>NC_091992.1:110638205-110953102 GCF_044704955.1 Pristiophorus japonicus
TTCAATAAGGTGCCACATAAGAGGTTACTGCACAAGATAAAAGCTCACGGGGTTGGGGGAAATATATTAGCACGGATAGAGGATTGGCTAACTAACAGAATACAGAGAATCGGGATAAATGGGTCATTTTCCAGTTTGCAAACAGTGACTAGTGGGGCGCCGCAGGGATCGGTGCTGGGTCCTCAACTATTTATAATCTATATTGTATAATTTACAATCCAAAATGACTTGGATGAAGGGACCGAGTGCAATGTAGCCAAATTTGCTGATGATACAAAGATGGATGGGAAAGCAAATTGTGAGGAGGACACAAAAAATCTGCAAAGGGATATAGACAGGCTAAGTGAGTGGGCAAAAATTTGGCAGATGGAGTATAATGTGGGAAAATATGAGGTTATCCACTTTGGCAGAATATTAGAAAAGCAAATTATAATTTAAATAGAGAAAAATTGCAAAGTGCTGCAGTACAGAGGGGCCTGGAGGTCCTTGTGCATGAAACACAAAAAGCGAGTATGCAGGTACAGCAAGTGATCAGGAAGGCAAATGGAATGTTGGCCTTTATTTTAAGGGGGATGGAGTATAAAAGCAGAGAAGTCCTGCTACAACTGTACAGGGTATTGGTGAGGCCACACCTGGAGTACTGCGTACAGTTTTGGTCTCCGTATTTAAGGAAGGATATACTTGCATTGGAGGCTGTTCAGAGAAGATTCACTCGGTTGATTGCGGAGATGAGGGGATTGACTCATGAAGATAGGTTGAGGTGGAGTTCAGAAGAATGAGAGGTGATCTTATTGAAACTTATAAGATAATGAGGGGTCTCAACAAGGTGGATGCAAAGAGGATATTTCCACTCATAGGGGAAACTAAAACTCAGGGACATAGTCTCCGAATAAGGGACCACCCATTTAAAACTGAGATGAGGAGAAATTTCTTCTCTCAGAGGGTTGTAAATCTGTGGAATTCTTTGCCCCAGAGAGCTGTGGAGGCTAGGTCATTGAATATATTGAAGGTGGAGATAGACAGATTTTTGAGCGATAAGGGAGTAAAGGGTTATGGGGAGTGGGCAGGGAAATGGAGCTGAGTCCATGATCAGATCAGCCATGATCTTATTGAATGGTGGAGCAGGCTTGAGGGACCAAATTGCCTACTGCTGCTCCTATTTCTTATGCTTGAAGAACATAAGAACATAAGAAAGAAGCACTTGGATGAGCTAATGGAGGTGCTGCTGCAAATTTGGAACTGTACCCCAGGCGAGGAGGACAAGAGAAAGGAATATGAAGGAAAAAAATTCACACTAACTGTGAATAGAAATTATTAAGATGCTGTAATCCGATAATTAATCTGACACTTGTATGATACAACACATGCTTCAGAATGCACTGCGATCCTGGCTAATGCATATTATGCTTCAAAACCAAGATGCCAGTTTGACAAATACTTAATTCAGCTCGGATCAATATATCTCAACTTAATACCAGTCACCATGTGAACAGAATATTGGAGCGCAGACAATACGCTAATTATGTACTCCATGAGGCTTGAGCGGAGCAGTCGTGCTTGAAATAATGTTCAGAACCACTTTTCCTGCAATATTATGGGTTAGATTTTTCTTTCTTGCAAAGATGATGAATCAATTGCTATGCAAAGCATTGCCTGCAACCATGGAATTTCACTGTGAAGAACTGCAGAGTGAAACAATACAAGTTGGAAACAAGTGGCTCCGTTATGAATCCTGAGAAGCAAACTGCTGTGAATTATTGCAAAGATGCATAATTTTTTCCTATTGTTTTCTGTAGTTCATCCTCCAACTTTTAATTTCTTTCACAGCTTGAGACAGAAATACAAGCATATGTGAAGGGAATATTAATTTTTCAGATATACTGTAAAATCTATATATAAAGCTGAACAGTGCTGGTAATGACCAAGAAGTACACCTCCATAATAACTGTATAGATACATTTTTTAGTTTAGTAAACTATTCAAGATTATAGGTGACAGCACAACGAGTGTCAGTTGTCAAGCTATGCATGGCGACTTAAGCAAAAATATGGTTTTATTGATATTCCAAGCGTCCCTGTTATCTTCCAAGTCAATTTCATAAATACAAAATCACTCCAACTGATCGCTATGCAGAAGCAGAACTGTCAGCAAACAGGTGACAGCAATACATTTATCTGCAGTACAAACCTTTTCTCCCATTATTGGAATGTGGACATCGCTAATATTTATTGCCCACCCCTAGTTGGCCTCGAGAAGGTGGTGGTGGGCCTGCTTCTTGAATGGCTGCAGTCCATGTGGTGAAGGTGCTCCCACAATACTTTTAAGTAGGGAGTTCCAGGATTTTGACCTAATGACAATGAAGGATCGGCAATATATGTCCAAGTCAGGATGATGTGTGACCAGGAGGTAGATTGGTGAGAATGAGTTCAAATAAAGAAGAGCAAAGAAAGAAAGACTTGCGTTTATATAGTGCATGTCACAACCACCGGACGCCTCAAAGTGCTTTACAGCCAATGAATTACTTTTGGAGTATAGTCACTGTTGTAATGTAGAAAATAAGTTATTCCCTTCTCGTGGTTCTCTCGTCATCTGCTGAAAGTCCAGGCTGGTAGCTATGTCCTTTAGGACTTGGCAAGTTTTGTCAGTGGTGTTACTCTTGTTAATGGCTGTTAATGTCTCCTACTCAGAGTGCAATCTGTGCCCTTGCTACCCTCAGTGCTTCCTCCAAGTGGTGCTCAACATGAAGGAGCACTGATTCATTGGGGGTATGGTAGCCTAGTGGTTATGTTGCAGGACTGGTAATCTAGAGGCCTGATTAATGATCCAGAGGTATGAGTTCAAATTCCACCACAGCAGCTGGAGAATTTAAATTTAGTTTTATTGAATAAATCTGGAATTAAAAAACTAGCATCAGTAATAATGACCATGTAACTACCAGATTGTCGTAAAAACTCATAGGTTCACTAATGTCCTTTTGGGGGGAAATCTGCTGTCGTTACCCGGTCTGGCCTATATGTAACTTGAGACCCACAGCAGTATAGTTGACTCTTAACCGCCCTCTGTGATTCAAGAAGGTGCTCATCACCACCTTGTCAAGGGTAATTAGGGATGGGCAATAAATGCTGGCATCCCATGAAGGAATAAAAAAAATGTAGGTGATAATCAGCAGGTTTCCTTGTCTATGTTCCACCTGAAGCCACAAGACTTCATGGAGTACAGAGTCAATACAATCGCCCCAACTGCATACTGCTGTGCCCCCACCCAATGTGGCCCATAATTTTACATTTGGGTGCACGGTCCATTTAACCGGCTGTGTGGCCCATTAAAAGTTTTGCGCATGCGCGGAATTTCACATTGGAAAAGCTGGTCCCGAGCTATGAGGCCGGACAACTTGAAGGGAATGTTGCCCCCCACCTCTGGTGGGTCTGTCCCACCAGGATGTACCCAGGGATGGTGATGGTCTGGGACGTAGTATTCTTTGTGTACAACTATGTCAGTCTGTTGCTTGGCTAGTCTGTGGGACAGCTCTCCAAACTTTGGCAGCTGTCCCCAGATGTGAGTAAGGAGGACATTGCATGGTCGACTGGGTCTGGAACAGCTTCGTCATGTCCTGTTTCGATGCCTAGATCACAGCTGAGTGCTCTGCCCAGTTTTATTCTTGTCTTTCTTTCTAATGGTTTGCTACAAACCCAAGTGGCTTGCTAGGCCATTTCAGAGGCCAGTTAAGAGTTAAACACATTGATGTGGGACTGGAGTCAAATACAGGACAGTCCTTAGTAACGACAGCAGGTTTAGTTTCCGAAAAGACATTAGTGAAACGGTTGGGATTTTATGACAATCTGACAGCTTTATGGTCACTTTTACTGGTACCAGTGGAATAATTTGCAGATTTCTTTTTACCCAAATTCAAATTGTCATTGTGGGATTTAGACACACATTCTCTGGAATATTAGTCCAGACCTCTGGATTACTAGTCCAGTTGCATAACTACAATATAATTGGAGCGAGTTACAAAATGTAATTCAGTTCAGGATTTCAGGCAATAGGAATCATGGAAGCAAAGCCTGACAGACTATTCACATCACCTGAACTATATGAATGTTCTTCCTCTACCTTCAAAGTCTTATTATTTTTTTCACTTTGTGATTACTCTTGCTGCACAATGACAGTTGGGTTCTGGCCTGTGATTACTATTGCTGACAAGTAACTATTTTCATAAATATATGATCACAATGATTTTGAGAACAATATGGAGGTGAACTTCCATTTTGCTGTTGACCAAACTTAGTTCCAAGATTATCTGCAAACCCATTCTTGCCCCCATTTTACCTTCCACAATTATTCATGTTCCTTGCCCAGTTGTGCACTTGCCTCTAGTCAAAGACAACATTTCGCAAATATTCAACCAGAATGCTTCTGGTCAAAGGAAAATAAGCACAAAATTGTCAGACAGAGTAGTATAAATGAGCTTTCTATAACTCGTGCCACTTACTTATGTTTCTTTACACAGAATGGTAAGTATGTGGAACTCGCTGCCACATGGAGTGACTGAAGCAGCAGTTATGCATTTTAGGAGGATGCTTGATGCAAAACTGAGGGAGAAGGGAATAGTTAGCGGTGGTGCTGCCAAGGTAGTGCCGTGACCCGCTGGTAGAAATCTGGGCAGCCGCGCAACCGGCGATGACATCATCACCGTGCACGCCGACCCCTTTCCACCACACAGAGGAAATTGGTCAGCGCCCCGCGAGGCTGACGTGAGCAGTGTCAGCGCCAGCCTCGCGGGTCACGAACCCGGCCGACATCACCTCGCGGAGCGGAAGTTAAAGGGGAAGTAGGGAGTGCCGTGACTTTTGTTCCGGCCGACTCACCGGTCGGCCACTTCTGTCTTTCTTTGGTATGGTCACAGTCCGCCACTGTGCAGCCCGGCACTCCATTTGCGTGCCGGGCTGCTGCCTCGGCACCACGCTGTCCTGGTGGCCGGGTGGAGGCCATCAGCGGCCTAGCAGAGGGCACAGCAGCCCTCCCCTTTAACCGAAGGGGAGGGGCGTTTAAACGCATCAGCGCTACGCAGAGCATGCTGAGGAACGCACCTGTTGTGCTCCACTTCCTGTGAGGGGCAATAACTGCAATTTTGCGGCCAGGGTGGGACTTCCACAAAGTCCCGCCCCGAGTTGGTTATTGCCCCCAATCGGCTGGGGAATTTCGCCCCCTATGTTTGTGAAAGTTTCAAAAGTAGAATCTTCATAAAACAGTTTTACATGAATATTCTATTTTGAAATACCTGTACCAAAAACGTTGTGATTCCATTAGCCAAATTGGGGAAAAAAAGCAAATCAAAGACATTTTTGATCACCACCTGAGTATCCTGGTTTCTGAACTAAACTGCTATTAAAACCACTTTTGTGCTTATTTAACAATTATAGTGAAGGAATTAATCACCTACATTTTTTTTTAAAACAGTGCTGCTTTCAAATATTCATGAGCAAATATTTTCAGCAAAGTCATTTTTGCAGACATTGTAAGATATAAAAACAGGCCCAGTATTTAAAAATTGCATGGGAGCTTAGTATGTCTGTAATATTACTTTTTTATGCATTGAACTTTCAATTGGTGTTTGCACTAAGGTGGGGGAAATTTTACCTGTACAAATGTAGTGGAGAAAAGTATCAAGATCCTGCACAGGGAGGATAGACACATTGACATCAGTGTTCTCACTCAGGCCAACATCCCCAGCATCGAAGCACTGACCACACTCGACCAGCTCTACTGGGCGGCCACATCATCTGCATTCCCGACACGAGACTCTCTAAGCAAGTGCTCTACTCGGAACTCCTACACGGCAAGCGAGCCCCAGGTGGGCAGAGGAAACGCTTCAAGGACATCCTCAAAGTCTCCTTGATAAAGTGTTACTGTTATATATATAAACCTGTATATACCTTGTGTAGCCACCAGAGGGCTCATCCCCTGGAGTCCTAAAGGATCCCATAATCCCTTTGGAGCACCTGTACTTAAGGAGACCTCAAAGGCTGGAGAGGCACTTTGGAGACCTGCAATAAAAGACTGTCACACTTTACTTTGCGCTCACTGTATCCAGTCAGACTCTTTATTCATACATAACAACTGGCGACGAGATACAGATGACGAACCCAACGATGCAGAGAACAGTGGGCATCCTGGAGAAATTTTCGGAGGGAGATGATTGAGAAACCTTCGTGGAGCGACTCAACCAATACTTCGTGGCCAACGAGCTGGAAGGAGAAGCGAATGCGATTCTCCTCACCGTCTGTGGGACACCAACATATGGCCTCATGAAAAATCTGCTTGCTCCAGGGAAACCCACAGAGAAATTGTACAATGATTTGTGCACACTGGTCCAGGAGCATCTGAACCCAAAGGAAAGCGTTCTGATGGCGAGGTACCGGTTCTACACCTACAAAAGGTCTGAAGGCCAGGAAGTGGTGAGCTATGTCGCCGAGCTGAGATGCCTTGCAGGACCTTGCGAATTTGACGGACATTTGGAGCACATGCTCAGAGACTTCTTCATACTTGGCATTGGCCATGAAGTGGTACTTCGCAAACTTTTGACTGTAGAGACCCCAACCTTGCGTACGGCCATAGCGATAGCCCAGGCGTTCATTCCCACCAGTGACAATACTAAGCAAATCTCTCAGCATATGAGTGCTGCTACAAGTACTGTGAACAAAGTGATGTTGTTTTCAAATGGCAACGTACAGGGCAGGCCCCACATGCCTGCAGCTGCACGTCTGCAGATGTCTCAGAGTCCACCATCAAGGGTGATGAATACAAGGCCATTAACACCTTGTTGGCGCTGCGGGGGTGATCATCTTTTCCATTCATGCCGCTTCAAAGGATACATTTGCAAGGGCTGTGGAACAATGGGACACCTCCAACATATGTGCAAGCGAGCTGCCAACCCTGCTAATACTGAAAACCACCATGTTGCAGAGGAGGACAGATCCACAGCGGATCACGATGAACCAGAGCGTCAGACCGAGGAGACAGAGGTATATGGGGTGCACACATTTACCACAAAGTGTCCCCCGACAATGCTGAAGGTTGAATTAAATGGACTCCCGGTGTCAATGGAGCTGGACACGGGCGCGAGCCAGTCCATTATGAACAAAAAGACTTTCAATAAATTGTGGTGCAGCAAGGCCTCAAGACCAGTCCTGACTCCCATTCGCACAAAACTGAGAATTTACACAAAGGAGCTGATTCCCATAATCGGTAGTGCTCCTGTAAAAGTCTCCTATGATGGAGCTACCACTCTGGGTGGTACCGGGCGATGGTCCCACGCTACTCGGCAGGAGCTGGCTGGGAAAGATACGCTGGAACTGGGACGAGGTCCGAGCGCTCTCGTCCGCTGATGACACTTTGTGTGCCAGGTCTTAAACAAGTTCCCCTCGCTGTTCGAACCAGGCATCGGGAAGTTCCAAGGAGCAAAAGTGCACATCCACCTAACTCCGGGGATGCGACCCATCCATCACAAGGCGAGAGCGATACCGTACATGATGAGAGAGAGGGTGGAGATCGAGCTAGACCAGCTGCAACGAGAGGGCATCATGTCGCCGATCGAATTCAATGAATCGGCCAGTCTGATTGTTCCAGTCCTCAAGGGAGACGGCACCGTCAGAATCTGTGGTGATTACAAAGTAACTATCAATCATTTCTCCCTGCTGGATCAAAAGGCTGACGACCTTTTTGTGATACTGGCGGGAGGAAAGACGTTCACGAAGCTGGACTTGACCTCAGCCTACATGATGGAAGAGCTGGAGGAATCATCGAAGGGCCTCACCTGCATCAACACGCAAAAAGGTCTCTTCATTTACAACAGATGCCCGTTTGGGATTCGATCAGCCGCGGCGATATTCCAGAGAAACATGGAAAGCTTACTGAAGTCAGTCCCGCGCACGATGTTCTTCCAGGACGACATCATGGTTACAGGTTGGGACACAGTCGAGCATCTGCAGAACCTGGAGGAGGTTCTTAGTTGACTCAACAGCGTGGGGATCAGGTTAAAATGCTTGAAGTGCATTTTCCTGGCACCTGAAGTGGAGTTCCTGGGGAGAAGAATCGTGCTGGACGACATCAGGCCCACCAATTCGAAGACGGAGGCAATCGAGAACGCACCGAGGCCACAGAATGTGACTGAGCTGCGGTCGTTTCAAGGACTCCTGAACTATTTTGGTAACTTCTTACCGGGTCTCTGCATGCCTTACTGTGTAATGGGTAAGGGGCAAAAGCCAAGAAAATGCTTTTGTAAAAGCTAGAAAATTGTTATGCTCGTATGCTTGTATTTCTTGTGTTGTATGATCCATGTAAGTGTTTGGTACGAGCGGGTGATGCGTCGTCGTATGGGGTCAGGTGTGTATTGCAACAAGCTAATGAATCTGGGAAATTGCAACCAGTTGCTTATGCATCCAGAAGTCTATCTAAGGCTGAGAGAGCCTACAGCATGATTGAAAAAGAAGCATTAGCGTGTGTTTATGGGGTAAAGAAAACGCATCAATATCTGTTTGGATATTCAAATTTGAATTGGAAACTGACCATAAGCCACTGATATCCCTTTTTTCCAGAAGTAAGGGGATAAATACGAATGCATCGGCCCGTATCCAGAGATGGGCACTCACGTTGTCCGCATACAACTACCACAAGCCAGGCACAGAAACTGTGCCGATGCTCTCAGTAGGCTGCCATTGCCCACCACAGGGGTGGAAATGGCACAGCCCGCAGATTTAGTCATGGTAATGGAAGCATTCGAGAGTGAGCAATCACCCATCACAGCCTGACAGATTAGAACCTGGACAAGCCAGGACCCCTTACTGTCCCTAGTAAAAAATTGTGTGCTTCACGGGAGCTGGTCCAGTGTCCCAGTGGAAATGCAGGAAGAGATAAAGCCGTACCAGCGGCGCAAAGATGAAATGTCGATACAGGCAGACTGCCTTCTGTGGGGTAATCGGGTAGTTGTCCCCAAGAAGGGCAGGGACACTTTCATCAGTGATCTCCACAGTACTCACCCAGGCATTATAATGATGAAAGCGATAGCCAGATCCCACATGTGGTGGCCCGGTATCGATGTGGACTTAGAGTCCTGTATGCACAAATGTAACACATGCTCGCAGTTAAGCGCCACTAAGTTTATGGTCTTGGACCTCCAAACCGTAGTCCAGGGTCCATGTCGACAATGCAGGGCCATTTTTGGGTAAAATGTTTCTAGTGGTTGTAGATGCGTACTCCAAATGGATTGAATGTGAGATAATGTCGGCAAGCACATCTGCTGCCACCACTTAAAGCCTGCGGGCCATGTTTGCCACGCACGGCCTGCCTGATGTCCTTGTGAGTGACAACGGGCCATGTTTCACCAGTGCTGAGTTCAAAGAGTTCATGGGATCAAACATGTTACATCTGCCCCGTTCAAACCAGCATCCAATGGTCAGGCAGAGAGAGCAGTGCAAACCATCAAGCAACTTGAAGAGGGTAACTGAAGGCTCACAGCAGACTCACTTATCCAAAGTCCTGCTTAGCTACCGCACGAGACCCCACTCGCTCACTGGGATCCCACCTGCTGAACTGCTCATGAAAAGGGCACTTAAGATAAGGCTCTCGTTAGTCCACCCTGATCTACATGAACAGGTAGAGAGCAGGTGGTTTCAACAAAGTACATATCATGATAGCGCAAATGTGTCACGCGAAATTGAAATAAATGATCCTGTATTTGTGTTGAACTATGGACAAGGTCCCAAGTGGCTTCCCGGCACTAATGTGGCCAAAGAGGGGAGCAGAGTGTTTCGGGTCAAACTTTCAAATGGACTCATTCATCAGAAACACTTGGACCAAATCAAACTCAGCTTCACAGACTATCCAGAGCAACCCACATTGGACCCTACCTTCTTCGACCCTCCAACATGCACACCAGTGGCAACCGACACCACGGTTGGCCACGAAGCAGAACCCATCACCCGCAGCAGCCCTGCAGGACTTAACACACCAGCCAGCCCAGCAAGGCCAGCTGTGCAGCAGCCCAGCGAGGGCCCAACAAACGATTCACCAAAATCAGCATTTGCACCGAGACGATCAACCAGGGAAAGAAAGGCCCTAGATCGACTCACCTTGTAAATAGTTACGCTATTGACTTTGCGGGGGGGGGGAGAGCCAGAGTCTTGTTATATATGTAAACCTGTGTATACCTTGTGTAGCCAGCAGAGGGCTCATCCCCTGGAGTCCCAAGGGATCTCACAATCCCTTGGGAGCACCTGTACTTAAGGAGGCCTCACAGGCTGGAGAGGCACTCTGGAGACCTGCAATAAAAGACTATGGTCACATTTTACTTTGAGCTCACAGTATCTAGTCAGACTCTTTATTCATACGTAACAGTAACATCCCCACCGGCACCTGGGAATCTCTGGCCCAAGTGGAGGAAGAGCATCCGGGAAGGTGCTGAGCACCTCGAGTCTCGTCGCCGAGAGCATGCAGAAACCAAGCGCAGATAGCAGTGAGGGACAATGGAGCGTCCTCCTCGGTTTCGGCTGCCCCCAAAAGTTTGTCACCATCCTCCACCTGTTCCATGATGACATGCAAGCCATGATCCTGACCAATGGATCCACCACAGACCCAATCCACATCCAAACCGGGATCAAGCAGGACTGCGTCATCGCACCAACGCTCTTCTCGATCTTCCTTGCTGCAATGCTCTATCTCACTATCAACAAGCTCCCCGCTGGAGTGGAACTAAACTTTAGAACCGGCAGGAACCTGCTCAATCTACCTCACCTCCAGGCTAGATCCAAGGTCGTCCCATCCTCTGTCATTGAACTACAGTATGCGGACGACGCTTGCGTCTGCGCACACTCAGAGGCCTAACTCCAAGCCATCGTCAACACCTTCACCGAGGTGTAAGAAAAAAGTGGCGAGAAACCCAAATATTGAAGCTGTAAGATTAATATTGAAACTTCATTACTTTACCACAGAGCTAAAACATCATTGCATTGTTTAAAGGCACTACAAATGCCTTTATTTCACATAGGGATTTATTTCAAAACAATAAAATGAATATGATCGCGGTTTTAAAACAAATAACTTGGGATACTATTTTGAGTAGGATATTGCAAATACAAGCAGTGCTATGGTAATAATTGGCAGGTAGAGGGCAGCCATTTTTAACCTGGTTACAGACACAAATGTGCAGCTCCGGAAGGTGAAATTCAGTTTAGAAATAGCTACCCAGAATCTTTTGTTAATCGGGAACGAGAATATGCTGGAGTTCTGAAGCACTGGCACATTGATACACATGTCTGGTAACAGTGGAGTATTGGATCTCAGGGAGAGTCAAAATAAACAGACAGTTTATCCCAATATATACCTACCCTCTTTCAATTACACAGCAGCACTGTTGGTTTTGGCGATGCACACGACCTGCAGAAATCTGCCGTACCACCTGGCATGAACAATCAAGATTGTCATGATGAAAGGTTTATTATCCTATTATTTATTGCTTATTAAATGCAACTTTTTTTAGGGGGGGGGAAACACAAAAGACATACACAAGAAATACAATTATATGAATATAAATGAGGTAGATATGTCTGTTACTATTTTCACGAGAGCAGTACTGCGCTGTGATTAAACTATGGAAGGGAGCAGCTGTTGAATATCTAGCTAATCGATTACAGTATTAGGCAGGCTCTGCTTGAAAACTAATTTAGCCGCTATGGATTAGAAAACAAAAGAAGTATAAATCCTTATTTGTGATAACTTTCTTGGCACCCAACAGCGAGAATTATTGGAATTTTAATTTGAGAGTTATTGTGTTGTGCTGTTCAAGTTAATCGAATAATCCATAAAAAATTTAATCAACAGAACAATAAATACATTCTCTTGTCATGGAGCCAATTTTCAGCATACAGTTCTCAAACAATAGTGCTGCAGTCAATATTGTATGTTTCACAACATTTTCTAATTTCACTGGGACAAATGTGCCAGATCCCGATACAGTTGAGCCCTCTTAAATTCAGCCCTTGTTTGAGAAGAAAAGATTGATCTCAACGTATCTTTCTAAATGTTTGCTGCAATGACCAGTAATGGAATGCAGAACTCCCAACTGTACAAATACAAAACTATGCAGATATTTCACTAAACCATACATACACAAAAGCATGAAATGTACTCGTTTTCTTTTGTCTGGATAGCCCAAATCAAATTCTCTCCCAATTACCTGCAAACCTTTTGGGATAGCACTCTACCCTCACTGCAAACTCTACTGCAATACCCCAATCTCCACCAAGCTTTACCACCCAGTGCCCCACTCCATTGCCTGTGCCGCCATCTACTGGATTTTTTCATCTACAGTGAGGATACTGGACCACAATTGCTCGTAAAATCATTGATACTTCCTCTGATTTAAGTTCAACAATCACTGATATTGCAAGTATTGCTAATTTCTCCTTGTCATAGAAATAAATTTGCTTCTCTCTTTTGCTACGGGGAATAACTTCTGGTACCTGTTTCAGTTTCAGTTTCAGTTTATATATACACAGGACACAATGGGGCGGAGAGTAGAGCAATGTTCAGGACTTGAAAAAAAATTTCATCTGCGGGCGGATGTCGGGTTGGCTGTGGGTCGGAATTGCGTGTGGAGCGGGTCGGACGCCGCTCGGAGTCATCAGAGCTGCGCTGATGATGTCAGCGTGTCGCTGAGGACGTCGGTGTGACGCGGACGTGCCGCGTCACGCTGACGTGTCACAATATCCCTCCCCTTCAGTTAAAGGGGAAGGCCACTGCGAGCTCTGCAGCCACTTTAGTGGTGCCCACTGGGCCACCAGGGAGGGTTTTGGCCGGGCCAGCGGCCTGGCACCCAAGAACGGGTACCAGGGTGCCCATTGGCGGCCCGGCCAAACCCGTGGGCGCCATTGTCGGACCGACTTCAAAGTCGGCCGACAATTAAAATAAAATGGCGCCTGTGGCAGTGCGCCCTCCTCTTTTAGGGCGGATGCGCCGCCCAGGCACACACAGCTTCCCGCAGGGGAAAGCTGTCGGGGACACCGACTGGTGGTGGCACCGCTCACACGGGGCAATTTTCCACGCGGGGTCGCCGCCGGTCGGTGTGGCGTCGGCGCGTGCCCGTTGGGGCGGCAACACGGATGGTATGGAAACCCATGCCGGCTGCTCCCAGCCTGGGGCAAGTTAGGAAGGGTCGGCCCATCCGTCTTCCCGGTTGGTAAGGCCTATCCGCACAATGGACCTTAATGAGGAGGGCAATTGCGGCCCCAAGATTTAAAATTATGCATTTAGTAGCGCTCATCAATTCTGTCTGCAATACGTACCAGCTCTTAGCAGCAAATATGTGTTAACTGAAGAATGATTGGCAGAAATGGATCATTTTAAGACATGGTCTGCAGCAATTTTTACTGCATCAGAGTCTGCGTCCTTCAGATTTCCCTTTTTTAAATCAAACTAATTACTGATGGTTTTGCCCGCCAAACGTGATACAATGACTGAACATGTTGCCACATTGTCCCATGGCCACTGCAGCTACTGTAAGATCCTGAGCGTAATTCTATTAAAGCTGGAGCTCTTACAGTTTGCCACGGAAAACAATAGGCTAGTTCGCTTATCTGGGAATGGCAATTTTCAAGGGCCTAGGTTACAAGTGTACCCCTCCTATTCATGCGATAGAAACATGAATGTGTAGTTGCCTATGGGAATGAAACAAACTAGTTACTGCACTGGTAGTGATTAAATCCAGATGACAGATATTGGAATTTTATGCCTGAAAGCAAACTAAAATGTCAATGTTAAGTCATAAATGACTCGGAATTCAAATTGTAAGGCTAAGTTCCTCCTTATTGAGTTGTAACTTACCAGAGAGTGAAGGACATTTACTGACATTCAATATTGAGCATGCTCTTCTTTCCTTCATCACGCAACTCCGTAGTCGTCATGGTAGCAGCAAGATAGATGCACTGAGAATGGCATCATCCATAACTTCCAGGTCTTTTATTGGGTTCACTGTCTTCAGAGCCTCTGCTTCCCATTTCCCCTCCAATGAAATGGCCCATTGCCAAATTAATTCACGTGGAACTATCGCACAATTTCTCCTTCATTTTCACACTTACCTTTGTTCCCTTTAGAAGTCTGGTATTATTTATTTCCATAATATAGGGAGTTCCAACATCACCCAATTACAATCTCTCTATTCTGAACAGCAAATCTTATGAATCCCGAAGAGACGTAATCACAGATCTTTCCCAATACCCTGCACTTTTCAACCATCCATCTCACCGTGTACTGCTAACTTGTACTTGTTACTATTGCCATTGATGACATCAACAGAGGGAGCTAAATATAAGTGGAGTGTAGATGTGATTTCAAATTCAATTAAAACCTTACAAGTTGCGGGAAGAGAGGGGGCAACACTTTGTAACAGAAAGTCCAATGTAAATGATCATTTTAGCCGAGTGATCTCATCATCCAAGGTACTGTCTGAAACTCACCAACTCCAAATTCTTTCACAGGCACTGCTGCCCTTGGCCATGGTCCAGGCTCATCCTATGAGTTTGCTGTCAGCTTTTAGCTATTAATGATGTATCACCGAAACCTGACTCCAGCCCACAGGATCTCAAAGTATTCCTCCACATGCACATTGTTTAATCAGTAGGATTACTTTACCTACTGATATAAAAAATTAATGAATTCCAACCACACATTGACATTTAACAAGCAAAAAATCCAAGTTACATAATAGAACCCTGCTCCAACAGATGCACCATAACAAAGAATGGACCACTTGCAACAAGCTCGCTGTGATTTGTATACAAACTCTCATCTGTCACTGTTTGCAGATAAAAGAGCTACTCTTAATTCACCTTTTATCCTTCACAGACACAAGCTAATTACATAGAATCTGCAGCACAGAAACAGGACAATTGGTCCAACTGCTCTATGCCGGTATTTATCCTCCACACATACCTCCTCCCACTGTAATTACTACTTCACACCCTGCCCCCATTCTCTTCTCCCTCATGTATGCATCAAGCCTCTCATTAAATGCATCAATGCTATCTGTTTCAATATTGTTTTTACAGGCCTGTCATTTTGCAGTAATTATTTCTGCCAGAATGAGCACTGGTCCACATAAAATTCCCTGCTAAAACAATGCCAATTCACTTTGTGAGAGGACTCCAGATGCTACTGCTGCAGTACAACTAAAATGTGCTTGTGCTTAGTCTTTACAAGCTCAACAATTCTTCAGAAAACTTGGTCTTCAATAATAAGTAGAGGTCTGGCATTCAGTACCAGGCCTGATTTTTCCATTCTACATCTGATGCCCAATTTTCAGCTGTAACTCCAAAAAGCAGTCGACTCATTTTATGGTTCAGATAGCACTCATAAACCACTTACATTTTTATCACAATTGATGGCACTACCTAATCTTAGTTGGTTACAGCTTTGTAACTCTCTCTCAGGTAGCTATTATCATTTTTGAGGCAGTGTCTTCCACTTTACTGTTATCAGAGTTAACATGCAATGCTCATTTTCTGCCAATCGAAGTTGCTAGTGCTCAAGTACTTCCCTGTGGTAGAGATTAAGGGGGCGAAATTAGGTACTGCCCCGGTTGGGGGCGGTAACGATTGAAAGGCGGGACTTCCTGCGCCAGGCGGCGAAGTCCCACCACCGCAACTAAATTGGGCTTACCAGCCCTGAGAAGAAATGGAGCGCAGAGTCACGCAGTCCACTTCCTCTCGGGGGCAGGACCGGGGTTATAATCATCAGGAATTTTCCAGCGATATGTGGAGAGGTTTGTAGTGCTGGTGGGAACACAGGGCCCTTTCCTTCCATTAAAGGGGAGGGCCGCTGCAGACTCTGCATTGGGGAGAAGCACAGGACTGAGTGCATCTGCATTATTAGGATGTATCGGATCATTTGAACACCACGAGGTCTCGGAGAAACCATGTCTTTCTGTACAATCTTTTAACTGGGAAGATTTCAAAACCACTACAACTCCTTTCTTAGCCAACAGGACATCAATGTGTTTCATGTACACAACATTAACTATCTTTTACTTGCTCAACACATCCCTATGCGCTTCACAGGAGCGTTATCAAACAAAATTTGACACCGAGTCACATAAGGAGATATTAGGTCAGGTTATCAAAAGCTTGGTAAAGAGATGGATTTTAAGGAGCATCTGAAAGGAGGAGAGATAGGTAGAGAGGTGTAGAGAGGTGATTCGAGAGCTTCGGGCTTAGGCAGCTGAAGGCATGGCTGCCAATGGTGGAACAATGTAAATCGGGGATGCACAAGAGGCCAGGATTGGGAGGGCATAGAGATCTCGGAGGGTTGTAAGGCTGGAGAAGGTTATAGAGATATGGAGGAATTTTAAAACAAGGATGAGAATTTTAAAATCGAGATGTTGCCAGATTGGTAGCCAATGTCGGTCAGTGACCACAAGGGTGATGGGTAGCAGAGTTTGAGCTGAGGATTTCAGCAGCTGATGAGCTAACAGGCGATGCTACTGAGGTGGAAGTAGGCAGTTTTGGTGATGGAGAGGATATGGGGTCGGAAGCTTAACTCAAGGTCAATAGGAAGCCATGGTTGCGAATGGTCTCGTTCAGTCTCAGACAGTGATGAGGGAATGGGATGGAGTCTGTCAATAGGGAACAGACTTTGTAGCAGGGAACGGATTTTGTGGTGGGGAACTCCCACTATTTAGTTGGACGAAATTTCTGCTCATCCAATATGGGATCTCGAACAAGTAGCATGACAAATCAAAAGCAGTGGAGGGGATGAGAGAAGTGGTGGTGAGGTAGAGCTGGGTGTCGTCAGCGTACATGTGGAATCTGACATTATGTTTTCGGAAGATGTCACCGAGGGATAGCACATAGATGAGAAAACCTGACTTTTATCTTTCTAGATTCTAAAAGATCTTCTCTCTGTGTACAGCAATGTTTACTTTTTACTTCTAATGCCCAAACTCATTGGGGTGGAAGTAAATGAGTATCTTTGGGGTTGAAATGGATCCAAGATGAAGATTGGACTGAATCAACCCTTTCTGGAAGAGTCAGTAATGTGACATTATCGCAGTCAGACAGATCTGCAGTGTTAAGTTTAGAATAACTCCACAAGACTGTACATCTTAAGCTCAAACTGACCTTGGTCTCTTTATTGTAATTCCAGAGTGATGAGGCAGCATGGTAGATTGCCTTTTATACCTGCTTGCCCAGGATGTGCAGGTGACCCTTGGGTCTCCCACATGTGTGCCCCCCTGGTGGCAAGTCTTACACATTGGTAATGTTTACATACATAACATCATTCCCCCCACAAAATCTTATGTACAAGTTATTTACAAGTTGAGGTGATCTGGGGCTCTGCGTTCCCGGGTTGATTGTCTGAGTTGAAGTCTTGGCGTGGGTGAGTCGGTCGGATCATTGCTGTGCTGTGGTGTGGCTGGTCTGATCGGACTATCGGGCATGGGTTCATCCTCATGGTTGACCGCGAGGTTGATTGCTGGTTGGGTGTGTGTGGGTGGATCATTGATGGTAATGTCCTCTTCAAACTGTTCTTGGTTGTCAGTGAACCGCAGTTTGGTCTGATCCAAGTGCTTTCTGCATGTTTGTCCGTTCAAAAGTTTGACAACAAACACTCTATTCCCCTCCTTGGCTAACACAGTGCCAGCAACCCATTTTGGACCATGACCATAATTAAGAACAAACACAGAGTCATTAACTTCAATGTCGCGTGATACAGCCGCGCGATCATGGTATATGTTATGCCAGTGAGGCCGGGTTTCTACATGATCATTGAGATCCGTTTGGACTCAGGAGAGTCTGGTTTTGAGTGCTCTCTTCATTAGCAATTCTGCAGGGGGAACACCAGTAAGCGAGTGGGGTCGCATGCGGTAGCTGAGCAGAATCCGAGATAACCGTGTCTGCAGGGGACCGTCCTTCACATGTTTCAAGCTCTGCTTGATGGTTTGGACTGTCCGTTCTGCTTGACCATTGGATGCGGGCTTAAATGGTGCAGACCTGACATGCTTGATGCTATTGCGGGTCATGAACTCATTGAATTACGAGCTGGTGAAGCATGGTCCATTGTCACTAACAAGGACAGCGGGCAAACCATGGGTGGCGAACATGGCCCGGAGGCTTTCAATGGTGGCAGTGGACGTACATGATGCCATTATTGTACATTCAATCCATTTAGAGTAAGCATCCACTGCTACTAGGAACATCTTTCCGAGAAAGGGGCCAGCGAAATCTACGTGGACCCTTCACCACGGTTTGGAGGGCTATGACCACAGACTCAGTGGGGCCTCCCTTGGTGCATTGCTCAACTGTGAGCAAGTGTTGCATTGGCATTCTGAGTCAATGCTGGGCCACCAAACGTGCGACCTGGTGATAGCCTTCATCATGACTATGCCTGGATGGATACTGTGAAGGTCGCGTATAAATGTTTCCCTGCCTTTGTTTGGCAAAATTACATGATTCCCCCATAGGAGGCAGTCCGAATGGATGGACATTTCGTCCTTATGTCGGTGGAACGGCTTCATTTCATCTTGCATTCCCCTGGGACCGCCGACCAGCTCCCATTGAGGACACAGATTTTTACGAGTGATAGCACTGGTGTTATTTTATGCACAGTACTTGCCGGTGAGTTCCGATCCTACAATGATATCTGTTTAGTGTTATTGTTCGTGGACAAAAAGCCTGGACTATCGTGATGGCCTTGCTCAGATCTAGGGATTTGGCAGACAGCAGTTTGCGAAGAATAACTTCATGGTCGATTCCAAGCACGAAAAAGTCCCGCAACACTTGCCCCCAAAATCCAGCAAATACACACGGTCCTGCAAGGCGTCGTAGGTCGGCGACATAGCTCACCACGTCCTGGCCCTCGGAGCGGTGGTGCGTATAAAAGCGATACCTGGCCATCAAGATGCTCTCCTTCGGCTTGAGGTGTTCCCAAACCAGCGTGCACAGCTCTTCATATGTCTTCTCCGTTGGTTTCGTCGGTGCCAGCAGATTTTTGATGAGGCCATATATTGTGGACTCGCAAACGGTGAGGAGAATTGCCCTGCGCTTGATCGCAGTTTCTTCCTTTTCCAGATCATTGGCCACGAAGTACTGGTCAAGTCGCTCAACGAAGGCTTCCCAATCATCACCCTCAACAAATCTCTCAAGAATAAAAACGGCAGCCAAAACTGCATGAAAGTTCATGATCTGTTACTCGTCAGATTAGGAGACCAAAACTGCACACAATACTCAAGGTGTTGTCTCAACAAGGCCCTGTACAACTGCAGCAAGACCTCCCTGCTCCTATACTCAAATCCTCCGCTATGAAGGCCAACATGCCATTTGCTTTCTTAACTACCTGCTGTACCTGCATGCCTACTTTCAATGACTGATGTACCATGACACTCAGGTCTCGTTGCACCTTCCCTTTTACTAATCTGTCACCATTCAGATAATAATCTGTATTCCTGTTTTTGCCACCAAATTGGATAACCTCACATTTATCCACATTATACTGCATCTGCCATGCACTTGCCCACTCACCTAACCTGTCCAAGTCACCCTGCAGCCTCTTAGCATCCTCCTCACAGCTCACACTGTCACCCAGTTTAGTGTCATCTGCAAATTTGGAGATATTACATTCAATTCCTTTGTCCAAATCATTAATATATATTGTAAATAGCTGGGGTCCCAGCACCGAACCTTGCGGTACCCCACTAGTCACTGCCTGCCATTCTGAAAAGGACCCGTTTATTCCCACTCTTTGCTTCCTGTCTGCCAACCAGTTCTCTATCCACGTCAATACATTACCCCCAATACCATGTGCTTTAATTTTGCACACTAATTTCTTGTGTGGGACCTTGTCAAAAACCTTTTGAAAGTCAAATGTTTTTGTTTTTGGTTGAACATAATTAACTGATAACAAGCAGCCAAGAACATCTGAAGGCTGAGAATGGCATGTCTGACTCCAAATTTGGGAGAATAAGGATGGAAGGGATAAGAGGAATTCAGATGGATGGGTCTTCATAATGTATAAACAGGAAAGGCATGTGAGAAAAAGTATGAGGTCCCTTAGGGGAGGGTTTTCATCTGAAAGTTAAGACAAAGAACTCGATATACCATTGGGCACCTTAGTTTAAGAACCCTTACAGGTTAAATGGCCCTGCCCATATTCTACATCAGGTACACCCCTAAAAAGAGAATAAAAGCAAGACACTAAAAGTCCTTAGCACAAGACAGTGGAGTGAAGAATCAATTGATGGCCTAACACTCTTCAGAGAATGGATCCATGCTGACCCTAGTCTAACACTCTTGGCAGTTCGAGAAGAGAGAAAGAGAGGGATAAAGGGTAGAAGCCGAAGAGCTGTTCGCGCACACCAGCCATCTGTCTGATCAGGTCTGGTACCAGCTACTTGTCCTGGTGATATGTTTTTGCTGTATACGTAGGGCTAGATTTTTGCCGATTTTGCGGCCAGGGTTTCATCGCAATTTGACCCTCCGCGCCGAAAACCCGGTCAGCAGGATCTTCGGGCACCTTCTTGCAGCGGCGCTTCCACGTATCGCCGACGTGAAATGACATGCAACGCTGCGGATTGCGATACCGTCATACTTTCTGCACTCTCTGCCACGCCCAGAATACCAACAGACAAACCTGTCGGTGCAGCCCTGCCAGCAGCTGTAAGTATGAAGACCTGCAAAAAAGGTAAGTTAAAGTTTTTATTTTTAAATTATTTTTCAACAATTTAGCAGGTAAGAGTTTTGTGAATGTTTGGTGAGTGTTTTTGCAATTTTTTTAACTTGTTTTTACCCCCTCCCAAGGTCTTTTTCACAGCGCTACCGGCCTTGGACTAAAGTTGCCGAAACTCGGGGTTTGCGCCGCGATTTCTAATGCAATGCCGACTTGACGTAAAGGCGAAATTTAGGCCTAAAAACGGTAGCACAGAAAAAACGATAATTGTGGCACAAAACTACCGTTTTCGCCGACAACCGAACATCTAGCCCATAGTGTGTTATATTCTGTCCTAATTTCCGATTAAATACAATACACCCATCATATTGGTTTACACTCGATCTTGATTATTTGAAAGACCAGAGATAATCTAATCTCAACATGTATGGATAGAGAATGTGTTTTCCATATTGGATAAACAGAAATTGAATTTATGAATTTCTCAGCAGCTTGGATTGGAGACACTATAACATTGCACATCATTTATGTTTAAGAAAGATTCTTTGATTAAACGATCATTAAGCACCTCTCCAGCTTAGCTCAAGAACATTTCTTTAAAAATTACACTGGGAGCAAAATATACCCCAGTGGTTTAAAGCTCTCTGGTGACGAAGGTTACAAATTATAAGTGGTAATATTTCGTGACCAGGAAACAGACCTTTGTACTATCAATTACAGGAGTTTTTTCATTCCCTTTTTGTTCCAGTTGCCGCTCCTTCCCGTATTCCACTGAGCTCACACCTCCAAACAACCTCTCTCACCGACTGGAACAGTTCTGACCACCGCTCCTTAAATCCAGCAATTTCATTCGAACTGAGAAAGCTTTTGCAGCTGACTACATTGTGATTGACAAAGAGAATCACAACCAAAGGCAGGCAGGTAGACTAATGTCTACTTGTATACAAGTTTCACCGACATTCTAAAACTTTTATAGGTCCGACTGACCCAGTGAGCTGCTCGTAACAGTGCTCTGACAGCGGCATGGACTTCAAATTTATCTGCAGTAACTTTACCGCCAATCATACTTATTATTTGCACAACATTTTTTTTCCTGTGGTTTATGATTGATGTTCTTCCCTGTCGATAGGAGGAAAATAAACTCTTTATGGATCCGTCTCAAATAGGCACAGTCTTCAGCCTATTGTTTACACTGTGCCAAAGTTCCATCCATCTAACTTTGGCACGGGTATTCCATTTATTATAAGTCCACCTCTGTGTCCTACAGTCAGAAGGATGGATACAACTATCCACACAATGGATCTTTCCCACCATGCACAAAATGATCTACTCGAGCCTTCTCCCGTCTTTCCGCATCTAAGTCTATCAGCATAACCCTCTATTCACTTCTCCCTCATATGCTTATCTAGCCTCCCCTTAAATGAATCTATACTATTCGCTTGTGAAGTTGTGAAATCCAAAATTCCTGCTCATAAAATCTCAAATGTGTGAGAGAGTAGCATCAACTTTAAAGAGATTATCAGGCACTGTATTTTAAGGCAGTTTTATATTCAGTATTTTTTTTCCATCAACTTCAAAGGAGAGTACAGTGAAACCGGTAAATTAGGGACATCTAAGGGATTTGCATCAGATGTCCTTATTTTCAAAATGATCCTTGTATGTACAGTGAATTGGATGAGCCAGATAGCCCAGAATTGGCTGTCTCTCCTGCAGCATTCCTTCTTGTTTTCTCCATCATCGGCGATCGTGCCTAATTCTGGAGCCCTGCCAGCAGGATGTAATTTCACGTCATTTTCTGACCATGTGACATCAGATCACATGCAGAAATATTATTGGATTTACCTTATCTCGGTTGGGTCCCCTGTTGTCGAGAAGTTTTATTTATGATTTTGCACCAGCTGCTGCTGTGCGAGAAATTTCCAAAACCAGGCCCCCCAAGAGCAGACGATAAAGGAAAACCAAAGACGTGGAAAAGGAGAAACGATTCTCTCCATCTCTGCCCCCCAGTCCCCATGCCACAGTCTCCCTCTCCCCCCAACTCTTGAGCACCCTGCAAACTCAGCCCCACCGTGATTTCAGCATCTCCCAATGAATCAAGCACCCCACTGCCGGCGATTTCAGCACCTCCCTGTGAGGTCAGGGCACCCTCCCGAGAGTTCAGGGCCCCCAACTCCAGACTCCACTTCCCCACCACAAACGGCAGTTCCCGGCTTTTGAATGCGGGGTAAAAAAACACCTCCATTATACAAAAGCCGTTTATTTTCACCCACTGCTGCCTGGCACTCATCTGTGTGTCCGGTGTTTGATGTTGTAAATGGACTTGGTGCATTGAAGGCTGTCCACAGTTTTTCAATTTGCGAGTGTCCGTGGTTTCAAGGGGCAATTGTGCCCATTATAATGTAATTTATTTGGGCCACTCAGTAAGTGTCTGTTTAATGCGCATGAGCATACCACCTCAAGGTACAGTGCATGCTGGAGAGTGACGGCTGTGAAGAGGGTGACTGGATTGGACGTCACAAAGGTCCAAGTCAATGATTGGAGCGTGGGCAGGTACAGCAGGAGCGGCGTGAGTTCGGGGCCCAGAAGAAGCGAGGGCCCAGGGACAGCATGGGCCAGCCCACACTGCGATATGTGTGCGCACTAGGTCCATGCAGCAGAGCTGGTCTCCAGTCGTCTGTCAAGCCCATGTTAAAAAAAATCCATGCGCAGACATCTTCCACCCTGCAAGATGTAGTTCGGAACCTGGAATATTAGGTCCTTCATTGAAACACCTGTGAACTCATCCTTTTTTGGCGTGGAAGCAAGTTATCCTCGATACGATGGACCGCCTATGATGAATGCACATGACCATTTTTGAAAGGGGTCCATTTGTACAGGTCTCACTGTAGTCATAAAGGGATGTTTAGACAACCTGTAAGTAAGAAACTCCCGACGGCGTAGCCCTTTAAAAGGTAACTTCATGATTAAAACATGAGTTTCAGTGGGCTTCCTCCGGGGACATTGTATCCTGAAGTAAAAAGTATATATTTTTTATTACCTACGTGGGATTTTGACATTCCGAATTTGAAGTAAAGCAAATCTTATTCCTAGCTATCAGTACTGCATTATTAATACACACTAAGTGAGCTTTACAATGTTTAAAATGATATGTGATATGGGATTTCTAAGAAGCAATTTGCTGCTTTTTAATAAGAAAGTCACTTTTATTTCTATTTCTGATTTAATGACAGAATTTATTACTCTGCCTTTGGACTCATGCTCCCATCACGGGCAGATAGATGTCAATGGTAAGGAGCGGAGTGCTGAAGCTCAGGGTTACTTCATATTCAACTGCAAGGTCTTTATCGTTAACACAAAGCAAGTACATGTCTGAAATTCAGAACAGGAACTGCACACATAGGTTTCCCTTGAGAAGCAGAATACCTGCAAATTCTTCCAAACTTCATCGAAAATAAGATGGATCACGTATATATTGTACCAGCAAAATAAAAGTTTGGCAAGGTAGAAAAGCCATGCAGTTCTGCAGAGTGTTACCCATGCGATTCAGAAATTTGAATCCACTCCATGACTGACATTTCGGCTCAGCTGCTCTTCGCGAGTGCCTTCTGCTCAGTCCAAGTTGCGAGATAGAGCACAGTAATTTTTGGAGAGAAACAAAATGAGGAAGATTCATTGATGACCGTTGGAAAAGAATTTCTTATGATCATTAATTGATGGAACCAGTGAGGAGCTCCCTAACTCAGAGTTTGTTACCCCCGAGTCGGTTCTGTGCTGGTTTTGATGTATTGGGAAATCATCATTGGTTAAAGACTAAACACTGAATCTATATAAAATTAAGTTATGTTCCCTTCCCCTCTTTTTTTTAGCTATCGTGTGCAACACATAATTCCCAGATGAGAGTCAGCAGAGAACGAATTCTTCGGCTTCAGCTAATGGTGCCATGTAAGGATGCAAAGTACGTCGACATTCTCTGATGTTGCTTGTCGGCCCCCACAATGCCCAAAGATCAGAAACTCACTCGGGTTGAGTTTGGCTGTCGGGCAACTGACTGGCGGAGGGCACCAACCCGCGACAAAGTGGTAGCCAAAATTTTGAGGCATATCATATTATAGGCAATCCCTCGAAATCGAGGAAGACTTGCTTCCATTCTAAAAATGAGTTCTCAGGTGACTGAACAGTCCAATATGGGACTGTACAGTCTCTGTCACAGGTGGGACAGACAGTCGTTGGAGAAAAGGTGGGTGGGGAGTCTGGTTTGCCGCACGCTCCTTCCACTGCCTGCGCTTGTTTTCTGCATGCTCTCGGCGACGAGACTCGAGGTGCTCAGCGCCCTCTCGGATGCTCTTCCTTCACTTAGGGCAGTCTTTGGTCAGGGACTCCCAGGTGTCGGTGGGGATGTTGCACTTAATCAAGGAGGCTTTGAGAGTGTCCTTGAAATGTTTCCTTTGCCCACCTGGGGCTCGCTTGCCGTGAAGGAGTTCCAAGTAGAGTGCTTGCTTCATTAACATCCAGCTGACAAGCTACGGAGTACCAAAGGGGTGTCCCGATGCAGCTTGACCTTCAAATATAATGAAATTTGCGATCAGCAAAGAAATGACGGTGCTCGCCACTGACCTCGAAGAAAGCTGCCCACAAAGATCTAGCAATCTCTGTGGCATCGATTTGAGCTCTCCCTACTCTTGTTTGAATCTGGCATCAAATCAAGAGAATCTCCAGTGTCCAGCAACAGTGATGTCATCAAGCTGGCTCAGCAGCCAATCACATTGAAGAATTCTCAGATAGCAAACCAGGAAATAAAATGCACAGATTCAAATTTACTTTTTATAAATTTTACAGAGAGCAAAATTAAAGATTGGGAAATACACAGAGATTAAGGTAGAACCTGAAATATCATAAGCAAACTTAAAAAAAAATATTTTGTAATTCTTAATCATATTAATGGAAAAATTTGACATTCCACAAATATAAAATTAGAGCCTGAACAGTCAATATGTAATTAAAAACCTAATTACACCTTTCAACATGGCTTAATTTTTTTTCTAAAGAAGAGTTTTTCCAGCGAAATAGGGAAGGTTTTCATATATGATTTCAATTGATTGCCGGCTCTGGGCTCTGGGCAAAACCTGCGGTGGAGAGTGAATGACTGATCAGGATTTCCGCATTTATCTGCGCATGCCCTAAATCCTGATGTTGCTGTCAGTTTGAGGGGTAATGACGGTGAATTATGACAGTTTCGCCATCACTATCACCGCAAAATCTGGGCGAGGCAATAGAAATGAAAATTAACCCCACTTTGTGGGAAATCATGGCACTTCACCACCTCATGGCACAGGACATTAGTCTCCAAATTGCTGTACTGTGAGATGAGAAAAAGGACCAAACTGGGAAAAGACTTTAACATTGACTAAATTTGCTGAAACACATCAGGACTGTATTGTAATAAATAAAAAGAACAATGATAGCTGATTGCCAAGGAACACATCTTTTGAAATATCTGTTTAAAGCCTGTGATTAATAATTGTAGTTGCTCAAGCAATCAAGTTCTTTCATTTGAAAAGAGACTTTATCGGAAAAACTGCAGATTATAAAGGCTCCCATTTCATAGTGCTATATTTGCAATCTGATTGATGCTCTATATTTCAGAAGTTGGATGCAACAGTTGCAGTGATTACCAATGCTTTATTAGTGTGAGTAAAAAGACAGCAAAAAAAATCACGCAAGTACAGACTACAGAGTGTAATATAATTACACTATTCTTTGTGCAAATGCATAAAACCAGGTACATTTGTTAATTTGGTTGAATGTGTTGTTGGTGGTTAAAAATAAAATTACATTCATGACTGCAATGTCTTGGACTTCAGCCAGGTTCAGGATTGCTGGCAGTATGTGTCCACATTACTACAGCAGTTACTTCCTGACTGGAATCTGTTTAGAGATTGCACATTCACAAAAATCAGCCAACAGTTCCGCTTTTCTTTTCCACTGTAACTTGCCTCTCAGAGTGGAGGCCATTTGGTTGTAATTCCATTTTTAAAACATTGGGCCAGGAATTGCGATCGGAGGCTTCCTGCAGGCTGGTGCCTCCAACGTAAATGTTTTTAACGAAAAGTACCTGGGGTGTTCCCGGAGGAACGAACACTTCGGCTCCGAGGCCTCCAGGCGCAGTCCAGCGCAGAGGCTCACGCATCCCAGGAATATATGCACATCCTGGGATCACATGGGCCTGGACCACCAATCACAGTAATGGGTGCTCCGAGCTCTCATTACTATCAATGAGAATACTCCATAACACACAAAAAAATGCACGTATAATTAAAAAGAACACTTCATTTTTTTTTAAAATACTGCAATAGAAATTAAATTAAATTCAATGGGCTTTAGTAATTTTTATAATAAAAAATATTACTTCAATTGCTGCTGAAAGAAACTTGGTACATTGCCCTTTAGTTTGGAATTCCAAGAAGTGTAATGGGCCAAGCTATGAGGTAGATTTGTGGCAGGGGAAAGCTCTGCCCTTTGCCAATTTGTTGTTCAGCACCTTGGATAGGGAGTCGGCCTCACAGCAGACTCATCTTTTTGGCAATGCTCTTGAAATGAGGATCTAGATTAAGCAGCTGGCAACAAGTAAGGCTGGTATGCAGCATTAAACCTGGACATCAAGTTGGATGTTGCATCACAAGTTGTCCTGCGAGGTTCCTCCCTCTGTGCTGAAGGCAGACTTTCATCGTAAAAACATAAGAAATAGGAGCAGGAGGAGGTGGCCACACGGTCCCTCGAGCCCGCTCCACCATCCAATAAGGTCATGGCTGATCATCAACCACAACTCCACTTTCCCGCCCGATCTCCATATCCTTTGGTTCCCCCAGACTCCAAAAATCTATCTATCTCAGCCTTGAATATATTCAATGACTCAGCATCCACAGCCCTTTGGGGCAGAGTATTCCAAAGATCACAACCCTCTGAGTGAAGAAATTCCTCTCTGCCTTAAATGGCCGACCCTTTATCCTGAGATTGCGCCCTCTCAGCATCTACCCTGTCAATCCCCTTCAGAATCTTGCATGTTTCATACACCTGATGAAGAAACTCTGAGGCTTGGGATGACAGTGGCTGGATTGTGTGCACGTTAGGCTGTGAGTAACCCACGTTTATATACAGGGTTCAATGCCCACGTTGGTTGGGGGGGGGGCGTGAAAATGCAAACGTTTTGGGATCTGTTACATCTGAAAAGCTGTATAGCATTTTTCTTTTCTTCAAAAAAGGGACTCAGATTTATAAAATTATTATATTTTGGATATTCAACTGATGTATAACTTTGGTGGATCAGAAATCAGCTCTTTGCAAAATTATTGGCCAAGAAGGCAGATTTTTCATTTATTTTCCTGTTAAATTTACAGCAATTCTAATTGAAACAGTTTTTCTTAATTATTTGTAATTCTTCCCATTTCACTGATGCTCACTACCAAAGTGGCTGCTAACAAAGCTGTTACTTGGCATCAGTTCTAATTGCTGATTGGGAAAACCTACTGAATTAAGAGATGTAATGAGTGAAAATGGGATGAGGGAAGAATGCTAAGTAGAAAATTAAAGTTCCATTCATTGGTCATCGGCTCGCAAGGAGTCATTGAGAAGAAGAAAAATCCCATTGTTCAGCAAATTCCAACATTATTCTGACTCATCCCACTGACTTGCTTTCAAACAAAACGGATTTCCACCTACATTCAGTCACTTGGAATGTTTAGTGCCAAACTAATGTGTCTGGGAAAATCACACCAATAATGAATCTTCACACAGTTAAATTAGTTGTTGGTTTCCATGAGGCCACAACCTAGCTCACAATGTAACCACAATGGCTTTTGAGATTTTCAGAATTAGCTTTAGCTTACATCTACAAAAAATATTTAAACAGTCTCTGAATATAGTCAGTAAAATGTGAGAGCTTCAGTGACACATTGAGTAAGAACAGTGCCATTTTATCTTTGGACTATGAGGTGGAATCTAACGAACACAGAGGGGACTAAAACCATTTTATTGAATTTGGGACAAACCAGTAATTTATAACAGTACTACTGGGGGGTGGGGGGGGGGGGGGTTACCAGTTCAGGCTATATAGACAGAGTTAGAAACTGACAAGAAATAATTTATGATGAAATTACATTCAGGTCATGCATGTTGTTGCATGTTTTGGGGTCTGCCTCAGATATTATCTCGGTTACAGAGGTTCTGGTCACTTTTGCAAGTGGTCAGAATATCTTACGCTCAGGAGTGCGCCCATACTACCCAATATCTAACTATATAATAACTTAAGCTGGAAATATAACAACTGGATCTCCTTGTGTGATTTGAACTGGATATTGTGTTTTTTGCTCATACTGCACTTCTGCAATCTTTTTGTAGGTGGACTGAAAAATATCAGTCAGACAGGTTTGGATATGGATTGTTAAGCTGTTTTATTTTGCTGACAGCAAGTGAATATACAGAGGAACTGATGTCATCAAGTCTCACTTTGATTCAACTAATTACAGAATCCTCTTGGAACAACAAAAATAGTAAAAACACACCACTCGATTCTGATTCTGACTTTGCTCGGGAGGAAAGATTTTCAGGCTATGGGGAAAGAGCAGGGGCATGAGACTAATTGGATAGCTTTTTCACAGAGCCGGCACAGGCACGATGGACCAAATGTCCTCCTTCTGAGCTTTATAATTCTATCTTTGAGTTTCTCCTTGCTGTACCAGGCCTTTCCCCTGGACCTCGAGGCAGACTGCCCTCGCATTCATTTGTCCTTTTCTGTCTTTCCAGAAAGTTGGAGGGCTGTCCCTTTGACTTCATCCCCATTCAATGATTCACCAGTAGGTCTATTAATATATCCAACTATTCCTTCTCCCTACTTTGGCTGAGGATTTAAAGGAAGCAGCTTTTGCTATTCTCAAATTGAACAGCAGACATCCTGGATTAACCAGATACACCGCTTTGAGTACTGTTGCGGGGGATGACTCATCAGGGGAGGGCAGCAGCAGCCAAGTTCATGGCACCGTGGCTGGCTCTGTTGCACAGGAGGGCAGCAAAAAGAGTTGGAGAGCGATAGTGATAGGGGATTCAATGGTGAGGGGAATAGATAGGCGTTTCTGCGGCCGCAACCGAGACTCCAGGATGGTATGTTGCCTCCCTGGTGCAAGGGTCAAGGATGTCTCGGAGCGGGTGCAGGACATTCTAAAAAGGGAGGGAGAACAGCCAGTTGTCGTGGTGCACATTGGTACCAACGACATAGGTAAAAAAAGGGATGAGGTCCTATGAAACGAATTTAAGGAGCTAGGAGCTAAATTAAAAAGTAGGACCTCAAAAGTAGTAATCTCTGGATTGCTACCAGTGCCACGTGCTAGTCAGAGTAGGAATCGCAGGATAGCGCAGATGAATATGTGGCTTGAGCAGTGGTGCAGCAGGGAGGGATTCAAATTCCTGGGGCATTGGAACCGGTTCTGGGGGAGGTGGGATCAGTACAAACCGGACACTCTGCACCTGGGCAGGACCAGAACCAATGTCCTAGGGGGAGTGTTTGCTAGTGCTGTTGGGGAGGAGTTAAACTAATATGGCAGGGGGATAGGAACCAATGCAGGGGAGGCAGAGGGAAACAAAAAGGAGGTAAAAGCAAAAGACAGAAAGGAGATGAGTAAAAGTGGAGGGCAGAGAAACCCAAGGCAAAGAACAAAAAGGGCCACTGTACAGCAAAATTCTAAAAGGACAAACGGTGTTAAAAAAACAAGCCTGAAGGCTTTGTGTCTTAATGCAAGGAGTATCTGCAATAAGGTGGATGAATTAACTGTGCAAATAGATGTTAACAAATATGATGTGATTGGGATTACGGAGACGTGGCTCCAGGATGATCAGGGCTGGGAACTCAACATCCAGGGTATTCAACATTCAGGAAGGATAGAATAAAAGGAAAAAGAGGTGAGGTAGCATTGCTGGTTAAAGAGGAGATTAATGCAATAGTTAGGAAAGACATTAGCTTGGATGATGTGGAATCTATATGGGTAGAGCTGCAGAACACCAAAGGGCAAAAAATGTTAGTGGGAGTTGTGTACAGACCTCCAAACAGTAGTAGTGATGTTGGGGAGGGCATCAAACAGGAAATTAGGGGTGCATGCAATAAAGGTACAGCAGTTATAATGGGTGACTTTAATATGCACATAGATTGGGCTAGCCAAACTGGAAGCAATACGGTGGAGGAGGATTTCCTGGAGTGCATAAGGGATGGTTTTCTTACCAATATGTCGAGGAACCATTAGGGGGGAGGCCATCTTAGACTGGGTGTTGTGTAATGAGAGAGGATTAATTAGCAATCTCGTTGTGCGAGGCCCCTTGGGGAAGAGTGACCATAATATGGTGGAATTCTGCATTAGGATGGAGAATGAAACAGTTAATTCAGAGACCATGGTCCAGAACTTAAAGAAGGGTAACTTTGAAGATATGAGGCGTGAATTGGCTAGGATAGATTGGCGAATGATACTTAAGGGGTTGACTGTGGATGGGCAATGGCAGACATTTAGAGACCGCATGGATGAACTACAACAATTGTACATTCCTGTCTGGCGTAAAAATAAAAAAAGGAAGGTGGCTCAACCGTGGCTATCAAGGGAAATCAGGGATAGTATTAAAGCCAAGGAAGTGGCATACAAATTGGCCAGAAATAGCAGCGAACCCGGGGACTGGGAGAAATTTAGAACTCAGCAGAGGAGGACAAAGGGTTTGATTAGGGCAGGGAAAATGGAGTACGAGAAGAAGCTTGCAGGGAACATTAAGGCGGATTGCAAAAGTTTCTATAGATATGTAAAGAGAAAAAGGTTAGTAAAGACAAACGTAGGTCCCCTGCAGTCAGAATCAGGGGAAGTCATAACGGGGAACAAAGAAATGGCAGACCAATTGAACAAGTACTTTGGTTCGGTATTCACTAAGGAGGACACAAACAACCTTCCGGATATAAAAGGGGTCAGAGGGTCTAGTAAGGAGTAGGAACTGAGGGAAATCCTTATTAGTCGGGAAATGGTGTTGGGGAAATTGATGGGATTGAAGGCTGATAAATCCCCAGGGCCTGATGGACTGCATCCCAGAGTACTTAAGGAGGTGGCCTTGGAAATAGCGGATGCATTGACAGTCATTTTCCAACATTCCATTGACTCTGGATCAGTTCCTATGGAGTGGAGGGTAGCCAATGTAACCCCACTTTTTAAAAAAGGAGGGAGAGAGAAAACAGGGAATTATAGACCGGTCAGCCTGACCTCAGTAGTGGGTAAAATGATGGAATCAATTATTAAGGATGTCATAGCGGCGCATTTGGAAAAAGGTGACATGATAGGTCCAAGTAAGCATGGATTTGTGAAAGGGAAATCATGCTTGACAAATCTTCTGGAATTTTTTGAGGATGTTTCCAGTAAAGTGGACAAGGGAGAACCAGTTGATGTGGTGTATTAGGACTTTCAGAAGGCTTTTGACAAAGTCCCACACAAGAGATTAATGTGCAAAGTCAAAGCACATGGGATTGGGGGTAGTGTGCTGACGTGGATTGAGAACTGGTTGTCAGACAGGAAGCAAAGAGTAGGAGTAAATGGGTACTTTTCAGAATGGCAGACAGTGACTATTGGGGTACCGCAAGGTTCTATGCTGGGGCCCCAGCTGTTTACATTGTACATTAATGATTTAGACGAGGGGATTAAATGTAGTATCTCCAAATTTGCGGATGACACTAAGTTGGGTGGCAGTGTGAGCTGCGAGGAGGATGCTATGAGGCTGCAGAGTGACTTGGATAGGTTAGGTGAGTGGGCAAATGCATGGCAGATGAAGTATAATGTGGATAAATGTGAGGTTATCCACTTTGGTGGTAAAAACAGAGAGACAGACTATTATCTGAATGGTGACAGATTAGGAAAAGGGGAAGTGCAACGAGACCTGGGTGTCATGGTACATCAGTCATTGAAGGTTGGCATGCAGGTACAGCAGGCGGTTAGGAAGGCAAATGGCATGTTGGCCTTCATAGCGAGGGGATTTGAGTACAGGGGCAGGGAGGTGTTGCTACAGTTGTACAGGGCCTTGGTGAGGCCACACCTGGAGTATTGTGTACAGTTTTGGTCTCCTAACTTGAGGGAGTGCAGCGAAGATTCACCAGACTGATTCCCGGGATGGTGGGACTGACCTATCAAGAAAGACTGGATCAACTGGGCTTGTATTCACTGGAGTTCAGAAGAATGAGAGGGGACCTCATAGAAACGTTTAAAATTCTGACAGGTTTAGACAGATTAGATGCAGGAAGAATGTTCCCAATGTTGGGGAAGTCCAGAACCAGGGGTCACAGTCTAAGGATAAGGGGTAAGCCATTTAGGACCGAGATGAGGAGAAACTTCTTCACCCAGAGAGTGGTGAACCTGTGGAATTCTGTACCACAGAAAGTAATTGAGGCCAATTCACTAAATATATTCAAAAGGGAGTTAGATGAAGTCCTTACTACTAGGGGGATCAAGGGGTATGGTGAGAAAGCAGGAAGGGGGTTCTGAAGTTGCATGTTCAGCCATGAACTCATTGAATGGCGGTGCAGGCTAGAAGGGCTGAATGGCCTACTCCTGCACCTATTTTCTATGTTTCTATGTAATGGGCCTGAGATGAAACAACTGACTCCCATTAACTCAGTTTGAAATAGACTGAACCATGACTTACCATCCACTGGCACATCTGGCTTTAACACACAACTTCAATGCCTGGCTCATTAACTAATAAACCTTTCTTCTAAGTGGCTACAGCCTGTGCCAAATCATGCACGCACATTATTTCAAAACACAACACTTAAATATAACTCATTCCCAAAATGATCTATAATCCTGAAATTTAACAGATGCACTTATAAAAAGGCGTCTGATGATTAATACAACAAAGTAATAAATGCACAATATGATAGGGATCCAGTGAAATATTCAATAACAAACAAGATTGGAGTAACTAGCCAGCCATTCGTATTGATCATAGAAACTATTATAACACTGGAGAGGGATGATGTAGTTGAGGGGCTCAGGACAGAATCTATTTAGTTAGAATTAAGGAACAATACAAGAGCAATTATGCTACTGGGTGTCGACTTTTGGTGTCAAATAATGGGAAGGAGAAAGTGGAGCAAATTTTCAGACAAATTACAGAAAGATAGATGAATTACAGAGTAGTGATAATGGGGGACTTCAATTATTTTTATATAGATTGGGATAGTAACAGTGTAAAGGGCAAAGAGGGGGTGGAATTCCTGGAATGTACACAAGAGAACTTTCTTGATCAGTGTGTGTCCAGCCCAACGAGGAAGGAAGCAGTGCTGGATCTAGTTCTGGGGAATAAAATGGGGCAAGTGGAGCATGTTTCAGTGGGAAAGCATCACAGTGGGGAACAGTGATCATAATATCATCAGGTTTAGAATAGTTATGAAAAAGAACAAGATACAATCAAGCATAAAATGCTTAACGAGAGGAGGGCTAACTTCAGTGAGTTGAACAGGGATGTGGCCCAGGTGGATTGGAATCAAAAATTGGTGGGCAAAACAGTAATTGAAAGAGGAGATGGTTTGGGTACAGAGTCAACACATTCCCATAAGGAAAAGAAAGGCGCCAAGGCTAGAACTCCCTGGGCGACTAAAGATATAGAAATCAAAATGATAAAGGAAAAGGAGGCTTATGACAATGATAATTATAATATAGTGGAGAACCAAGCCTAGTATAGAAAGTAAAGAGGAGATCTAAAAAAGGAGATAAGAGGGGCAAAGAGCGAGTAGGAGAATAGATCAGCAACTAACACAAGAGGAAATTCAAAATTATTTTATAAACACACAAATAGTAAAAAGGTCGTCAAAGAAGTCAGCCCAACGTCGCTGATGGGGAAACATTTAGAGACAATAATACGGGACAAAATTAATTGCCATTTGGAAAAGTATGGGCTAATAAATTAAAGTCAGCACTGATTTGTTGAAGGCAAATCATGTTTGATTAACTTGATTGAGTTCTTTGATGAAGTAATGGAGACAATTCATGAGGGTAGTGTGGTTGATGCTGTGTAAATGGACTTTCAAAAGGCCTTTGATAAAGTACCAAACAATAGACTTGTGAGCAAAATTAAAGCCCAGGGATTTCAAGGGACTGTGCCAGCATGGATACAAAATTGGCTGAGGGACAGGAAGCAGAGAGTAGAGATGAACTATTGTTTTTCAGACTGGAGGGAAGTATACAGTGGTGTTTCTCAGGAGTCGGTATTGGGACCACTGCTTTTTTGATATATATTAATGACCTGGACTTGGGTACACAGGGCATAATTTCAAAGTTTGAAGATGACACGAAACTTGGAAATGTAGCAAACAATGAGGAGGATAGTAAAACACTTCAGGTGGACACAGAATGGGCAAAAATGAAATTTAATGCAAAGAAGTGTGAAATGATATATTTTGGAGGTGTAGGAACAGAGTGACCTGGGGGTGTATGTACACAAATCTTTGAAGGTGGCAGGACAAGTTGAGAAGGCTGTTAAAATGCATTTGGGATCCTTGGCTTTATTAATAGTGGAATAGAGTACAAAAACCTTTATAAAACAACTGGTTAGGCCTCAGCTGGAGCATTGTGTTCAATTCTGGTCACCACACTTTAGGAAGGATGTCAAGGCCTTGGAGAGGGTGCAGAAGAGATTGATGAGAATGGTACTAGGAATGTGGGACTTCAGTTATGTGGAGAACGAGAGAAGCTGGGTCTGTTCTCCTTGGAGCAGAGAAGGTTAAGAGCACATTTGATAGAGGTGTTCAAAATCACGAAAGGTTTTGATCTGGTAAATAAGGGGCAACTGTTTCCAATTGCAGAAGGGTCAGTAGCCAGCGGACGCAGATTTAAGGTGATTGGCAAAAGAACCAGAGGCGACATGAGGAAAAATTTTCTTACACAGCAATTTGTTGTGATCTGGAATGCATTGCCTGAAAGAGTGGTGGAAGCAGATTCAATGGTAACATTCAAAAAAGATTTGGATAATCCTTGAAGGGGAAAATAAATTACAAGGCTATGGGGAATGAGCAGCGGTGTGGGATTAATTGAATAAGCTCTGGTTTCTGCACCATCTCGATTCTAAGCATCTTCAAGTGGAGGTCTGGAGTAAGCTGCACAAGTTAGCTTATTGGCAACTTGATCACATATTTGCTACCAATTTCCATTTTTTGTGGTAAATTCAGAGCATCCCAGATTACAAATAATAGTATAAATGCTGAAGAGTTCTTGTCGAAGGTGCAGATTACTTTTGAAGGTTTACTGTGGTGAGGATAAGGATGAGAGGGAATACCAATTCCACAATTCATGCCACAAAAGTGCTATTTTTCAACTGTATGTTGAGCTGCCAACAGTTCAGCATCAATTTCACTCAGAACATCTAAAAGAAGGGTGGATGCAGTCTCATTTTTATTTTAATGAGATCAGATTAAAAGCTATATATTATTAAAAATCTTGTAAGGTGTATATTTACTATCCACAAACCTTACTTCCTGGTGATGTGACTTTTCGTCATGCTTTTCTATCAAAATTTCCCTTTGTAACTTGCATTTCCCAATCAAATTTTACTATGTCAATTGTCACAATGTAGTTGCAGACTCTGTCCACTAGATGGCTCTGTGGAGGAAAAGATTCTTCCAACTGCATTGTCATTTTGTAAACAAAAAAAATACTTCTATTCAGCAATTGACTGTGGGCAGTGCCTAGGGCAACCTACGAGTATGAAATAAGAACAGAAAATGCTAGAATTGCACAGCATGTCAATCAACATCTGTCCAAAAAGAAATTATTGGATATTACTCTCAGGAAAAGTCTTGTGCCTGAAATGGTACCCTGTTTTTTTTTAATCATTGCAGATAAAGCTCAGTCACCTAAAGAAGTACATTTTAAAAACTAATACAATGCAAAAATGATCTTGGCATAATGACTACTGATTCGTGAGTGGTAGTTTTTGATTGACAGGTTACTGATTGGTACATTCCATACTGATTCACTTATGATTTGTTGGTATTTTACAAAAGTTATGCTTGAGCCAATTAGGTAAAAGAATGACACTTTGAAATGTGAGGCCTTTGAGAAGTATGTGCAGGAAACAATATTTTTATTTAAATAGATTGTGAAAACTCTCATGAACCATTGGTATTGTGACAATAGTAATGATGATCAAGAGGTCTAAGAAATAGAAAGGAATGATAGGATGTGGAATGAATTCACATTTCTTTTGGACCATATTGAAGATGTTCAAGATCTTTATTAAACAACCTGTGCTGTATTATTGTATCGACTGAGTTTGTTTAGTCCAGCTTCCTGTACAAATAACTTAGCTTGAAACCAATTTGAGCTTAAAGAAAGTTAGACATGTTCAGTTGAGTCAACACTAGTATTAGATCTAAAATGTTACTCTCATGTCGAGTTTTCAGGAGTCCCATAGTGGATTCTGGGAGTTAAAACAAAGGTAAAATTGTGCCTTTGTGGTTTCTCCCACAAAACCTTCAGCATGTTTTGTAAATATGATGTAATATCAAGAGCCAGAACAAAAATATTGCTCCAAGCTTTATTTTAATTTTATTGGCAGGTTTTCCAATTTGGATTGTTTGTATCCTTTTCATACTGTCAAGCTGGAGTGCCAACCATTCATGAGATAATTGGACATATAACCATTATAAAATTTTACTGAGTGTTTACAGCACAGAAACAGGCCATTCAGCCCAAGAGGTCTATGCTGATGTTTATGCTCCACACGAGCCTCCTCTCATTATTCTTCATCGAACTCCATCAATATATCCTTCTATTCATACAAACATAGAAAATAGGTGCAGGAGCAGGCCATTCGGCTATTCTCACCTGCACCGCCATTCAATATGAACATGGCGGATCATGCAACTTCAGTACCCCACTCCCGCCTTCTCTCCATACCCCTGATCCCCTTAGCCATAAGGGCCACATCTAACTCCCTTTTGAATGTATCCAACAAACTGGACTCAACAACTTTCTGTGGTGGAGAATTCCACAGGTTCACCACTCTCTGGGTGAAAATGTTTCTCCTCATCTCGGTCCGAGATGGCTTAGACCGTGACCCCTGGTTCTGGACTTCCACAACATCGGGAACATTCTTCCTGCATCTAACCTGTCTGGTCCCGCCATAATTTTATATGTTTCTATGAGATCCCCTCTCATTCTTCTAAATTCAAACGAGTATAAGCCTAGCCGATCCAGTCTTTAGAAACATAGAAAATAGGTGCAGGAGTAGGCCATTCAGCCCTTCGAGCCTGCACCACCATTCAATAAGATCATGGCTGATCATTCCCTCAGTATCCCTTTCCTGCTTTCTCGCCATACCCCTTGATCCCCTTAGCTGTAAGGGCCATATCTAACTCCCTCTTGAATATATCCAATGAACTGGCATCAACAACTCTCTGCGGCAGGGAATTCCACAGATTAACAACTCTCAGTGAAGAATTTTCTCCTCATCTCAGTCCTAAATGGCCTACCCCTTATCCTAAGACTGTGTCCCCTGGTTCTGGACTTCCCCAACATCGGGAACATTCTACCCACATCTGACCTGTCCTGTCCTGTCAGAATCTTATATGTTTCTATGAGATCCCCTCTCATCCTTCTAAAGTCCAATGTATAAAGGCCCAGTTGACCCAGTCTCTCCTCATATGTCAGTCCTGCCATCCCGGGAATCAGTCTGGTGAATCTTCGCTGCACTCCCTCAATAGCAAGAACGTCCTTCCTCAGATTAGGAGACCAAAACTGAACACAATATTCCAGGTGAGGCCTCACCAAGGCCCTGTGCAACTGCAGTAAGACATCTCTGCTCCTATACTCAAATCCCCTAGCTATGAAGGCCAACATATCATTTGCCTTCGTCACCACCTGCTGCACTGTATGCCAACTTTCAATGACTGATGAACCATGACACCCAGGTCTCGTTGCACCTCCCCTTTTCCTAATATGCCACCATTCAGACAATATTCTGTCCTCGCGTTTTTGCCCCCAAAGTGGATAACCTCACATTTATCCACATTATACTGCATCTGCCATTCATTTGCCACTCACCTAACCTGTCCAAGTCACCCTGCAGCCTCCTAGCATCCCCCTCACAGCTCACACCGCCACCCAGCTTAGTGTCATCTGCAAACTTGGAGATATTACACTCAATTCCTTCATCCAAATCATTGATGTATATTGTAAAGAGCTGGGGTCCCAGCACTGAGCCCTGCGGCACTCCACTAGTCACTGCCTGCCATTCTGAAAGGGACCCGTTTATCCCGACTCTCTGCTTCCTGTCTGCCAACCAGTTCTCTATCCACGTCAGTATATTACCCCCAATACCATGTGCTTTGATTTTGCACACCAATCTCTTGTGTGGGACCTTGTCAAAACCTTCTTCCTATGTCAGTCCTGCCATCCTGGGAATCAGTCTGGTGAGCCTTTGCTGCACCCCCTCAATAGCAAGCACGTCCTTCCTCAGATTAGGAGACTAAAACTGCACACAATACTCAAGGTGTGGTTTCACCAAGGCCCCGTACAAGTGCGGTAAGACCTCCCTGCTCCTATACTCAAATCCTCTCGCTATGAAGGCCAGCATGCCATTTGCCTTCTTTACTGCCTGTTGTATCTGCATGCCTACCTTCAGTGACTGATGTACCATGACACCCAGGTCTCATTGCACCTGCCCTTTTCCTAATCTGTCACCATTCAGATAATAATCTGCCTTCCTGTTTTTGCCACCAAAGTGAATAACCTCACATTTATCCACATTATACTGCATCTGCCATGCATTTGCCCATGTCACCCTGCAGCCTCTTAGCATCCTCCTCACAGCTCACACTGCCGCCCAGCTTAGTGTCATCTGCAAACTTGGAGATATTACATTCAATTCCTTCGTCTAAATCATTAATATATATTGTAAATAGCTGGGGTCCCAGCACTGAACCTTGCATCACCCCACTAGTCACTGCCTGCCAATCTGAAAATGATCCGTTTAATCCCAATTTTTGCTTCCTGTTTGCCAACCAGTTCTTTATCCACATCAATCCATTACCCCTGATACCATGTGCCTTAATTTTGTATACTAATCTCTTGTGTGGGACCTTGTCAAAAGCCTTTTGAAAGTCCAAATACAGTACATCCACTGGTTCTCCCTTATCCACTCTACTAGTTACCTCCTCAAAAAACTCTAGAAGATTTGTCAAGCATGATTTCCCTTTCATAAATCCATGCTGATTTGGACCGATCCTGTCACTGCTTTCCAAATGCGCTGCTATTTCATTTTTAATAATTGATTCCAGCATTTTCGCCATCACCGATGTCAGGCTAACCGGTCTATAATTTCCTGTTTTCTCTCTCGCTCCTTTTTTAAAAAGTGGGGTTACATTAGCTACCCTCCAATCCATAGGTACTGATCCAGAGTCCATGGAATTTTGGAAAATCGCCACCAATGCATCCACTATTTCTAGGGCCATTTCCTTAAGTACTCTGGAATGCAGACTATCAGGCCCTGGGGATTTACCGGCCTTCAGTCCCATCAGTTTCCCAAACACCATTTCCTGATTAATAAGGATTTCCCTCAGTTCCTCCTTCCCGCTAGACCCTCGGTCCCCTAGTTTTTTCGGGAGGATATAAGGTTTCTTCCTTAGTGAAGACAGAATCAAAGTATTTGTTCAATTGGTTTGCCATTTCTTTGTTTCCCATTCACCTGATTCTGACTGCAAGGGACTTACATTAGTCTTCACTAATCTTTTTCTCTTCACATATATATTGAAGCTTTTGCAGTCAGTTTTTATGTTCCCTGCAAGCTTACTCTCATACTCTATTTCCCCCCTCCTAATTAAACCCTTAGTCCTCCTCTGCTGAATTCTAAATTTCTCCCAGTCCTCAGGTTTGCTGCTTTTTCTGGTCAATTTATATGGCTCTTCCTTGGATTTAACACTATCCCTAATTTCCCTTCTTAGCCACGCGTGAGCCACCTTCCCTTTTTTATTTTTACACCAGACAGGGAAGTACAATTGTTGTTGTTCATCCATGTGATATTTAAATGTCTGCCATTGCCCATCCACCATCAACCCTTTAAATATCCTTTCTCTCTCATGTGTTTATCCAGCTTCCACTTATATGCATGTATGCTATTCGCCTCAACTACTCTTTGTGGACTATCTCTAATATCAGCTTACACCAATCTTCAACACTGAGGTCTCTGAAGCAAATGGGCCAATGCTGGATCACATTTCAGAGGAGCATAAATAGGGCCACAGTGACTGCAGAATTCAGTGCATGCAAACCATGAGACGTCAGTGGGCCTAAATGCTATAACTGTTCCTAGAATTATAAGATTATTCTGACTTCTTTAACACTGATTTTCCACTTAAAATCTTATGTCACAAGATCATATTATAAATACGAATGAGAATTTTAGCTCATCTTAACTTATCTATCTAGAAAAACCTAGGGGGTGAAATTCCGTTTCGCCCCGTTTGGGGCGGGAGCTTCCGGGAGGCGGGACATTCTGCGTGTAAGTCCCGCCCTGCTCGAAAAATTTGTGTTACTGCCCCGAAAGAAAGTGGAGCACAAAATAACAAGCTCCACTTCCTTTCTGGCGTGGTAGTGCGGCGGACAGGTCGGGAACGGGGCACAGTGCTACGCATTGGGTCACTTAGCGTTGCCGTGTAGGAGGGGCTAGTCCCTTCATTAAAGGGAAGGGCCCAAGCTGCAAACTTTGCAGTGAAAAAACGGTCTCCCTGGATCACCGGGGAGCGGGGTTGCCATGCCAACAGCCTGGCAATTAAGCAAAGTGCCGGGCTGACCGATCGCGGCACGGACCCTGCGATCGAAGTACGAACTGGGGCGCAGAAGAAAGACGGCAGATTTTTTTTTTAAATGGCCACCACCTCCCCTTTAAATCTCACCCCGCAAGCGGCCTGCAGCCCGGTTCACGCCCCCGAAGCGGTCGCTGGCATCGCTTGGCGCAACTTCAGGGGGCGCTCCCCAATTTCTGTTCGGGGGCGATATTGGGGCGATGCACACGGTGATGATGTCGTCACCACTAGCGGAGCGGGGCACTACTGCTTAGCGCCGGGAGTTTAGCAGGGGTCGTTAGCGGTGCCGCACTAGGGCTAACAGGAGGCACAAACGACCCGAATTTCTCGGCCCTTGTCTTCTCCTGTAATATCCAAACTTTTTCTAAATATGTATCTGCACGATTTCCATGCCTTAAATGTGATTAGTGTATATGATTAGAATCTGTATATAGTACAGAGATGAACATTTAACACCCACCTCAACTCTCCCTGAAGATAACTGGAATGACCTTGGATTACTCAGGTTCTTTTATTAAATGATAAATGAAAGAACAAGTTAATACAGATACCCATTTACATGCAAACAGTCTCAGTTGAAGCGACTACAAAGAATTTATAAATGTTCTTGATATTTCTTGCTAAATTGCATATGAACGTGCATAATTATCCAAACAGTTCATGATTCTCTCTGTATAAAGATACATATATACATACAGACAACTGTTGCTGCATTGATGAGCATAATTTCAAATGTGCACAGATTTATCCTGCAGAACATTCTAATTCCTAGATGCTCTGAGATTCTGTGTGGGGCGGGGGTGGGGCAGTGAGTGTGTGGGCGGGCAGGTGTGTGTGTGTGTGTGTGTGTGTGTGTGGGTGTGTGAACGGGCGCCTAATCGTGATCCTCCAGGCTTTGCGATTGTGTGGGGCAGGCTCGATGGACCAGCTGTCTGTTCCTGCCTGCCGATTTTGTATGTTCGTATAAATACTACTGACACAGTTAATTGAAGCTAAAAATTAATGTTTTAGCTTTAGATCAAAATGACTGAGCAAATACTGTAATACGTAAAATTTGCAATTTAGTTTATAAATCAAGTAAATTGCATTATCAGCAGGAGTGTGATTTTAATAAAATGTACATGGCTCAGCATCACACTGACAGGCAGTTTTTACCTCCAGTACATGGAATGTGGGCCATACTCCACACAAGTATCACCACGGTCAGAGCAACTTTTTCTGATAATCCGTTAGTTTAAAAATATAACAAACAGCGATGTGCATGTGCGATTCCAATCAGCAATTGAAAACTAAAGCTGAACGTTGCCATGACAGCCACTGGGCAGTCTGGAATTTTAACAATACCCTCTTGTTTCTATTACAGTAATAAATCTACAGATACTGAATTTTTAGAAGGGCAAACTAGCATATGTGGAACTTGCTCAGTATCAATTCATAAATCCACAAAGGACTATGTAAAAAGCAAGTTTGTTAACAAGTAATGGTGTACTCCCGTAAGGATCAGAGACATGGACCATGTACAGCAGACACCTCAAGTTGCTGGAGAAATATCACCAACGATGTCTCCGCAAGATCCTACAAATCCCCTGGGAGGACAGGTGCACCAACATTGAAGCACTGACCACACTCGATCAGCTCTGCTGGGCAGGCCACATAGTTCGCATGCCAGACACGAGACTCCCAAAGCAAGTGCTCTACTCGGAACTCCTTCATGGCAAACGAGCCAAAGGTGGGCAGTGGAAACATTACAAGGACACCCTCAAACCCTCCCTGATAAAGTGCGACATCCCCGCTGACACCTGGGAATCCCTGGCCTAAGACCGCCCGAAGTGGAGGAAGTGTATCCGGGAGGGTGCTGAGCACCTCAAGTCTCGTCATCGAGAGCATGCAGCAATCAAGCGCAGGCAGCGGAGAGAGCGTGCGGCAAACCAATCCCACCCACCCCTTCCCTCAACGACTACCACCTGTGACAGAGACTGTGGTTCTCGTATTGGACTGTTCAGCCACCAAAGAACTCACTTCAGGAGTAGAAGGAAGTCTTCCTCGATTCTGAGGGACTGCCTACGATGATGGTTTGATTTAAATGGTTACTTTTAGTTGTTCATCACTCTTTTCCAAAAGTTGGGGGTCGAGGCTCAAGCAACGGGGCAAAAAAAGCCAGGCGATGTTTTTCTGTCATTAGCACATAGTTCAATAAACCTTCAGAGACATTGAAGGTCACTGATGGGAAATCCAATGGACAGGAGATTAGGTGGGGATGAAGCCAAACTCACCTTATCCCCTTTTCTGCCCAGTTCTACATTAGAAATTGGTAGGGGTAGAGTGCAAGATCTTAGCCATCATGCCCAATTTAAACGAACATACAAATATACGATCATACAAAATTGGCAGGCTGTTGGTCCATTGAGGGGTCGGGGGTGTGGTGGGCATGTATCGGATTCTTCCAAATGTGTTTCTGTATAACTTCGATTAGAAACTAGAGAGAGTTATACATTTTATTATGGTAGCTGAAGAAAATATTAGTAACAAAGAATGCAGGTTGACAAAGACAAAAGTTTTCATTTCCATGTAGTTTCAATTTGTATCCTTATTTTGGGATCTTGAAAGCATAAGCTAGATAGAGGCGCAATACTTGAATATATTATATGCGACTGGAATGAGCCTTTGGCACCGTTAAAAATACCAGCGATTAAAGGTTTGAAAAATGTGAGTCTCGTCAAGTTGCTTTACCCTTCCTTTAATAGCAGAAATAAAGGTAGTGCCTTTGTGTAGCACTTCTCACCTATTGGGAACATTGATATATAATTTGTCATAATTACAGAGAGTTCCTTAAGGTGTTATAAATAACGTGTCACAGTGCAGTGACAGCGCCGCAGGAGACAGCAATGGACTGCCACGATGATCTCAGAACACGGGCATTCCAAGTAAGTTTGCGTTCGTCACCACTTTAATAGCTGCAATTATATAAATCACTTCCAAACAGAACCAGAATCATCCGGGATTTTCTGCTTCAGAGACACAACAGTGATGAAAAAAATTAGTGAAATTCATCTGAGGATTTTCCTCAGGCAAATCGAATCTAAACTGCTGTTTCTCATTGTGCTATGTGCAATGCAGATAGAGCAGAACTTGGACATGAAATAAAATAAATGTCAACACTTTGGAAAAACTTCATCTCATTACCATACAAGTGCGTCATAAGTATTAGTTTTGCAGCACTGTAAGAGTATGATTGTTCGCTAACGTTGAGGCTGCCATAGGCATATTCTGCCTTTGTATCATTTTCTGGGTTACATGATCGTGTTCTCTTTAAATGACTTAGAAACCAGTTTAGCTTCAAGCAGGGTAGATTTCTGCCAAGAATATCAGAGAGATGAACACTGGAAAAGAACCAGCAAGAAAAACACCAAAGACAATGAAAACATTCATTTACAGAACTGAGTGTCTAATTTTCTTCAAATCTTGAGATCAAATCATGCTTATTAAAGACCATTTGCATAAGAAAAGAGCTGCAGCTGCACAAGAAGCTAATTCAGCCTGCGTCTTATCACACTGACACTGTAACTGAATCCTTGGCAGCTTCTGACGTTGATCTAGCTTAGTTTATACAAGTATGCAGCCAGGTCTGTCTTCATTCACAGAGTTTCCAATTCTGAAATTCATTCAGGTTTCATTTAAATATACTTGAATCTCCAGCCATCAGGGCTGCTCTGAATTTTGAAATTAGTATTTTTTTTTTTACATACTTTATTTGTGCTCGCCATTGGATGTTTCTTTCCCCCTCTCCTGAACACCAGCATTATTTAACAATCACCAAACGAGAAGATGGGTCTTTATTAACTACTACACTATAATCAAGCTTTTGGAAGCTTTGCTTGACGTCCATTTGGTCCTTGAAGTGCCGTTGGACATTTTTCCATGTTATGCAGCAAGTGATAAGATCAGGGACTTAACTGTTCAAGTGTAAAAGATAAATATACTTCAGTCCTCAATACATTGTTGTTAATAGAAGCAATGTTTGCATATGGGCAATATCAGTATCAGTTCTTCAGGCAGCCATTATTGGCAAGTCAAAAGCAAAATACTGTGGATGCTGGAAATCTGAAATAAAAACAGAAAATCAAAACACCTCCGTTCAGTCCGCAAGCATGACCCTGACCTTCGGTCGCTTGCTGCCCACTTCCAAAAGGCCTCCTGATTGCCAAACTTCCAGTGACTCTGGTAGTGATGAGCCTACCTTCTGACTGACTGAAGAACGAAACAAGGTCATAGTAACCGAATAAAAGTGTTGTGTAATTTATCTATCTATAATATATTAAAAATCTGCATCTCTGCACACTTCCTGCCAGCTTTTTCCCATATAAATTAAAGGTGCGGACGAGGGGTGTTTTTCAGCAAGGACAGGATATGGGCAGCAGTGTTTAACATGAAGGAATGGATGAGATGAGGGTTTGCGCAGGGCTGGGGTGGAAGTGGCCCATGTTACAGAGGTGGAAGTAGGTAGTCTTGGTGATGGAGAAGATCGAGACTCTGAAACTCAGCTCAGGGTCAAAGAACACACCAAGGTTGTGAACAGACGAGCTCAGTATGAGTCAATGATTGAGGAAGGGGATAAAGTCAGTGGTGAAGGTGCGGCCTTCGTGGCCAGGGCCAATAGCGATGACTCAGTCTTCCCCATGATGACCTGGAGGAAGTTGCAACATCTGAGACTGGATGTCGGGCAAGCAGTCTGATGGTAGAGAGACAGTAGAAGGGTTGAGAGAGAGAGTGGTGGAGCTGGAGAACTAGGTGTCTTTGGCGTACATGTGGGAGCTGAGCCTACGCATGCCAATAACACCCAGCTCTCACTGATGCATTTAAGGGGATGCTTGATAAGTAGATGAGGGAGAAAGGAATAGAATGATATGTTGATGGGGTTAGATGAAGTAAGGTGAGAGGAGGCTCGTGTGGAGCATAAACATCAATGAATAAAAAATAAAACTGAAGTCCTACCTCGGCCCGGGAACTCAGCGGGCCAGCCGACCGGTGCAGGAGGCCACTCGGCCTGGGATAGGGTGCGGCAAAGATCGGGCCATCCCTGTGGGAGGGCAGGAGCATGTGTGCAGACATCATTGAGCATGCGCGCAGGTGCCGGCACTATTTTCGGCGCTGGTCTGTTGCTCCGCACCCCCTCACTTAAGGTAAGTGCCGAAAAAAGGGCTTGGCCAAAATTGAGCCCAATAAGCCAGCAGTGGGTAGATTTTGCTGTCTTTTTTCACAGTACTGGTTCACAAAATAATTGATAGATTCAGACAACTAAAAATAAGTGTTAACAGCAGATTATGACCCTCCTCACAAAATGTCACCTGTTCAGTACAGATGGAGTTTGGGGAAAAAACAGAAGCTGTGGTAGCCGTAAGAAGCTAATGCACAATTTATCATCTGCTGCCCCAAACAATAAAGTCAGTAATGGTCTCTCTTAAAAGCCAGGGCAAGAAAGCAGCTTTTCAGCTGAAACCACTGCTGTGCAGCATCAGACATCATTCTCAAAAGAAAACGTAAAATATTCTGCTAAAGCAAGTATGAGGTCCTGCTAAGGGAGTATCAGGAGTTAGGAGCGAAATTGAAAATTGAATAATCTTGGGATTATTACCCGAGCCATGTGCAAATTGGCATAGGGACAACAGATTAGGAAAGTCAACACGTAGCTAGAGGAGTGGTATAGGAAGGAGCTATACCTATTTCATGGGACAATGGAGCCAGTACTGGGACAGGAAGGAGCTGTACCATTGGGATGGGCTGCACCCAAGGCCCTAGCAGAAAGGATAACTAGGACTGTAAATAAGGGGGCAAGAGGAACTGCGATAAATTACAGAAACCTAACAGTAAAAAAAATCAGGAAAAGAGAGTACAGGCTAAAGGAAGGAATAAGGATAACACAAATGGCCAGAGGTCAGATAAAGCCATCGAGCATAATGGTAAAATAACTACTAAAAACAAAGAGAGAGGTATAATACATAAAAACATGTTAACCTGCTGGTACAGCAATGTACCTAGTATTAAAATGGATTAATTGGATCCAATAAATTGCAGAGAGGATACGAATATTGTAGGGATGACTGAAACATGGCAACATAGAGAACAGGATTGACAACTAAATATTGCAGGATATAACACATTTATGAAGGAAAGGGGGGAAATGGAGTCACTGTACTAGTTAAAGATAACATCATGGCAGAAGAAAAAAGGATGTAACTAGCAGTATGATAGATACAGAATCCATAAGGTTTGAGTTAAAAGACAAGAAAGGATCCATCATCCTAACAGAGGTATGCTGTAGATGACCAAATAGTGGAAAGGAATTAGAGGAAGAAATATTTAGGCAAATCTATGAGGCGAGTAGCAGGGATAGAATAATAACCATGGGAGATTTCAACTACCCCCAAGTAAACTGATAGGCGAAAGTAGCGAGAGGAGAAAAGGGAATTGAGTTTTTACAGTGTATACAGGACTCCTTTTATATTCAGTATGCAAGAAGTCCAACAAGAAAGGAACCACTGCTGGGTCTTGTAATGGGTAATGAGCCAGAACCAGTAGGAGAGGTCAGAATATGAGCTGTATCTAAAAGATCCATAGAAAAGGGGATCGAGCCAGTGGACTGGTGGACAGTTAATGTCGTTCCTACATACAAAAAGGGAGATAGAACAAAACCTGGGAACTATAGGCCAGTCAGCTTCATGTCAGTAATAAGAAAGATGCTGAAATCTATATTGAAAGAAGTAATAGAGGAACACCTAGAGACAGAAAATATAATAATAAATAGTCAACATGGATCCCAAGAGGCTAAGTCATGCTTAACTAACCTGATAGAATTCTTTGAAGAGGTAACGGAAAGAGTAAACAAGGTTAATGTAGTAAATGTCATACACTTGGGTTTTCAAAACGTACCACATAGTAGGCTTGTGACAAAGGTTGGGACATGTGGAGTCAGAGGACAATTAGCTGAATGGATGGCAAATTGGCTAAAAAATAAAAAGCAGAGAGTAGAGATAAACAGCAGTTATTCAGATTGGAGAAAGTGGTCTACAAAGATCAGTGCTGGGGCCACAGTTATTCATCACTAACATGAAAAATGATTTGGACTCAGGAATAAGTTATTCAAAATTTACAGATGATACCAAACAGTGGGTAAATTAACACTGAGAAAGAATGCAACATCATATAAGAAGACATTAGAAAACTTGCTCACTGGGAAGGTTATGAAGATTACATCACTTGCAACTTAGAAAATATGAAACTGAACGGGGTAGAAGTGCAAAGGATCTAAGGATACAGGTGAACAAATTATTAACAGCAACATTGTAGATCAGTAAAGCAATTAAAAATGCTAATAAAGCATTGGAATTTATTGCTGGGGTATAGAATTCAAAAGTAGTAGAGTTATGTTAAACTTGTATAGGACCCTGGTCGGGCTGCACTTATGTTGTGAACAGTTCTGGTCTCCATCCTCTAAAAAGGCCAAAGAAACACTGGAGAAAGATTTACAAGGCTGGTACCAGAACTGAGAAATTACAGCTATTGGAAAAGATTGAACAGGTTGGGGCTTTTTTCTTTAGAAAAATGAATTAGAGATGACCTGATAGAGGTCTTTAAAATTGTGAACGGGTTGGGCAGGGTAGATGTGGAGAGAATGTTGCCACTTGTGGGTGAAGGCAAAACTAGCGGTCATAAATACAAGATGGTTACTAATAAATCCAATAGGGGAATGAGGAGAAATGTCTTTACACAGAAGTGGTTAGAATGTGGAACTCACTGCCACAGGAAGTGGTTGAGGCAAATAGATAAGATGCTTTCAAAAGGAAACTAGACAAGTACATGAGAGAAAAAGGAGTAGAAAGAGACACTGAAAAGGCATCAGGCAGATAGAATGAGGTGAGACTCGTTTGGTGTATAACCATCAGCACAAACTAACTGGGTAAAATGGCATGTTTCAGTGCTGCATACTCTATACCATTCTGATTCTGCCAGTGGGTGTGCTAAACGAGTCCTTGCCGAGACCAGTAGATGGAGGGAAGCGGCATGTGAAACAGTTCGTCTCAGTGCGACCTCTCAGGAAGACACCTCCTATTTGACTTCTGTAGACTCCACAGACAAAGAACAGAAAGCTATGTACAAATGAGCGAGGCCATTCAGCTCATCTAGCTTATCATTTAATAGAATTAGTCACTGCCATCAAACCTCATGTGCTTCCTCCTTCATTTGGAATAACTGGCTGCATTTTAGTGAGAATCAGAAATGGCAAATTCTAATGAGAAAAAAAATGAACCTTAAAAAAAAAATCGAAACCCAAATAAAATCCTAACTCTCTGCGTAAGTGAAGGAGAGAGGTTTTTTCCACTCAAGTATGATTTTTTTTATTACCTCAACAAATGCAAACCAACATCAAAACTATTGTAATTCATATCAGTCTGTGGCCGCTTTGGTATTGTTACTTGTTTCAAGCAGTCAGTGGTTCCATAGAATACAGTCTGTATTATGGTCTAATAATGGAATCTATGAAATTTTCACAGTGCATCAATCCATGTCATTGCTATCTGGTCTATTTAGATCAGCCACAGGGAAAAACATTTCTAGCACTACAAATACAATCATTGATTTTTCTCTTTCTAAAGTGAAAACTCTCTTCTGTGTAATAACTTGTCACAAAAAATATGACCTGCCGAGGATTAAAAAGCAGATTAAAAAAAGCCCAAAACTTAAACCTGCTTCCTTGGGGGAAACTGCCATGCAATGCAATGCTAGCTCCAGCCCCTACTCTGTGTGCTCATAATTCACTTTATTCATTCCAATGTTAATCAAAGGAGAATGCGTTTTTTTTCTTATCTATTACTTGATACACAAATAATTACAGCTCTGATTTTCCCTCCTGTAGGATTTAATGATTATTGAAGTAAAATGGGTGTGTGGGGTATAATTAGTATCACACACAGCTGACGAGTGAATAAACGCATGCAATGTGCTCGTCTTCAGGCTCATTAAAAAGCAAACTTATGACTTGACCCATTCGGAGGGGCAGTTACACAAAGAAGCAGGATTCGACAAGCAGAAAGAGGTAGGTTTAAAAAAAAAAGTTAGACATTGATAATCATCTGCTTCTCTTAATTATCAAAGACTGTGCTGATCTTCAATCCAAGCTGTATTTAAGGTTTCATCAGAAAGTGCTGTTGGTAAATACACAAAGCTTTAGCAACACAACTGGCAATCAATGCTTCCACTCTCGAAACGTCAAGGAGTTTGTTTTTCTTAGTAAGGGACTCGATTTGTTTTTGCTATTACACCTACTCAGTAAAGATTCAATGGTATATAAATCACAAGCTCACAAAGTAGAAAAGAAAAATGCTCGGAGGCTGGAAATCTAAAATAAAAACAGAAAAAGCTGGTAAACACTCTAGTCCCTCTACATCTAATCTCTACCATCTTCCAGTTCTGATGAAAGGTTACCAACCTGATACATTAAATCTGTTTCTCTATCCACAGATGCCCTGTTGAGTGTTCTCCAGCATCTTCTGCTTTTAACTCACAAAGAACGGACAGTGAACTCTATTCCTCTACATCATCGGTAAACATTGACAGATATAGCTTATTACTAGACTTTCGAGTAATAGCATTCACTGTCATTTACAGACTGAGGCCCCTATTCATTTATGATTTTGAAGGGCCAAATGGCCTACTTCTGCACCTATTTTCTATGTTTCTATGATTTCGTGAAGTGACCAAAGTGTAGTTTTCTGCGTATTTTCTAGAATTGGAGATTGTGGAATTTTAACTGAAAAACTGAATATAGTTAGAATCATAGAATCATAGAAATTTAAAGCACGGAAGAAGGTCATTTTGGCCCATCGTGTCCGTGCCGGCCAACAAAGAGCTATCCAGCCTAATCCCTCTTTCCAGTTCTCAATTCGTAGCCCTGAAGGTTATGGCACTTCAAGTGCACATTCAAGTACTTTTTAAGGGCCCAAATTTGGCCTTAAGATTTCTGGTGCACTCACCGGAGGTGCGCTGTTTTTCTGGAACAAAAAGGGCACCAAAAGTCTTCAGGCTGAGTTTGGCTGCTCCTCACCCTCTCCTTGATGGTGGCGCAGCGTGGCAACTGGATTTAGGGGTGCAGCCAGGTCCCAGCGCTAAAAACAGTACTGGGACCTCTGCACATGCGCGCTAGAGTGTGCGCGCATGTGCAGTAGCTCCTCGCCCCCAGAATCTGTGAGTGTGTTCTGCAGGCTGTGTGGGAGGGGCCTGAAGCGCGCCTCCCCTATCCCTGGCTGAATGGACTCCCTCATCGGCGGCCCGCTGCTTTCCCTTCACATAAAGGTAGGACTTCTATTTTTTATTTGTTATTGATTGATTGATTGCTTATTACTTTGGTCTTGGTGCTTTAGGTGCAGGGTTCCTTTTATTTTTTATTTGTTAATTAATTGCTTGTTACTTTTTGTGCTTTGTTTAGTGCTTTGTAAGTCTTGGTGCTAGGTGCAGGTCCTCTCAGCTTCCTTGTATTTTTTATTTGTTATTGAATGCTTATGATTGTGCTTTGTTTAGTGCTTCGTGCTTTAAATGTACTTACCTGCGCTGATTTCTTAACTCTCTGCAAGTGGCCACATACGCGGGCCTAAGTTAGTTTGGAGTAACTATTAGCTGTCCAAACTGGCTTAAATGGCCAAAACAGGCGTAGGTGGCTGGTAACGCCGCCTTTTGAAAAAAAAAAATAAACTAAAAAAAAATCCTAACTAACTCACTTACAAATTAAATGTGCAGAATGGGGATTTTTAAGATACTCCCAAAAAATCAAGTTGCTCCAAAAAAAAAACGGAGCAACTCCTGGCCAAATTTGGGCCCTAAATGCGTGCTGAGGGTTTCTGTCTCTACCACCCTTTCAGGCAATGAGTTCCAGAACCCCACCACCCTCTGGGTGAAAAAATTTGGAAACAAAGTGAGATTCAAAAAAAATCTGATATACAAACAGATTTTCATATCCGTTTTACATATTAGTCATGTTTAATATAATCATTTTAATATAATTAAATATTAAACATAAAATGAGAACAAATGTTCCATCAGTGCTTAGCCACAGCAAATAATACCTGGTGTAGAAGGCAAACTGGTCAATTTTGTAGTGAAAAGTTATTTACATAACTGTGTTATATGAAGAGAATAACATTATTTATTTTATCTACTTGCAGTGGTTTAAGTCCCCAATAAAATACAGTGAGTTCATTAATGCTGAGCACATCTCTCTCAGATTTTTTTCTAAATCCTCTCCGTGGCAACTCCTTCCAAAGCCTGCAGCACTGCCTCCTATTTACTGTGACCAATAACATGAGAGATCTGATATACAATTAAAAGTTTTGCTTATATTGTGCACTTCCTGTAGGCACCATAGTTGCTTCCCGTCACACTTCAGTGACTGCATATAAAAAGGAAAAATAGACAACACACCGACTCCAGGATTGGTATTGAAATAGCTAAGGATTTTTGTCGGATTATCCTTCTATGAAGTGCCTTAGGACATCTTTCTACATTAAAGGCACAGTATAAATGCAAGTTGTTGTTATTCAAGTTGTCATAAGGATGAACTTGAAAGAATCCTGGCAGATGGACTGCTCAACATGTCCAAATGATGCAGAGTAGCAATGTCAGAGGAAATCATGATCAAACTGTACAGTTTTGTGGCCAGACAATACCTTGACTACCATGTCCAATTCTGATCATCAAGCCAGAAGGAAGATATTCAAACAGTAGAGTAATCAGATGGGGCATGAGACAGATCCTTAGGACAAAAGGATACAGGCTCAGGTTAGTACAGGGTATTATCAGCAAGTTCTTTTTCACACAAGAGTATATAATGCATGGAGTGGAATTCTCGATTGAATAATAGAAGTGAAAACCCTGGAATCATTTAAGAACCAATTGGATGCTGTACAGAATCTTTGCATGACTGAAATACGATAGGTTGATTAGGCTCTATCACCTTGTGATCTTGAGCAAGGCCCTGGCAGACCTGTTATTAAAATGTTTACATAATGTACTTCCCCAATTACTGCAAGGTCACATTACATGGTCACACCTTGGAATTATTTTTAAATTGCAGGGTATGCATATGAATACTTACCATTAGTGTCAACTGTGGCTCAGTGGGTAGCAGTCTCACGTCAGAGTCAGGTTGTGAGTTCAAGTCCCACTCCAGGGACTTGCGCACAAAAAAATCTAGGCGGATACTCCAATGCAAGAGCACTGCACTGTCGGAGATGCTGTCTTTTGGATGAGATGTTAAACCGAGGCCCTGTCTGCTCGCTCAGTTGAACGTAAAAGATCCCATGGCACTTTCGAAGAAGAGCAGGGGAGTTATCTCCGGTGTTCTGTCTAATAATTTTCCCTCAATCAACATAATAAAAAAAACAGATTATCTGGTCATTATCACAATGCTGTTTGTGGGATCTTGCTGTGTGCACATTGGCTGCCACATTTAATATATTACAACAGTGACTAAACTCCAAAAGTACTTCATTGGCTGTAAAGCACTTTGAGATGTCCAGTGCTAGTGAAAGGCGCTATATAAATCCAAGTCTTTCTTTCTTTCCTTACTATTATACTTCCCTTTCAGTCCTCCTGAAGCCAGGTGGCACTATGCTTCATAGGTCGACATGCTTCACAAACCTGCCCAGATTACCACTAGCTTACCACTGCAGCCATCTATGCCTTTGCCCTTCTGCCTGTCACCATTGTAGCCTTGGCTGCGGCTTTGGGCTTCAGTTACTGATTCCTGGCCTCGCCTTGGATCTTGGGAGCTGTTTCCCAGCCCCCTTCCTCCCACTCCCTCAGGCTGCTGAGCTTCAGCTGATCCTTTGAGCCTTTGTTACTCTGCTCTCTGCCTCCTCTTTCGGCCTGCTACCTCCTAATCATCAGTTTCCACCACTGAATCATGAAACCAGAATTTCAGTTTTTGAAACCCTCATCATCAATGTGCCAAATGTACAGAAACTAGCAAGGAAGAGCCAGCTGGCCAGGAGTTGTAAAGGGATGGCAGCCCCAACCTGCAAGAGACCATCAGCGGCAGGTCGGGGCCATAAAAGGAGCGGCGAGCGGCGGCCATGGGCATACCACTGCAGGAGGGCGACGGCAGCGAAGAGGGACGTCATCAAGGTCCAGGTCGGTGATTGGAGCGTGGGCAGATACAGCAGGAGTGGTGCGGTCAGGGCGAAGGAGCGGCGAGAGATTATAGAGGGAGGTGATCGGGGCCCAGGAGAGGCGCGAGTTCAGGGTCTAGAAGAGATGAGGGCCCAGGGGCAGCACGGGCCAGCCCACACTGCGATATGTGTGCGCACTAGGTCCGTGCAGAGAGCTGGTCTCCAGTCGTCTTGGATAACCCTTGCCACTGGACCAAGACCTAGCTCTGTCAAGCCCGTGTGGTGGCTGGGGTGCAATGGCCACCACACGTTAAAAAAATCCACACACAAGCATCTTCCACCCTTGAGGATGTAGTTCAGGATCTGGAATATTGACCTGTGAACTTATCCTTTTTTGGCAAGTCATCCTCGTTTCGAGGGACTGCCTATGATGATGATGCATAGGGGTAGCAACAGTCGAATTCTTTCAGGTGAGGTGATGTACTATTCTTCCCTGTTGATTACCATTGTCTGTTTACTATTTTTAAACATCACTAAATTGTTTAAGTAAAATGATTGCACTCATTTGATGGTAAAATGATGGTCACTGTGATGCAAACAAATACAAGTTATTGCTTTTCAACAAAAGAGAGTGCGAGTTATTGATTGTGAAACGGCTAAAAGGTACATAAATTGTCAGTTCATTTTGGAGAGTGCAATGTAATAATTATGTCCTCAGTAGAAAGTCAACGAAGTGATATATTAGTGAGATAAGAAACAATAACAAATGTAATCGGCAATAAAAACAGAAAATGCTGGAAATACTCAGCCGTTCAGACAGCAATGTGGAGAGAGAAATCAAGTTAACGTTCCACATCAATGACCTTTCGTCAGACCTGGAAAATTCTAGAGATATAACAGGTTCTAAGCAAGTGCAGAGACAGGGAAAAGGGGTCCAGAAGGCTGTAAAGTGCCTAATGGAAAGATGAGGTTCTTTGAGCTTATGTTGAGCTTTGTTGGAACAGTGTAGGAGGCTGAGGACCCAGAGGTCAGTGTGGGAGTGGAGCGGAGAATTAAAGTGACAGGCAACTGGAAGCTCGGGTCACGCTTGCGGACTGAACACCGATGTTCTGCAAAGCAGTCACCCAATCTGCATTTGGTCTCCCCAATGTAATTGGCACTTTTAGGGGTAAGTATGTGTTACAAAATCCTTAGTTAGTTCAAGTTGGATGTTAGTGGCAAGTTGGATGTATATGAAACAACACAATGGCCCCAAGTTTCCACATGATTTGCTCCTGATTTTTAGGAGCAACTGGTGTAGAACAGAGTACCTTAGAAATCGGAATTCTCGTCATTTAGTTTGCTCCAGTTCTAGTCAGTTAGAACAGTTTCACTTTGGAACAGAATTTTTTTTTCAAAAGGGGGCGTGTCCGGCTACTTACGCCTGTTTTCAAAGTTTCGTCAGTGAAAACTTACTCCAAACTAACTTAGAATGGAGTAAGTGAAGATTTTTGTACGCTCGAAAAAACCTTGTCCACACTTTAGAAAATCAGGTGTAGGTTACAAATCAGGCGTAGGGAATGGGGGAGGGGGGGTTTAAAGGGAAGTTTACAAACATTAAACACTTCAGTTTTACAAATAAAGAGCCATCATCAATAATAAATGATAAATACATCAATAAATCAACCAATAAATCAATCAAAAAAAATTAATAATAAATAATTAAAAAAAAAAAAATCAATAAATAAAACATTTTCTACTTTCCGACTGCAGCACCAGGAGCCCTCCAACAGCGTGCTGGGATGCCCCCCCCCCCCAGTGTGTCTCTGTCAGTGTCTCTATCTCTCTGTCTGTCTGTGTGTCTCTCTCATTCTCTGTCTGTCAGTGTCTGTGTTTCTGACAGCGAGGGGAGGGGGAGGAGGGGGGTAGAGGGAGAGAGGGGGGTAGCAGAGGGAGGGAAGGGGGAGGGAAGGGGGAGAAGGGGAAGGGGGGAGAAGGGGGAGGGGGGGAGAAGGGGATAAAGGGGAGAAGGGGGAGAAAGGAGATGGGGGAAGGAGATGGGGGGGAAAGGAGAAGGGGGGGAAGGAGAAGGGGGGGAAGGGGATAAAGGGGAGAAGGGGGAGAAAGGAGATGGGGGAAGGAGATGGGGGGGAAAGGAGAAGGGGGGAAGGAGAAGGGGGGGGGGAAAGGAGAAGGGGGAGGGAGGCTGAACGGGCCGGGCCCGAGACTTCGGGCAGGGCCCGTCCCCAGCACCAGATTTACAGGTAGGTGGCGTTGGGTCACGTCAGGGGGGTGGTGGGAGGGAGGTCGGTTCGGTTCGGGTCGGGGGGAGGGAGGGAGAGGGAGGTCAGGTCAGGGGGAGGGAGGTCAGGTCGGATCCACTCCGGCGGGGGGGGGAAGCAGGAGTCGGGTCCGGTCCGGTCCGGGGGGGAAGGGGGGGGGAAGCGGGAGTCGGGTCGGGTCCGGAGGCGGGGGGGGGGGAAGCGGGAGTCGGGTCCGGTCCGGGGGCGGAGGGGTGAAGCGGGAGTCGGGTCGGGTCGGGTCCGGGGGCGGGGGGGGAGCGGGAGTCGGGTCGGGTCCGGTCTGGAGGCGGGGGGCGGGAAGCGGGAGTCGAGTCGGGTCGGGAGGAAGCAGGAGCTGGCCGTGGGAGGAGCCTTATTCACGCAGCCCCAGTGAGGCCATTCGGCCAGGGCTAGTGGCTGCGTGCTTCGGGCCCCTCCCACACAGTTTCAGGTGCCTGGAGCTACTGCACTTGCGCGCCCACTGTAGCGCGCATGTGCAGAGGTCCCGGCACTGTTTTCAGCGCAGGGACCTGGCTCCACCCCCTATAGCTCCTTCTGCGCCGCGCCGAGGGCAAGAGGACCTGCAGGAAGGTGAAGAATCTGGAGGGTTTCTTTAGGCGCACTTTGTGGCGCGAAAAACGGGCGTCCAGGTCGGGACTGCGCCGTTCTAGGCGCGGCTCGAAACTTGGGCCCATAAAGGGAGCAGGAGACTGAGCTATAGGTTCCCATCATTCTTGAGGTTATGGAGAGAGTTTACAACAAGGATAGTATTACTGTTACTGAAAGGAATCAAGATATATACATAAAGATAGAATTTGCATTTATATAAGTGCCTTTCAGTTCCTTCAGGGCGCCCAAAGAGCTTCACAGCCAATGAAATACAACTATAGTATAGTCATTTTTGTAATGTAGGGAAATATGGCAATTAATTCATGCACAAGGAGTCATAAAGTCATTACGGCACAGAAGGAGACCATTCGGCCTATCGAGTCAATGCCGGCTCTCTGCAGAGCCATCCATCAGTCCCATTCCCCCGCTCTATCCCCGTAGCCCTGCAAATTTATTTTTCTCAAGTGCCTATCTAATTTCCTTTTGAAATCATTGATCTCCACTTCCACCACCCTCGTCGGCAGCAAGTTCCAGGTCATTACCACTCGCTGCGTAAAAAAGCTCTTCCTCACATCCCCCCTGTATTTCTTGCCCAAAACCTTAAATCTGTGTCCCCTAATCCTTGTATGATGACGATGATGACCATCAGCTAATGGGAACAGCCTTTCTTTGTCTATCTTATCCAAACTTGTCATAATATGTGTCCATTCACATTACACACACATATATACATATGTTACTAAGGAGAGGGAGACAAGGCGGTAATTCCAGCTCAGGTTCAGAAAATGTTATAAAACACATGTGTAAAGCTTCCACTGAAATGATTCTACCACATTTCTTTGCAGTTCTATATAATTTCCGGTCTCTGCACTGTTATCGAACAAGAACCTAACACTTGAGCATAACATGAGCTACTTTGTGAAATACTAGCCCACGTTCTAATTACCCCGGAAAACATAAATGGTATATACAGGAAGTGATCCATTTTTGGTTGATGTTTTGGGATGGACAAATACAGGATTTTAAACCGAGGAATCAAAATCACTTGATACATGCACATTAATGTATCAAGTTGAGAATGTCAGGAGAGATCGCAGATGCAATATGAAAGAAATATTGAGGCAGTGCTTGCTGCAAGGCTGATTTCAAAACCCTGAGCCAAAATGGTGGAATAAATAATAATCAACTGTTGAGGCACTGCTTAAGGATTTTTAAATAACATTTACTGACAGCACATTCAGTGCACTTGGACATGAAGCAAATCTGTTCCCTGAATAAAGTTTATCAGGAGGTAATTCTCGATACGCAGGGTGTGTTTGTCACTGTTGGAGTAGGGATATTTCAGCTGAGTCTGACAGGTTTCCATGAGGATCATGGCTGGTAGTGCGGAATCTTGTATGGGTCAGTTGTTGCTGACATGTAGCCAAACAAACAGCTTAACATAATGACTGGCATGACCATATTGTGGCATCCAAGTACTAATTTGGCAATGAATATTTACAGACACTTCAATTTGTTTTTTCCAGTGTTTGACCAGACTACCATAGCTTCGTCCAATTTAACAATTTTTTCAGAATTAGCTGAGGGGGGGGGGGGGGGGGGGGGGTGAGGTGGGGGCGGAGAAGGGGAATATAATAATGACTTTTGCAGCTGTACCAGTCTGCTCTTCAATTAGTTCACAAGAATGTTGGTGTGGGCGGGGAATAAGAGGTTTTTGTTTGTCGCAGTCCCAAGCTTCTACACGAGTGGTTAGTTTCCATTGACAAAGATAGTTAACTTGAAAAACATGGAAACCTGCATTTAGATTGTGATGACGAAAGACAGAGAGAGAGAGAGAGAGAACGCACATTTTTATGGCATCTTTCATGACCTCAGGACATCCCAAAGTGCTTCACAGCCTTTGAAGTGCAGTCATTGTTGTAACATGGGTCAACGGTGTTAGCCAATTTGTGCACAGCAAGGTCCTACAAACAATAATGAGATAAATGACCAGATAATCTGTTTTGAGGTCCTGAGCTCTCAAAGGGTGATATATCATGCAAGTCTTTCTTTTCTGAAAACAAAACAAGTTTCTCGTCACAGATTGGGTGCAATGTCTCTAAATTTATCCAACAGTTTATGCATTCATTGATTAAGGTTCTGTGATCCTTTTTTTCCATATTTTATGATCTTTTTATAATTCCAGGGTGACATTGGTGCTAAACATTGACACAAAAATGGCAATATTAACAAGTGTCAGATCCTGAACTGATGTTCAAGCACACTAAAGCCATGCCTGTTGGAAGACAGCCTTATATCAGTGTGTACCATCTGCAGTATAACTCCAGGCTGGGGCAAAGACACATTTTAAAAGTACCCATGGAGCACAACGGACAGCTTAAGAATTTTTGAAACTTTGGATAGAATATCCAAAACTAGGAGAGAATGGACACTTCCACATGCTCTTTCGTAACATTAAACATTAAACATGAGAAACCTGGTGAATGGACTGGGTTCACCTGTGACTGATCTTACTGCAATCTGACAGATGCACAGCTAGGAGCTTATCTCCGGTCTACTGCTGTACATTACACTTCACACAAACTGGCTGGAGACCAGTCAATGCAGTATAATTGCAGCCTCAGTCAGATGAGCTTCAGTAGTGGAAAACTGCTGAATCAATTATGACTGCTATTTATCCAAAGTTCTTGTCAGCCAGATTTGAGTGATCACTGCTCTGTTATTCCTACAGAACATTCTGAACTGTTTCTAAATATTAATATAATATGGATGCATTAGAATCTGCGAGCACAGAAACTCCTTGGGGGCAATTTGTTAATCTAATCTTCTAGTCCTTGGTAATTTTCATAATGAGGATTATTTTGAAGTTAATATAGAAACATAGAAAATAGGTGCAGGAGTAGGACATTTGGCCCTTCGAGCCTGCACCACCATTCAATATGATCATGGCTGATCATGCAACTTCAGTACCCCTTTCCTGCTTTCTCTCTAAACCCCTTGATTCCTTTAGCCGTAAGGACCACATCTAACTCCCTTTTGAATATATCTAACAAACTGGCCTCAACAACTTTCTGTCGTAGAGAATGCCACAGGTTCACAACTCTCTGAGTGAAGACGTTTCTCCTCATCTCTGTCCTATATGGCTTACCCCTTATCCTTAGACTGTGATCCCTGGTTCTGGACTTCCCCAACATTGGGAGCATTCTTCCTGCATCTAACCTGGCCAATCCCATCAGAATTTTATATGTTTCTGAGATCCCCTCTCATTCTTCTAAATTCCAGTGAATATAAGCCTAGTCGATCCAGTCTTTCTTCATATGTCAGTCCTGCCATCCCGGGAATCAGTCTGGTGAACCTTCGCTGCACTCCCTCAATAGCAGGAATGACGCGGGAGTCGAGAGAGGCAGCGGCCTATAAAAGCTCAGCAGTTCGGGGAGAGTCGAGAGAGGCGGGAGGGGAGAGAGGCAGCGGCCTATAAAAGGCTCAGCAGTTCGGGGAGAGTCGAGAGAGGCGGGAGGCGAGAGAGGCAGCGGCCTATAAAAGGCTCAGCAGTTCGGGGAGAGTCGAGAGAGGCGGGAGGCGAGAGAGGCAGCGGCCTATAAAAGGCTCATCCGTCCGGGGAGCGTCGAGAGAGGCGGGAGTCGAGAGAGGCAGCGGCCTATAAAAGGCTCAGCAGTCCGGGGAGCGTCGAGAGAGACGGGAGTCGAGAGAGGCAGCGGCCTATAAAAGGCTCAGCAGTCTGGGGAGTTGAGAGAGGCGGGAGTCGAGAGAGGCAGCGGCCTATAAAAGGCTCAGCAGTCCGGGGACCGTCGAGAGAGGCGGGAGTCGAGAGAGGCAGCGGCCTATAAAAGGCTCAGCAGTCCGGGGAGCGTCGAGAGAGGCGGGAGTCCAGAGAGGCAGCGGCCTATAAAAGGCTCAGCAGTCCGGGGAGCGTCGAGAGAGGCGGGAGTCCAGAGAGGCAGCGGCCTATAAAAGGCTCAGCAGTCCGGGGACCGTCGAGAGAGGCGGGAGTCGAGAGAGGCAGCGGCCTATAAAAGGCTCAGCGGTCCGGGTACCGGTGCAGCTCCAGCTGATAGAAGTCAAAAAAGAAGTAGAAAGAAATCAAAAGGTGACGTCACAGCCAATGTGGTAAGTGATTGGCTGCTGATTGGTGAGTAGTTTTTCTTTTTCTTTATTAGTCAGTAACTTTTAACATTGTTGTCGGCAATTTAAGTGTATCTCAGGGTTAAGTCATGGCAGGACAGCTCGGTCACGTGATATGCTCCTCCTGTACCATGTGGGAACACGGGGACAACACCAGTGTCCCTGACGACTACATGTGCGGGAAGTGTCAACCTCCGGCTACTGACGGTCCGCGTTGCGGAGTTGGAGCTGAAGGTGGATTCACTCTGGAGCATCCACGATGCTGAGAATGACGTGAGTATCACGTGTAGCGAGTTGGTCTTACCGCAGGAGCAGGGTCCACAGCCAGCGAGGGAATGGAAGACCAGCAGGAAGAGTACTGCAAGGAAGGTAGTGCAGGGGTCCCCTGTGGTCATCCCACTGCAAAACAGATACACCGCTTTGAGTGCTGTTGAGGGAGATGACTCATCAGGGGACGGCAGCAGCAGCCAAGTTCATGGCACCGTGGCTGGCTCTGTTGCACAGGAGGGCAGGAAAAAGAGTGGGCGAGCGATAGTGATAGGGGATTCAATTGTAAGGGGAATAGATAGGCGTTTCTGCGGCTGCAACCGAGACTCCAGGATGGTATGTTGCCTCCCTGGTGCAAGGGTCAAGGATGTCTCGGAGCGGGTGCAGGACATTCTAAAAAGGGAGGGAGAACAGCCAGTTGTCGTGGTGCACGTTGGTACCAATGACATAGGTAAAAAAAGGGATGAGTTCCTACGAAATGAATTTAAGGAGCTAGGAGCTAAATTAAAAAGTAGGACCTCAAAAGTAGTAATCTCGGGATTGCTACCACTGCCACGTGCTAGTCAGAGTAGGAATCGCAGGATAGCTCAGATGAATACGTGGCTTGAGCAATGGTGCAGCAGGGAGGGATTAAAATTCCTGGGGCATTGGAACCGGTTCTGGGGGAGGTGGGACCAGTACAATCCGGACGGTCTGCACCTGGGCAGAATCGGAACCAATGTCCTCGGGGAAGTGTTTGCTAGTGCTGTTGGGGAGGAGTTAAACTAATATGGCAGGGGGATGGGAACCAATGCAGGGAGATAGAGGGAAACAAAAAGGAGGCAAAAACAAAAGACAGAAAGGAGACGAGGAAAAGTGGAGGGCAGAGAAACCCAAGGCAAAGAACAAAAAGGGCCATTGTACAGCAAAATTCTAAAAGGACTGAGGGTGTTAAAAAAACAAGCCTAAAGGCTTTGTGTCTTAATGCAAGGAGTATCCACAATAAGGTGGATGAATTAACTGTGCAAATAGATGTTAACAAATATGATGTGATTGGGATTACGGAGACGTGGCTCCAGGATGATCAGGGCTGGGAACTCAACATCCAGGGGTATTCAACATTCAGGAAGGATAGAATAAAAGGAAAAGGAGGTGGGGTAGCATTGTTGGTTAAGGAGGAGATTAAGGCAATAGTTAGGAAGGACATTAGCTTGGATGATGTGGAATCTATATGGGTAGAGCTGCAGAACACCAAAGGGCAAAAAACGTCAGTGGGAGTTGTGTACAGACCTCCAAACAGTAGTAGTGATGTTGGGGAGGGCATCAAACAGGAAATTAGGGGTGTGTGCAATAAAGGTGCAGCAGTTATAATGGGTGACTTTAATATGCACATAGATTGGGCTAACCAAACTGGAAGCAATACGGTGGAGGAGGATTTTCTGGAGTGCATAAGGGATGGTTTTTTAGACCAATATGTCGAGGAACCAACTAGGGGGGAGGCCATCCTAGACTGGGTGTTATGTAATGAGAGAGGATTAATTAGCAATCTCGTTGTGCGAGGCCCCTTGGGGAAGAGTGACCATAATATGGTGGAATTCTGCATTGGGATGGAGAATGAAACAGTTAATTCAGAGACCATGGTCCAGAACTTAAACAAGGCTAACTTTGAAGGTATGAGGCGTGAATTGGCTGGGATGGATTGGCGAATGATACTTAAGGGGTTGACTGTGGATGGGCAATGGCAGACATTTAGAGACCGCATGGATGAACTACAACAATTGTACATTCCTGTCTGGCATAAAAATAAAAAAGGGAAGGTGGCTCAACCGTGGCTATCAAGGGAAATCAGGGATAGTATTAAAGCCAAGGAAGTGGCATACAAATTGGCCAGAAATAGCAGCGAACCTGGGGACTGGGAGAAATTTAGAACTCAGCAGAGGAGGACAAAGGGTTTGATTAGGGCAGGGAAAATGGAGTATGAGAAGAAGCTTGCAGGGAACATTAAGACGGATTGCAAAAGTTTCTATAGATATGTAAAGAGAAAAAGGTTAGTAAAGACAAACATAGGTCCCCTGCAGTCAGAATCAGGGGAAGTCATAACGGGGAACAAAGAAATGGCGGACCAATTGAACAAGTATTTTGGTTCGGTATTCACGAAGGAGGACACGAACAACCTTCCGGTTATAAAAGGGGTCGGGGGGTCTAGTAAGGAGGAGGAACTGAGGGAAATCCTTATTAGCCGGGAAATTGTGTTGGGGAAATTGATGGGATTGAAGGCCGATAAATCCCCAGGGCCTGATGGACTGCATCCCAGAGTACTTAAGGAGGTGGCCTTGGAAATAATGGATGCGTTGACAGTCATTTTCCAACATTCCATTGACTCTGGATCAGTTCCTATGGAGTGGAGGGTAGCCAATGTAACCCCACTTTTTAAAAAAGGAGGGAGAGAGAAAACAGGGAATTATAGACCGGTCAGCCTGACATCGGTAGTGGGTAAAATGATGGAATCAATTATTAAGGATGTCATAGCAGCGCATTTGGAAAATGGTGACATGATAGGTCCAAGTCAGCATGGATTTGTGAAAGGGAAATCATGCTTGACAAATCTTCTGGAATTTTTTGAGGATGTTTCCAGTAGAGTGGATAAGGGAGAACCAGTTGATGTGGTATATTTGGACTTTCAGAAGGCGTTCGACAAGGTCCCACACAAGAGATTGATGTGCAAAGTTAGAGCACATGGGATTGGGGGTAGTGTACTGACATGGATTGAGAACTGGTTGTCAGACAGGAAGCAAAGAGTAGGAGTAAATGGGTACTTTTCAGAATGGCAGGCAGTGACTAGTGGGGTACCGCAAGGTTCTGTGCTGGGGCCACAGCTGTTTACACTGTACATTAATGATTTAGATGAGGGGATTAAATGTAGTGTCTCCAAATTTGCGGATGACACTAAGTTGGGTGGCAGTGTGAGCTGCGAGGAGGATGCTGTGAGGCTGCAGAGCGACTTGAATAGGTTAGGTGAGTGGGCAAATGCATGGCAGATGAAGTATAATGTGGATAAATGTGAGGTTATCCACTTTGGTGGTAAAAACAAAGAGACAGACTATTATCTGAATGGTGACAGATTAGGAAAAGGGGAGGTGCAAAGAGACCTGGGTGTCATGGTACATCAGTCATTGAAGGTTGGCATGCAGGTACAGCAGGCGGTTAAGAAAGCAAATGGCATGTTGGCCTTCATAGCAAGGGGATTTGAGTACAGGGGCAGGGAGGTGTTCCTACAGTTGTACAGGGCATTGGTGAGGTCACACCTGGAGTATTGTGTACAGTTTTGGTCTCCTAACCTGAGGAAGGACATTCTTGCTATTGAGGGAGTGCAGCGAAGGTTCACCAGACTGATTCCCGGGATGGCGGGACTGACCTATCAAGAAAGACTGGATCAACTGGGCTTGTATTCACTGGAGTTCAGAAGAATGAGAGGGGACCTCACAGAAACATTTAAAATTCTGACGGGGTTAGACAGGTTAGATGCAGGAAGAATGTTCCCAATGTTGGGGAAGTCCAGAACCAGGGGTCACAGTCTAAGGATAAGGGGTAAGCCATTTACGACCGAGATGCGGAGGAACTTCTTCACCCAGAGAGTGGTGAACCTGTGGAATTCTCTACCACAGAAAGTTGTTGAGGCCAATTCACTAAATATATTCAAAAAGGAGTTAGATGAGGTCCTTACTACTAGGGGGATCAAGGAGTATGGCGAGAAAGCAGGAATGGGGTACTGAAGTTGAATGTTCAGCCATGAACTCATTGAATGGCGGTGCAGGCTAGAAAGGCCGAATGGCCTACTCCTGCACCTATTTTCTATGTTTCTATGTTTCTATGTCCTTCCTCAGATTAGGAGACCAAAACTGTACACAATATTCAAGGTGTGGCCTCACCCTGTACAACTGCAGCAAGATCTCCCTGCTCCTATACTCAAATCCTCTCGCTATGAAGGCCAACATGCCATTTGCCTTCTTCACCGCCTGCTGGACCTGCATGCCAAATTTCAATGACTGATGTACTATAACACTCAGGTCTCATTGCACCTCCCCTTTTCCTAATCTGTCACCATTCAGATAATATTCCGCCTTCCTGTGTTTGCCACCAAAGTGGATAACCTCACATTTATCTACATTATGCTGCATCTGCCATGCATTTGCCCACTCACCTAACCTGTCCAAGTCACCCTGCAGCTTCTTAGCATCCTCCTCACAGCTCACACTGCTACCCAGCTTAGTATCATCTGCAAACTTGGAGATATTACATTCAATTCCTTCGTCTAGATCATTAATGTATATTGTAAATAGCTGGGGTCCCAGCACTGAACCTTGCGGTACCCCACTAGTCACTGCCTGCCATTCTGAAAAGGACCCGTTTATTCCTACTCTTTGCTTCCTGTCTGCCAACCAGTTCTCTATCCACGTCAATATATTACCCCCAATACCATGTGCTTTAATTTTGAACATCAATCTCTTGTGTGTGACCTTGTCAAAAGCCTTTTGAAAGTCCAAATACACCACATTCACTGGTTCTCCCTTGTCCACTTTACCAGTTACATCCTCAAAAAATTCTTGAAGATTTATCAAGCATGATTTCCCTTTCATAAATCCATGCTGACTTGGACCGCTCCTGTCACTGCTTTCCAAATGCATCTTTAATAATTGATTCCAACATTTTTCCCACTATTGATGTCAGGCTAACCGGTCTATAATTCCCTGTTTTCTCTCTCCCTCCTTTTTTAAAAAGTGGGGTTACATTAGCTATCCTTCAATCCATAGGAACTGATCCAGAGTCTATAGAATGTTGGAAAATGACCACCAATGCATCCACTATTTCTAGGGCCACTTCCTTAAGTACTCTGGAATGAAAACTATCAGACCATGAGAGGATGCAGTCAAGAATTCAGATTTGAATTGTCTCAAAAACACAGTTATTACAAAAAATTGAGCAAACGTTCTGGGGTAGGGTCGAGAACCCTCCCAATTGTCCTGAAGTCATTCGGAATGGAACATTAATCTCCAGGACACTGCTGCAAGAAACGTGGGAGAAAAAAATTTGCACCACTTTCTGATTACAATCGTTGACTGTGCTGATAGTATCACCAGAATTGCAAAGTTACATTTTACAGAATCAAACTCACAACGGCCGCAATGCCCCCAAGATGTAATGCACTTTGGTGCAAGTGCACAGTAACTAGTAAGTGGATAGAGCAGTTTCTGGAGCACAAAGGGTTGTGGGTATTGTAGCCGTCATTATTGACCTAAAGCTGTGAAGATAAACCAATGACGGGAGCGTGAAGGCAGGACGGTTGAAGGTGGAAAGTCATAAGAAATAGGAGCAGGAGCTGACTATACGGCCCCTCGAGCCTGCTCCGCTAATCAATAAGATTATGGCTGAACATCGACCTCAACTCCACTTTCCTGCCCGATGTCCATATCCCTCGATACCTCTAGAGTCCAAAAATCTATCTACCTCAGCCTTGAATATATTCAGAGACTTAGCATCCACAACCCTCTGGGGCAGTGAATTCCAAAGATTCACAACCCTCTGAGTGTCAGCTGTGTCTCAATGGGTAGCACACTCAACTCTGAGTCAGAAGGTTGTGGGTTCAAGTCCCACTCCAGAAACTTGAACACATATCTAGGCTGACACTCCAGTGCAGAGCTGAGGGAGTGCTGCACTATTGGAGGTGCTGTCTTTTGGATGAGACGTTAAACCAAGGCCCCATCGGCTCTCTCATGTGGATGTAAAAGACCCCATGACATTATTTCGAAGAAGAGCAGGGGAGTTATCCCCGGTGTCCTGGTCAATATTTATCCCTCAATGAAAATAACAAAAAAAACATATGATCTGGTCATTATCACATTGCTGTTTGTGGGAACTTGATTGTGCACAAATTGGCTGCCGCATTTCCTACATTACAACAGTGAGTACACTCCAGAAGTACTTAATTGGCTGTAAAGCACTTTGAAATGTCCGGTGGTTGTGAAAGGCGCTATATAAATCCAAGTCTTTCTTTCTTTCTCTGAGTGAAGAAATTCCTGTTCATCTCGGTCTTAAATGGCCTACCCCTTACCCTGAGGCTATGCCCCCTAGTTCTCGACACTCCATCCAAGGGAACAACCTCTCAGCATCTACCCAGTCAATCCCCTTCAGAATGTTGTATGTTTCAATGAGATCATCTCTCATTCTTCTAAACTCCAGAGAGTATGGGCCCATTCTACACAATCTCTCATCATAGTACAACCCTTTCATCCCAGGAATCCTGTTCATCGTAATCAGCAAGCTCAGATACTATTATAAAGCCTACTTATTTCCACAACCCTTAAAGTACACATTTATCATCACAATCCACACAGTTTATTCATAAAATCACTGCCCCTGAACAAATAATTCTTACAACCGTGTCTGAAGGGAGTTTTTCCATCTACTTAACTCTTGAAAATGATGGAGTCTAGCATCAAGCTAAATGACCAGTGCTTGAGACATGAACAAAGAAAAGTAAGACTTGCATTTATATAGCGCCTTTCACGGTCGTCTCAAAGCGCTTTACAGCCAATTAAGTACTTTTTGGAGTGCAGTCACTGTTGTAATGTGGAAGACGTGGCAGCCAATTTACGCACAGCAAGCTCCCACAAACAGCAATGGGATCATGACCAGATAATCTGTTTTTGTTATGTTGATTGAGAGATAAATATTGGCCAGGACACCGGGGATAATTCCCCTGCTCTTTTTCGAAATAGTGGTCGCAGGATCATTTACCTCCACCTGAGAGAGCAGATGGGGCCTCGGTTTAGAATCTCATCTGAAAGACGGCACCTCTGACAGTGCAGCACTCCCTCAGCACTGCACTGGAGTGTCAGTCTAGATTTACGTGCTCAAGCACCTGAAGTGGGACTTGAAGCCACATCATCATCATCATCATAGGCGATCCCTCTTTTCGAGGATGGCTTGCTTCCACGCCAAAAAGGAATGAGTTCACAGGTGTTTCAATGAAGGACCTAATATTCCGGATCCCGAACAACATCTTGAAGGGTGGAAGATGCCTGTGCGTGGATTTTTTTAACGTGTGGTGGCCGTTGCACACCAGCCACCACACGGGCTTGACAGAGCTAGGTCAAGGGTTAACCAAGACGACTGGAGACCAGCTCTGCTGATCGGACCTAGTGCACATACATATTGCAGTGTGCGCTGGCCCATGCTGCCCCTGGGCCCTCGCCTCTTCTGGGCCCCAAACTCGCGCCTCTCCTGAGCCCCAAACTCACGCCTCTCCTGGGTCCTGATCACGTCGCTCCACAATCTCTCGCTGCTCTTGCGCCTCAGCCTCGGCAGTCCTGCTGTACCTGCCTACGCTCTAATCAGTGACCTGGATCTTTGTGACATCCAATCCAGTCGCCCAGGAGGGAAGAGTGATAGAGAGGCGGAGAGGTTTAGGCATGGAGTTCCAGGGCTTAGGGCCTAGGCAACAGAAGGCACGGCCACCAATGGTTGAGCGATTATAATCAAGGATGCTCAAGAGGGCAGAATTAGAAGAGCGCTGATATCTCGAGGGGTTGTGGGGCTAGAGGAGATTACAGAGATAGGGAGGGGCGAGGCCATGGAAAAGAACCTACAATCTTCTGACTCAGAGGCGAGTGTGCTACCCACTGAGCCACAGCTGACACTGTATAAACACAAGCACGGACCAGTTGGGCCAAATGGCCTGTTGACTTGATGTAACTCGATGTAATCCAGTGTACCCGTGTCCTTGGGTGCAGATAACCTACTACTTAAGAAAGGGTAGGAAACCAATTGCACATATATTGAGGATGAGTTGTTTGCAGAATTCTGGTAAGAAATATTCCCAAAAGATTGGAGAGAACATTGAATATGGAAATCCCAAACATCTCCTGCATTTTTGAAATACCTCAAAGTGAAATACAGTTTAGCAGAGTGGGGGAGGGTGGGAATGCCTGTGCTCTGTGTCAGAGAAATAGCAATGCCAGTCTAGATTCCTTCCTTGTGTGCACAGAAGTAAACGTGTTTTTGGGTAGACCACTATGAAAGAAAAGTCGGAGTATAAAGCTGGAGGACATTTTGCTTTCTGTAACTGTGTAACAATGGGAAGCAGGGTGAAAACTCTCCACTGGCTGGAGTCATACCTAGCACAAAAAGATAGTCGTGGTGGTTGGAGATTAATCATCACAGCCCCAGGACATCACTGCAGGGGTTTCTCAGGGCAGTGTCCCAGGCCCAACCCTCTTCAGCTGCTTCATCAATGACCTTCCCTCCATCATAAGGTCAGAAGTGAGGATATTCGCTGATGACTGCACAGTGTTCAGTGCCATTCGCAACTCCTCAGATAATGAAGCAGTCCATGCCCACATGCAGCATGACATTCAGCTGGATGACATTCAGGCTTGTTCTGAAAAGTGGCAAATAACATTCACGCCACACAAGTGCCGGGCAATGACTATCTCCAACAAGCGAGAGTCTAGCCATCGCCACTTGACATTCACTTGCTATTACCATCGCCGAATCCTCCACCATCAACATCCTAGGGGTCATCATTGACCGGAAACTTAACCGGACCAGCCATATAAATACTGTGGCAACAGCAGCAGGTCAGAGACTGGTTATTCTGCGATGAGTGTCTCATAGAAATATAGAAAATAGGTGCAGGAGCAGGCCATTCGGCCCTTCAAGCCTGCACCACCATTCAATATGATCATGGCTGATCATGCAACTTCAGTACCCCACTCCTGCCTTCTCTCCATACCCCCTGATCCCTTTAGCTGCAAGGATCATATCTAACTCCCTTTTGAATATATCCAACGAACTGAATTCCATAGGTTCACAATTCTCTTGGTTAAAAAGTTTCTCCTCATCTCGGTCCTGTATGGCTTACCCCTAATACTTAGACTGTGATCCCTGGTTCTGGACTTCCCCAACATCGGGAACATTCTTCCTGCATTTAACCTGTCCAATCCCGTCAGAATCTTACATGCTTCTATGAGATCCCCTCTCATTCTTCTAAACATAAGCCTAGTTGATCCAGTTTTTCTTCATATGTCAGTCCTGCCATCCTGGGAATCAGTCTGATGAGAATCTTCGCTGCACTTAATTAAATTTCAATTCCCCAGCTGCTGTGGTGGGATTTAAACTCACGTCTCTGGATCATTAGACCCGATCTCTGGATTACTAGACCGGTAACATAACCACTATGCTACGGAACCCCCTCCTGACATCCTAAAGCCTTTCCACCATCTACAAGGCACAAGTCAGAAGTTTGATGGAATACTCTCCACTTGCCTGGATTAGTGCAGCTCCAACAACACTCAAGAAGCTCAACACCATTCGGGACAAAACAACCTGCCTGATTGGCACCCCATCCACCATCATAAATATTTTTTATTTCTTTAATTTCTCTCATTATACCTGTTATTGTCTTATGCTAATATCATTTCTGCTATTTTGCCCATCTCCTGTTGACTTTACAGGTGCTTTATGTGTGTGCGTGTCTTGTTCCTTCCCTTTTCTCCGAGCACCGTTACATTTTAAATGCTGTTCATTTTTTTAATATGTTCTAGGTTTGAAGAAGAGTCCGCACCTTAAATATTAACTTGTCTGTTCTCTCTACCGATGCTATCTGACCTGCTGAGTGTTTCCAGATTTGTCAGTTTTGTTTCAGCTTAAAGACACATTTCTCTTTGTGGTCTTTATGCAATTATTTTAATATTAACATAAGCTGATAGGTACAATTTCAGAAATCAGTATCATTACAATGAAAATCAAACATTTGTCTAGAATAGAAACAAACTCAGAGCAGAGCTAATTGTTTGATTTCTTTTCTATTGTCCAAAATATCACTGTACAATATTTTAATGGGATTCATTGGACTCAGTGGGGCCGAAATTCAGGCATGCCGGAAACCTGGTGCACGTACAATTTCTTACCTGTTTTTACTGCCACATGGGAGGAGGTCACCTCCTGATCGATATTCAGGTTTTTGTCGGTTTTTTTCGACAAGACCGGAAGGCGGTCATAATGAGGGAGGAAGTGGGACTAAGTCTCTGCCGCTGTCACTCAGCGGCGGAGTGGTGGTGATGTCAGTGCACGTGCGCATCACCACATCGCTCCCCTCTTTTAAAGGGGAGAGAATGGGCGATTCTGTGGGTTCGGCCACTGGGCCACCAGGGAGGGTTTTGGCCAGGCCAGTGGCCTGGCACCCAAGAGGCCTGTTGGCAGCCTGGTCGAACCTGGAACGATAATTGGCTGGCTGATCGGGAAGTTGGCCGGAAGAAATAAAAACATGGCGGCCGCAGCAGTGCGCCCTCCCTTTGAAGGGCCGCCGCGCTAGTGTGCCGCACACACAAAGAACAAGGTGCACCGACAGAAAAAGCTGTCTGAGGCATCGCATGGCGCAGCAAAGATTTTTGCAGGTAAATTTGGGGCGGAGTGTGCTGGAGGTTGGTGGTCGGCAGTGGTGGGGTGGAAGTGGGGACATGCCGAAAAATCTCTGAGGTGAATTTGGTTCGGGGCAGGCAATGGACTGCAATGCGGCGGCCACTCGATTCCGCCACAAAAAGGCGGTAACGGGCCTTATTTCGGACCCTAAATTTTGGCCCCAGTATATGATGAAATTGTATTGTATTGAAGCTCATTGCAACATTTCATACTGATTCTCTTGTGTTAGAATACATATGGTCCATTAGCCAAATGCTGGAACTCCCGAACAGTTCGGCAATACTGTATAACAACTGTTTAACAGGAAGCAACTTCCTCATCAACACTGAAACAATGCAAATTTAAAAAGTGTAATAAGTTGCATAATTACAAATATATCAGCGGCCTAAGTGTTCAAGTCAGAAGAAAACAGCGCCAGTGCTGATGAAATGCTGAGGCAGTCCTGTTCAGGGAGGTTCACTAAGGTATTTAACATTCTGCATTTAACTGAATAAATAGCATCATAGTTACCAGAGTAAAACTCCTCTTTGAGTAATTTTAGAAGAAACACAATATTGCAGGCACTCCAAAACAAAAGTGTAAATCACTGCCGCAAAACAGGATGCTAAGCTTTCCGAAGTGAGTTTCCAGCCACATAAAATGTCAGCCTGTGAACGGCCTGCTGTTCATCCAAGGAATGGAATCAAGATAATTTAGGTAACTACAGATTCTCGTTATTGATGATTTTCTAATAACCCGGGGAATATGCAGTCTTGCTCTTCTATCTACTTGCGTATGTCTGTATACTTTGATATTTAAAAAATATTCTGGGCTAGAAATTTGAATTTTTGGTGATAGACATTTTTTCGTCACTTTTTCGCAAAAATACCATTCCAAATACCGCTATTTTTTTAAAAAGGGGTAAAATTGCCAACAAAATGCGCCGGATGGTAAAAATCGGCGTTGCACGAGGATTCGCGGTGGAAACCGCGGCCCTCACCAACTTTAATCCGAGGCCGATTACCACTAAAGAGACAGGCCCTGGGAGGGGGGAAACCACAAAAAAAAATTGCAAAAAACAAAAAATCAAAAATCACAAAACATTTACAAGACCCTTAATTAAATAATCGCGGCAAAAGAATTAAAAAATAAAAACGTTAACTTACCTTTTTTGCAGGTCTTTGTACTTACCGCTGTTTCTGGGACTGCAACGCAGCTTTTTACCTGGCAGGTTTTTTTGAGCAGAATACGGGTACACCGAACAGCCAATTTAAAGCGATATTGTGTTTTCTGGCATTGCACAACGGCGGTCTGCTTTTCAGCGGTATTTCAAAACTGCCGGCGCACAACTTTGGCCAATTTAAGTGAGCACCTAGTAACGTCAAAAAAGGCGAAATATCGTCAAAAAAATGGGCGCGAGGCTGGCCAATTTCTAGCTCTGAGTGTCAAAATCAGAAGGTATTTTGGATTAAGAAAGCCTTCGGTCCTTTGGTTTTATTAAGTAGAGCAGCATTAGATTTTCATTGTCATCTCATGTGCTGCGATGTTACCCGAGTTTGTGGAATCTTTTATGTTATCAGACTTTCAAACTCTTCAATGACAAAAGCAAATGCTGAAAAAGGACACAACACACTATATGACACATTGTCAGGTAGGCGTTCCACCACTTTAGTATTTAGTAAATATTAGAATTATATCATCTCTTCAATATTGATCCCGAGACCCCTGGAGACCCCAACATCCCATCATCATTATTATCGCTCATGTACTCTATGTTTAATGGCTGTTGAAAGCATTATAGCCCACTTAGCAAACACAGCTCTGTATATCTCTTTACGTCTAGTATGCCAACCCTGCATCTATCTCCTTCATTTTGCCAGTTACTGGAACCACTCCAGTCTGTTCCTGTAATCCATCATCAGCAATACATTGGCAAAGAACAACCAGAAAGACATCCAAATTGGAAAGACGTCCACTATGTAGGTGAATAATGAGATACAAGAACAATTTTTCTTTTAATGTGGTTATATCTAACTCCAACACTCAAATTAGTAATACGTTTAAACTGTATTCTAAAACACACAAAGCCTATTCGACTCAATAAAGCTACCCACCTTTTATAATGCGACAGTTTTTTTTTTAAGTCGCCAAAATAGATGGCTGTGTGTATTAACTCAAAGTTTTTATGCACATTCAGTGCATATAGAAAATGGGTGGGCAAAGATTCACTGAAATTGAAGGAATTAGGTATATGTATCAATGACCCAGAACAAGTCAAGATCCATGAACACCTTAGTACTAGTACATAATCTTGTAAAGCCAGGATTTTCAAATGTAACCCAATTTGGGGCAGTTAATGATGGTAGTAGCCTGGCAGAAACAAACAGACACATTTTGGCAGGATTCAATTATTCACCCAAGTATTATGCTCAAATCATATGTGACCAGACTCTTTGCAATAACTACTGCAGAGAGTCCAGACATTTTAGAGATTCTAATAAGATCTACACCAATCAATCAATTATTAATTTTAATTGATAAGAACATCTGATTGGGCATCAAGTTATCATTTGGTAGGCTTCAATACAAGGTAGTAAACATACTTATCTGGTTGATCAGACCCTAATCTAGTGGATAATAACATTTTTACAGTCAGAAAATATCCCTTAAAATATATTGTTTTTTCATACATTAGCTAGACTACAAACATATGCACTAGCTGTAAAAAACTCTTTGCAGCTCATTCAGTAGAACATTGCAAGGCCCTGAAACTAGCGCAATCAACAAATAGTACAACTTTCTCACTGATGTGTACATTAGATGGGGAACTGCTTTGCAATCTTTTATTGGATGGAAACAGATACTCACGCAGATCACCTCAGGTCAACCTACACATTGCAACACTGTTTTCAAATGCAAACTATATGAGATAAACATTGCAAATGTAAGGGAAACTATTTAAAAACAAAACTCAATGTCCAGTCTTTACTGTAATGCAAATATTTGATTGCTTTGAAGCCAATGTTTCAATTTTAGCATCACACTGCTATTTTTTACTGTGCTTGAATGACAAGCATAAATTCTGCTAATTATTTCAGACTCTAGATAGGAAAACCTGCCAATTATCTGCTGATGTGCCATCAAACACAAGACAAATTGCTTCCATAAATCCCCAGCCAGCCTTTGCCTCACTAGACATGTTAAGTGCCATTTTTAAATAAAAAAGTGATGCTGTCACTCATACCTATACTGTACCTTCCACTTGTCTGAGAACTAAAAATAATTTTAAGTGCCAAATGTTCTGTCACAAGAATAAGGTAATACAACCTCATGTAAATATCTCAATTTCCACAGAAACATAAAGAGTCAGCACATTTCAATTCAAGGTAGATGTATGCATATTTTACTACAGTATCATAAGGTAGATACATCAACATATTGTACTGAATATATTGTATGTTGACTTTTCTTAATGAATTGCACTAGGCCAGAAATTGTAGCCTAAAAACTCTGTGGCAATGTCTATCAAAAAAATGCTCTCATTTACGTAATCATCAAGCTCAGATTCTATTAGAAAGCCTAGTTATTCCCACGACCCTTAAAGTACACATTTACCATCACAATCCACAGTTTATCCATAAAAGCACTGCCCCTGAACAAATAATTCTTACAACCGTGTCTGAAGGGAGTTTTTCCATCTACTTCACTCTTGCAAATGATGGAGGCCAGCATCAAGTTAAAGAACCAGTGCTTGAGGCATGAAGAAAGGGCAGCAAAACTACTGCAAATATATTGAGGATGCATTGTTGGCAGAACTCTGGCAAGAAATACCCCCAAAGATTGGAGAGAACATTGAACATGGAAATCCCAAACAGCTCCTGCATATTTGAAATACCTCAAAGTGAAATACAGTTTAGCAGAGCGGGAGAAGGTGGGAATGCCTGTGCTCTGTGTCAGCGAAATAGCAACACAAGTCTAGATTCCTTCCTTGTGTGCACAGAAGCAAATGTGTTTTTGGGCACAGCACACTGAAAGAAAAGCCTGAGTATAAAGCTGGAGGGCATTTTGTTTTAGGTAACTTAAGTGTGGGATCCCAAATATAGGATGTGGTTAAAAGGGTAGATATAGTTTGGAAGACTGCAAAGTAGTTTGAATAAACTGGAAACGGTGAGGTTAGAATGCAGTAGATATATATCTAATTTAAATTCTGGGAGTAGTTGCATATGGCAGATTGTGAATAATATTTTGACTTGGCAGGGCTCATAATTTAGCGATAAATATTCTCTTATTTGACAACCATTGTACTCTGTACCTTTTATATGCGATTAGTAACACCTCACCTTCCCATTCTATCACACCATCTAACCACATTCTTCCATGACTGCCACTTGATCTATTACTATCAATATTTCTAGTCAGTAACAATCCCAACAACTTTTCTTGTAACTCCCAAATAATGTGCCCATAATATGCCATAATTCTCCCTGTAATCAGACTCTTTTTGTACGATAGTTCAAGGGCCCTCTCTTCGGTCCCAAAAGTTCAGTGAGATAAAACTATGAAATGCAAAGTTAAGATAGAATTTTCTGTAAATAGATCAGACAGATAGAAAATGTACGATAAAGAACAATAGCATGTTTTTAGATATTGTATGAATCACTTTATTACAACATCCATGCTCTGTATATTTGTCTCTTGCCCCTCACAAAACCATTTATTTTTTAATTACGTTCTCATTGCATTCAAAAGTTTTTGATGAATTATTTCAGCAGGCAGTAAAAACAAGACATAGGCTACTGACCTTACAAAGCACAAATTACAGCTTTGTGTAGATCAGTTTACCATTACAATCTTCAACTGGAGAAACCATTCTATTTCATTACACAGGAAGATGTAAAATTACCCCTTAGACTACTAATAGATCTTGGTAAATTGCAGTCAGATGCGCATTTTGTTTTAACTTTTCAGCTGACACATTTTAACCTCCAAAAACAGGTGGGTTTGGGTTGAGTGGCATTTAAAAAATATGAAACCCGACCCCAACCCACCAACTTCCAGTTTTAACAGAGGTTGGGCGGGGGACATAAGAACGTAAGAAAGAGGAGCAGTAGGTGGCCACCTGGTCCCTCGAGCCTGCTCCGCCATTTAATAAGATCATGGCTGATCTGATCATGGACTCAGCTCCACTTCCCTGCACACTCCCCATAACCCTTTATTCCCTTATCGCTCAAAAATCTGTCTATCTCCGCCTTAAATATATTCAATGACCCAGCCTCTACAGCTCTCTGGGGCAGAGAATCCCATAGATTTACAACCCACTGAGAGAAGAAATTTCTCCTCATTTCAGTTTTAAGTGGGCAGCCCCTTATTCTGAATCTATGGGCCAGACTTTCGGCTTCATTGTTGGCGATTTTCTCAGCGTTACAGCTGGTTTTTCGCCTGGCGAGAGTTTCCACGTAAGTTTTTGAACGTTATCGCCCACATCTGAAGTTGCCCACGTGCAATGCCGAGAACAACCGCCAGGGCGTAAGTTTGGCCTCAACCGCCGATGTCCAGATCGCCGAGAGACCCGCCCTGTAAAAGCTGCTTTTACAGGGCAGTAAGGGGGGACCCTGCAAAGAAAGTTAAGTTAAAGGTTCTTTCATTATTTTTACAAATTTTAGCACGCTGATTAGGGTTAAAACTGTATTGGGAATGCTTTGTACGTGTTTTTTTTTAAATTATATTTTTTTATAAGTTTTCCCCCCTCCCTAGGCCCAACCGCAGCCTCAGACTAAATTTTACTACTTACCGTCCATTTGTCTAACTTTGCACTTACCCACCGAGAAATCCACTAAGAATGAGTGTGCAATGCCCATTTTCTCGCTGGGTGATTAGTTTTACTTACTTTTACCTTTAAAATTGAAATTCTCGCCAGCTTTTTTCGCCGAATGTTAATGCTTCTCAGCAACCAATCGGGCTTTGACGGCCTTTAGGTAAAGTTTGGCCCTATGTCCCCCAATTTTAGTTTCCCCTATGAGTGGAAATATCCTCTCTGCATCTACCTTGTTGAGGCCCCTCATTATTTTATAAGTTTCGATAAGATCACCTCTTAATCTTCTGAACTCCAATGAGTATAGGCCCAACCTACTGAACCTATCTTCATATGTCAACTCCCTCATCTCCGGAATCACCCTACTGAACAGCCTCCAATGCAAGTAGATCCTTCTTTAAATACGGAGACCAAAACTGTACGCAGTACTCCAGGGTGTGGCCTCACCAATACCCTGTATAAGTTATAGCAGGACTTCTCTGCTTTTATACTCTATCCCTCTTGGAATAAATATTCCATTTGCCTTCCTAATTACTTACTGTACCTGTATACTCACTTTTTGTGTTTCATGCACAAGGATCCCCAGGTATCTCTGTACTGCAGCACTTTGCAATTTTTCTCCATTTAAATTATAATTTGCTTTTCTATTTTTTCTGCCAAAGTGGATAACCTCACATTTTCCCACATTATACTCCAGCTGCCAAACTTCTGCCCACTCACTTAGCCTGTCTAGATCCCTTTGCAGATTTTGCGTCCTCCTCATAATTTGCTTTCCCACCCATCTTTGTATCATCAGCAAACTTGGCTACATTACACTCAGTCCCTTCATCCAAGTCATTAATATAGATTGTAAATAGTTGAGGCCCCAGCACCGATCCCTGCGGCACCCCACTAGTTACTGTTTGCCAACCGGAAAATGACCCATTTATCCCAATGGGACGGGCAACTATTCCGCTCACAGGAGATGGGTTGGTCATTTAAATATTATAATGAGGTTGCGTGCCTCAGAATTAACCATCATTTAAAATTTAACCTTGGCCAGCCGTGTTTTCTGGGCCTCGGGAAACCTGTCGGCTAATGGAAGGTGAGGACTGGCTGGTTGCAGCCGGGAAGCGGAGCCAAGATATGTTAATCGAGTCCTGCTATCAAATTCTGCAGGGCCTAAGGGAAAACCCATTTTTCTGGGTTTCTCAACTTCAAAACAGCCCCCTGCCCCCACTCCATTCCCACCTCTGAGCTAATATCCAGCCCATAGTGACTGTTAAATAAAAGCATATACAGGTATTGAAGTAATAAAGCTTCTCAGATGTGAGGACTAGCTTTATTTCTGCAATATAAATATTACATAAGCAAAACAATTTGAATTGAAACTTAAAAACATCCAAATACTTTACTCACTTTTTTAAAACCCCTGGCAAAGTATGCAATAAAATGTACAAAGTAAACCTGTTACAACAATCAATAACATACTCCTTTAAAACACATTAAATCTTTCAATATTGCAATTGCAATGCTGTATAGCATCCTAGCACTGAGTGTGCAGTGATTCCTTCTGTTTACCCAATGCACCAATACACTGCTCACCAAAACACTGCAGATTCTCAGGTTGCAGAGTTGGCTTTGTGTCTCAGATATTGTGACTGAAATTCGGCCCATGAACCTTGGGTTATTCGAGGTACAGATAGCACAAGCATAACTAGTCAGGTTCCATTGTGTCCCAAGAATATTCTGACTATTCTCAAATCAATGATTATAGAATGGAGTTGACACTTTTAATCGTATTCACTTATTCTAATACTGTACAACTGGATATGTTGGCATTGCAAAATAAGCACTTTATTGATAATTTACCAACAAATCTATCAAAAATACAAAATGTAAATACATAAGGCCCGAAATTGGTCGATGCGAAAGGTCCTCCCATTTCTCGGCGGTATGCCGGGGGTGCGTCGTTTCAGACTGCCGGCATACTGCCGAGACCGAAGAGGACAAATTGGTCAAAACTTTTTCGGCGATATGTCGACGGTATGACAGTGGTCTGCATCCTAGTAGTCGATCCAAGATCAACTATCTCCTCGATGGGAGGTGTGGCACAGAACTGCACATGCGCAAATTTTTTTTTAACACAAGCGTTTTATCCCCGATTTCGGGGGTCAGGGGTCACCTGCGCATGCACAGTAAGTTGAAGAGGAGGGAGAGAGAGTGAGAAGGAGCAGCAAGCTTGTCGACGGGCAGCTACTTGAAAAATACCAAATATATTCCTACCAACTAATAATTCTTCAGTTTGAAGACAAAGAAGAGATATTTAACAAAGCAAAAATCATACAAATACAAAGATTATGGCAATGTTGAAAAAGACATCCAAATGCAGGACCATTGAGAAGGACAGGAGGTTGAGGACGCCCGTCTTCGATGAGACAGAGTTACCTGCCCTTATCGAGCATATCATAGAGAGGTACTCCGAGCTAACCAAGGGTGGTCATGGAAACCCCCCCCCCAAAGGTGCACAACTGAATATGGGACCAGATCGGGGAGGCTGTGTCCTCTAAAAGTACAGTGGTACACACCGGGGAAAGGTGCCGCAAGAGGTGGAACAACCTGGTGAGGGTCGCAAGAGTAAGTAATGATTTTATTTATGCACCCACCATGTGCCATGTACCATGTAAATGTAGGTTCAGTGTCACATGGATGATGTTATTTATCTTAAGGTTATGGCGATGTATTCATGCTTTTCAGGCAATGACGAGGATCAATGCAGTGTTTTTTTTTAATGTGTGTGTGTGTGCACAATGTTAAATGGATTGAAGATGTTTACTTTGATTTACTTTACTTTCTGCAGAAGAAAATATCTGCAATAGTAGCCAATCAACAGCGTACGGAGGAGGACCCACAACCCAGGAGCCTCTGACCTACATCGAGATCCGTGTCCTGTCCCTGGTTGGGGATAGCAACCGTGCCACCATCAGCATTGGAGCTGACCCACTCACACAGGATGGTAGGTTGAATACAATCCAGTCTGTGTTGCGGTTCTCTCATGTCATGTAATGTAACTGCAACTATAATGTTGGCCTGGTGTAATGTAATGTAAGTTTATTGCACTGTAATGTTGGTCCCATGTGATGTACTGCAATGTTGGGGGCATGTAACACAATGTATATATGTATTGTCTGTCTGCAATATGTAATGCAGTAAGGCAGCAGTGGTGGACATTTAAGTAAGACCGCGATAAGTCACTGTACTATGTACTCATGTAACCCTGACCCCTCCCCTGGTGCCAAACTTTTTAAAATGTTGTTTTGTACTTTCAGACTCAGACGATTCAGACCACACTGACACAGAGAGACCCACTGCCTCCACCTCTGGCGTCACCCAGCCCTCTCCCGACTTCACCACTTGCAGAGATGAGGAAGATGAAGAGGATGAGGAAGAGCCGCTGATCCTACAGCCAGAGGAGGTGGAGCGGGAGGGTGGAGACGGAGGGAGGATACATCAGCTCCACATGGGACAGCTGGAACATCCTCCACCATGGAGTCTGTATTCAGGGGATTCCCCGTGGCTCCTCTGATTCTGCAGGACAGAGCGGTGCGCAGCAAGGCACCCCCAGTGTTACAGTGCCTTTGCCGCAGCGACAGAGGTTGGAGCAGAAAAGGTTGGTTGCTGTAGGCGTGTACCAGGACATGGTGCGTCTGCCACAGGCCAGCGTCGACATAGGTCGAGAGCTGCTCAAGGCCATGACTATGACAGCTGCAAACATCGCGGCTCTATCAGAGCGGCAGTCGGAGGATATGTTGCGTATGATCTCCGCGATGGAGTGAACCGCCGACGCTGTCGAAACCATGCGGCAATCAACAGGATCCGGACATGGCACGGAACCCCCCTCCCCGTGCCATAGTAGTCAGGTCGACAGCATCTACCTGAGGGTGCGGAGGTGACATCATCTTCCAACCCTGAAGCCGCGTCTTCCATGTCACGAGCTTCTCCTGAGGCCCCATTTATTACACCTGCAATGTCTGACCCCCAAAGACAGCAACAGCACTCGGGGTGCAGTGCTGCACACTGGCTTGGTACCACCACAGGGAGGTCCGGGCTCAAGGGCGGTGGGAAAGCGAAGGGTGGGAGTAAGAAAGGGGGGGAATCAGGGTCCCAAAATGCAGCTCTCCACATTCAAGCGAAGTGTTCATTTATGAGCTGCTGGCGTAACAATTTTGCAGTGGCATATGTTCCCCGCGTGCCCTCCGCTGTGGTGTTGGGGTGGGTGGTGCCATGGATTCATCTGCAAGCTCCTCGTCATCCTCTTGCCCCTCATTGTCCTCTTCTTCCTCCTCTGTCTCCTGCACTCTCTCCTCAGGTGGCCCGGCAGTCCCCTGTGACAATTCCTGTCCCTGTAAGATTGCTAAATTATGCAACATGCAGCACACCACTGTGAACCAGCTCAGGCTGATATTGCAGCCTGCCTCCCGAGTGGTTCAAGCATCGAAAGCACTGCTTCAGCACTCCAATTGTCTTTTCAATTATGCTACGTGTGGCTATATGGCTCTTATTGTATCATTGCTCGGGTTCTGTATGAGGGTTCCACAGGGAGGTCAAGAGCTAGGTGGCAAGCTCGTACCCTTTGTCACCCAGCATCCAACATTTACCTTGTGGCTCAGACTTGAACAGGTCAAACACAGTGCTCTCCCGGAAGATGTGCGCATCATGATGCTCCCTGGAAAGTTGGCATTCACTGCTCTCATCCGCTGTGTATGGTTGCATACAAAGGCCTTTGACATTGTCAACTGCGAGGGTCTATGGAGCATCCTCCTCCGTTTCGGATGCCCCCAAAACTTCGTCACCATCCTACGCCTGCCCCACGATGACATGCAGGCCGCCATCCTTACCAACGGATCCATCACAGACCCAATCCACATCTGGACCGGGGTCAAGCAGGGTTGCGTCATCGCCCCAACCCTCTTCTCAATCTTCCTCGCTGCCATGCTCCACCTCACAGTCGACAAGCTCCCCGCTGGACTGAAACTAAACTACAGAACCAGTGGGAACCTGTTCAACCTTCGCTGCCTCCAGGCCAGGTCCAAGACCACCCCAACCTCTGTCTTCGAGCTACAGTAAGCAGATGACACCCACGTCTGCGCACATACAGAGGCTGAACTCCAGGACCATAGTCGACGTATTTACTGAGGCATGTGAAAGCATGGGCCTTACGCTAAACATCTGCAAGGCAAAAGTCCTCCACCAGCCTGTCCTCGCCGCACAGCACTGCCCCCCAGTCATCAAGATCCACGGCGCGGCCCTGGACAACGTGGACCACTTCTCTTATCTCGGGAGCCTCCTATCAACAAGAGCAGGCCTTGATGACGACATCCAACACCGCCTCCAGTATGCCAGTGCAGCCTTTGGCTGCCTGAGGAAAAGAGTGTTTGAAACCAGGCCCTCAAAACTGTCACAAGCTCATGGTCTACAGGGCTGTAGTAATACCCGCCCTCCTGTATGGCTCAGAAACATGGACCATGTACAGTAGACACCTCAAGTCGTTGGAGAAATACCACCAACAATGTCTCTGCAAGATCCTACAAATCCCCTGGGAGGACAGATGCACCAACGTTAGCGTCCTTGACCAAGCCAACATCCCCAGCATTGAAGCACTGACCACACTTGATCAGCTCCACTGGACAGGCCACATAATTCGCATGCCAGACACGAGACTCCCAAAGCAAGCGCTCTACTCGGAACTCCTTCACGGCAACGAGCCAAAGGTGGGCAGCGGAAACATTACAAGGACACCCTCAAAGCCTCCCTGATAAAGTGCAACATCCCCACTGACACCTGGGAGTCCCTGGCCACAGACTGCCCTAAGTGAAGGAAGTGCATCCGGGAGGGTGCTGAGCATCTCGAGTCGTGTCGCAGAGAGCATGCAGAAATCAAGCAGAAGCTGCGAAAAGAGTGTGCGGCAAACCTGTTTCACCCACCCTTTCCCTCAACGACTATCTGTCCCACCTGTGACAGAGACTGTGGTTCTCGTATTGGACTGTACAGCCACCTAAGAACTCATGTTAAGAGTGGAAGCAAGTCTTCCCCGATTCCGAGGGACTGCCTATGATGATGATAATGACGAGCTGCACATTGAGGGAGTGAAATTCCTTAGGTTTCGGTACACCTCCGCCTCCAGCAATGGTGCTTGAAGAGCAACAGTCAACAGCACCTGTACCTTGGGGAAGCCAGCAATGCATGCAAATCTCAAAGCCCTTTCACTCTGTACCTCCATTGGGAAATTTATAAATTCCATCCGGCGTGCATACAGTGCTTCGGTTACCTGTCAAATGCACCGAAGAGTAACGTACTGAGAAATAGAGCACATGTCCCCAGCTCATGCCTGAAAGGACCCACATGCCTAGAAGGAAAGTGCCGCAGTCACCTTCATCTCGACAGAGAGTGCAGTAATGTTGCTGGTCTGCCTTAATGAGCTGGCAAATCTCAGTGATGACCTCTTTTCAGAAGCACAGCCTTCAGACGCACCGTCGATCGGTCCAAGTATGAGCACTTCTCCCCGAATTTAAGAAAGCAAATGGCATGTTGGCCTTCATAGCGAGGGGATTTGAGTACAGGGGCAAGGAGGTGTTGCTACAGTTGTACAGGGCCTTGAGAGGGGATCTCATAGAAACGTTTAAAATTCTGACGGGTTTAGACAGGTTAGATGCAGGAAGAATGTTCCCAATGTTGGGGAAGTCCAGAATCAGGGGTCACAGTCTAAGGATAAGGGGGAAGCCATTTAGGACCGAGATGAGGAGAAACTTCTTCACCCAGAGAGTGGTGAACCTGTGGAATTCTCAACCACAGAAAGTTGTTGAGGCCAATTCACTAAATATATTCAAAAAGGAGTTAGATGTAGTCCTTACTACTAGGGGGATCAAGGGGTATGGTGAGAAAGCAGGAATGGGGTACTGAAGTTACATGTTCAGCCATGAACTCATTGAATAGTGGTGCAGGCTTGAAGGGCCGAATGGCCTACTACTGCACCTATTTTCTATGTTTCTGTGTTTCAGGTTAGGCCTCCTCCTCCTCATCATCATCATTCTGCGACCTCTTCCATTACCCTTATAACTATGCTGAATAAACTTCCTCACATCTGGTTCCACCATTAGACAGATTGTCAGCAATACAGACTGAGATAACACAGGCCCCATTCTTGAAAAAAATATAACTAAAATGCCTTTCTATCTTAAGTTACTCAGTAATAGTAAATATACCTTTTCCAATCAAAATCGCACTGTAAAATTACCGTTCATTTCAGAAATACAGAGGTGCTGCTTTAGCTGACAGATCCCAATTTCCAAAATGGCGGCTCCATGCACTCCGCCCATTCCCGCCTAATTACCATTGCGTAAAACCACCTTTTCCAGGACGGTATGCAGCTCCGGTGGTATGTCGGCGGTATGCGATTAAAATCGGACTTTTTGGGCGGTATGCCTGCAGTCCTGCACGGTGGACAGTGTGCATACTGCTCGGCAGTATGTCAATGACGAATATTCCACCGAGCGGTATGCAGGTGTTTTTTGACCAAAATCGACAGGGGGCGGTATGTTGACCAATTTCGGCCCCATCAAGTGCCTTGCAAAGAAGTGTTGCTAAGTAACCAGTGACGTTATGACATGACTGTTGCACTAACAGCAGCATACAGAAAAATCCCAATTAACCTGTGGACAGTTAAAGGCAAGTCAGACTATGTTTAGAAGCTATGTTTAGTTGAAAGTATCTAGACATGAACAGGTGTTCTTTTGAGGCAGTGGGAAGAGATGAAGGCTAATGTTAAAGCTAATTTGTCTATGCCTTATATATAAATAAATGAACACAGAATATATTAACCCCTTTATGCTTACGACACCCATTTTTTAATTTGCACTAGCAGGCAGTAAGTAAAGCAATAGGCTCCTTGCTGTTAAGTTCATAACAGATTAAGCTTTGCAAATAAAACACATTATGGGCCACATCTTGAAGAGTCTATCAAGAAGGGTAATCTAGAAATGATAGAATACAGGATGCATTTTAATCGTGAGGAATTTATCATTAAGTATCAGTCACACTCATATTTACCAAAATGGGCCCCTGTTAACAGAATATAATGAATCCTTTTTTAAATGGAAACTATGGCCCCATTTTGGTGGCCTTACCACCCACTGCCGCTGAGTTTTGCTGCCATTTTCCTCTTGCTCCCAGTTTCCACTTGGGCTGGAGCGGGAGGGAGAGGAGCACCGCCTGGAACTGCCCGCTAACGTCCTCTGGCGGCTAAGTGGTGTAAGTGGCCTCCTGCTCTCCGAGATGCCAGGTTGGTACAGGCGGGAGTTGGCGGGAGTCAGCGCCATCAGGGGGAAGGACTGCTGCATGGAGGCTGTTCTTACTCCGATGGTAGGTATGAAGACATGAAAGAAAGGCTAAGTGAACATCTTGTAAAAACATTTTTTTACAGCGACTTAACTGGATGGGGTCCCCTGAAGGTGTTCCGATGATTTTTTTTCTTTGGTAATGTTTTTAATTTTTCAGAGTTCTCCCCTCCCTGGGCCTGACTCCATCCTCATCGGCACTTGGGTGGCAAGCTCATCTGCCACTGAGATTGAGAGCTCCTGCCCGCTGCTGCCTAGGTTGATGGTGTAAGCTGTTATTTTGCCGCCAGGCAGTAATGCCACCTCTTTTAGAGGAATCTCGGCAGTCATTGGCGGTCCTTTGGGCGGCAAATAGGCAGGCCTTGCAGCTCATGAAAACCAGGGCCATAGATTTTTCAAGTAAATATTTCTGCATCATTTGAAAATTATTATTTCGTTTTTTACATTCCTCAGTAAAACTTAACAATAATCTGGGAATGCCGTGCATAAGTGTCAATTTTAGCCAGAAAATTCATGCAAATTTCATTTGTCCAACTTCCTTGTCCAACAAAAACAAATGCCTTTCTTAGTGTTGGTTTCTCTGGAATATGGAATGCTGTGTTTCGGTAAAAAATAAAAATCAGCACATTTTTAGTACTGGCATCTGGAGATCAAAATCAAAGACAGAAATACAATTTGAAAGGCATGTAATTAATTTTAACTGAAAAATAATTTACGTTGTGATAAATGGAAGATAATGTCACAAAAGATGGATCAAAAATGGCCATAATGAGAAAACCAGAAGCAACAGAGTGCATGAGTTGATGTCACCTGAAAAGGATTCGGTTAAGTCAGTCAGTCATAGGCGGTCCCTCAAAATGAGGATGCCTTGCTTTCATGCCAAAATAGGATGAGTTCACAGGTGTTTCAATGAAGGACCCGAACTATATCCTCAAGGGTGGAAGATGCTTGTGTGTGAATTTTTTTTAAACGTGTGGTGGCCATTGCACACCAGCCACCATATGGGCTTGACAGAGCTAGGTCTTGGTCCAGTGGCAAGGATTACCCAAGACGACTGGAGACCAGCTCTGCTGCACAGACCTAATGCGCACACATATCGCAGTGTGGGCTGGCCCGTGCTGCCCCTGGGCCCCGAACTCACGCCTCCCCTGGGCCCCGATCACATCCCTCCACAGTCTCTCGCCGCACCTGCTGTAACTGCCCACGCTCTAATCATCCCCTAATATATTACCCCCAACCCCGTGAGCTTTTATCTTATGCAGTAACCTCTTATGTGGCACCTTATTGAATGCCTTCTGGAAATCCAAATACACCACATCCACTGGTTCCCCCTTATCCACCCTGCTCATTACATCCTCAAAGAACTCCAGCAAATTTGTCAAACATGATTTCCCTTTCATAAATCCATGCTGACTCTGCTTGATTGAATCATGCTTTTCCAAATGTCCTGCTACTGCTTCCTTAATAATGGACTCCAGCATTTTTCCAACCACAGATGTTAGGCTAACTGGTCTATAGTTTCCTGTTTTTTGTCTGCCTCTTTTTTAAAATAGCGGCGTTACATTTGCGGTTTTCCAATCTGCTGGGACCGCCCCAGAATCCAAGGAATTTTGGTAGATTACAATCAATGCATCCACTTAAACTTTATAGAACAGACATAAAACTTACAACCAAATAGCATGCAATGGTGAGATGTGTCACAGACTGTTAATTACATTGGAGAACCCAGAGTACCATAGGCTATCAATGTAGGCCAACATTCCATTTACTTTTTTAAATGTTTCTCAGATTGTGTTAACACTGAACATGATAAATCTACCTTTATTCAAAAAATGCCCTTCACGGTACCCCCGAGCTAATTCTATTTTCTTCATAATGAACTTGTTTTGCCAATATGCATTACTTCACAAAAAATATAATGGTCATTTATATTCCCAACTGCACAACTGCTCTAAACCTTATTGCAAATCATCAACTGTATCCGTCGTCTCTACAGGTTTAATAATTGTTTTCTGCATCCTGGTCACAAATAATGGAGGTCCAAGAACTAACCTCTGCAATACACCACTCGACACATTCATCCCATCTGACACCATATCTCTCACGACCATTCTCCATTTCTTATCATTTTTAAGCTCAACTTTTTATCCAGATCCATGTTCTACCACAGATTTCCATGGTTTTAGTATTTTTGTAGTTTCTCGGGAGATCTTGTCAATGTGGTCTGTTAAGTAGCCTATTCTATCAGCACCAATTCCAGATAAAGTTCTACAATCTAAGAACGGAATCTTACTTCAAAGGTGGCTCTGCAGATGTTGGCAAAGGCAGTGTGCATGGAAATATCGAATGATGGCAATAGTGCTGGATACACACGCTCCGTCATGATATACAGGATCTCAAATATTTTAATCAATTCTCTGTCCTCAGGATTAACGCAGAACCTCTGCACTCCTGTACGGCATGCAATAAGTTACCTCAAGGTGTATTATCTGAAACAAGGAAAGTAAAACCTAAAGATGATGGAGCATTTGGATATGCAACGGCCACCACACGTTAAAAAAATCCACGTACAGGCGTCTTCCACCCTTCAACATGTAGTTCAGGACCTGGAATATTAGGTCCTCATTGAAACACCTGTTGGTGAGAGGGGAGCGGCCTATAAAAGCCCAGCGGGAGATCGAGAGCCAGCGGCAGTTCGTGAGACGTGGGAGCGGCCTATAAAAGGCCCAGCAGGATATCGAGAGCCAGCGGCAGTTGGTGAGAGGGGAGCGGCCTATAAAAGGCCCAGCGGGAGATTGAGAGCCAGCGGCAGTTGGTGAGACGCGGGAGCGGCCTATAAAAGGCCCAGCAGGAGATCGAGAGCCAGCGGCAGTTGGTGAGAGGGGAGCGGCCTATAAAAGGCCCAGCGGGAGATCGAGAGCCAGCGGCAGTTAGTGAGATGCGGGAGCGGCCTATAAAAGGCCCAGCGGGAGATCGAGAGCCAGCGGCAGTTGGTGAGACGCGGGAGCGGCCTATAAAAGGCCCAGCGGGAGATCGAGAGCCAGTGGCAGTTGGTGAGACGCGGGAGCAGCCTATCAAAAGGCAGCTACAGTGGGAGAGAAAGCAAAATAGAAGTAGAAAGTAATCAAAAAGTGATTGGTGAGTAGCTTTTCTTTTATTTTTTATATCAGTAAGTGAACTGTAACATTGTTATTACCAATTTAAGGGTATCTAAGGTTAAGACATGGCAGGAGAGCTCGGCCATGTGATATGCTCCTCCTGTACCATGTGGGAACTCGGGGACACTTCCGGTGTCCCTGGGCGCTATGTGTGTGGGAAGTGTATCCGCCTCGAGCTCTTGACGGTGCGCGTTGCGGAATTGGAGCTGAGGGTGGATTCACTCTGGAGCATCCACGATGCTGAGAATGACGTGAGTATCACGTGTAGTGAGTTGGTCTTACCGCAGGAGAAGGGTCCACAGCCAGATAGGGAATGGAAGACCAGCAGGAAGAGCAGTGCAAGAAAGATAGTGCAGGGGTCCCCTGTGGTCATCCCCCTGCAAAACAGATACACTGCTTTGAGTACTGTTGGGGAGGATGACTCATCAGGGGAGGGCAGCAGCAGCCAAGTTCATGGCACCGTAGGTGGCTCTGCTGCAAAGGAGGGCAGGAAAAAGATTGGGAGCGCGATAGTGATAGGGGATTCGATGGTGAGGGGAATAGATAGGCGTTTCTGCGGACGCAACCGAGACTCCAGGATGGTATGTTGCCTCCCTGGTGCAAGGGTCAAGGATGTCTCGGAGCGGGTGCAGGACATTCTGAAATGGGAGGGAGAACAGCCAGTTGTCGTGGTGCACATTGGTACCAACGACATAGGTAAAAAAAGGGATGAGGTCCTACGAAAAGAATTTAAGGAGCTAGGAGCTAAATTAAAAAGTAGGACCTCAAAAGTAGTAATCTCGGGATTGCTACCAGTGCAACGTGCTAGTCAGAGTAGGAATCGCAGGATAGCGCAGATGAATACATGGCTTGAGCAGTGGTGCAGCAGGGAGAGATTCAAATTCTTGGGGCATTGGAACCGGTTCTGGGGGAGGTGGGACCAGTACAAACCGGACGGTCTGCACCTGGGCAGGACCGGAACCAATGTCCTAGGGGGAGTGTTTGCTAGTGCTGTTGGGGTGGAGTTAAACTAATATTGCAGGGGGATGGGAACCTATGCAGGGAGACAGAGGGAGACAAAAATGAGGCAAAAGCAAAAGACAGAAAGGAGATGAGGAAAAGTGGAGGGCAGAGAAACCCAAGGCAAAGAACAAAAAGGGCCACTGTACAGCAAAATTCTAAAAGGACAAAGGGTGTTAAAAAAGCAAGCCTGAAGGCTTTGTGTCTTAATGCAAGGAGTATCCGCAATAAGGTGGATGAATTAACTGTGTAAATAGATGTTAACAAATATGATGTGATTGGGATTACGGAGACGTGGCTCCAGGATGATCAGGGCTGGGAACTCAACATCCAGGGGTATTCAACATTCAGGAAGGATAGAATAAAAGGAAAAGGAGGTGGGGTAGCATTGCTGGTTAACGAGGAGATTAATGCAATAGTTAGGAAAGACATTAGCTTGGATGATGTGGAATCTATATGGGTAGAGCTGCAGAACACTAAAGGGCAAAAATCGTTAGTGGGAGTTATGTACAGACCTCCAAACAGTAGTAGTGATGTTGGGGAGGGCATCAAACAGGAAATTAGGAGTGCATGCAATAAAGGTGCAGCAGTTATAATGGGTGACTTTAATATGCACATAGATTGGGCCAGCCAAACTGGAAGCAATACGGTGGAGGAGGATTTCCTGGAGTGCATAAGGGATGGTTTTCTAGACCAATATGTCGAGGAACCAACTAGGGGGGAGGCCATCTTAGACTGGGTGTTGTGTAATGAGAGAGGATTAATTAGCAATCTCATTGTGCGAGGCCCCTTGGGGAAGAGTGACCATAATATGGTGGAATTCTGCATTAGGATGGAGAATGAAACAGTTAATTCAGAGACCATGGTCCAGAACTTAAAGAAGGGTAACTTTGAAGGTATGAGGCATGAATTGGCTAAGATAGATTGGCTAATGATACTTAAGGGGTTGACTGTGGATGGGCAATGGCAGACATTTAGAGACTGCATGGATGAATTACAACAATTGTACATTCCTGTCTGGCGTAAAAATAAAAAAGGGAAGGTGGCTCAACCGTGGCTATCAAGGGAAATCAGGGATAGTATTAAAGCCAAGGAAATGGCATACAAATTGGCCAGAAATAGCAGCGAACCTGGGGACTGGGAGAAATTTAGAACTCAGCAGAGGAGGACAAAGGGTTTGATTAGGGCAGGGAAAATGGAGTACGAGAAGAAGCTTGCAGGGAACATTAAGGCGGATTGCAAAAGTTTCTATAGGTATGTAAAGAGAAAAAGGTTAGTAAAGACAAACGTAGGTCCCCTGCAGTCAGAATCAGGGGAAGTCATAACGGGGAACAAAGAAATGGCAGACCAATTGAACAAGTACTTTGGTTCAGTATTCACTAAGGAGGACACAAACAACCTTCCGGATATAAAAGTGGTCAGAGGGTCTAGTAAGGAGGAGGAACTGAGGGAAATCTTTATTAGTCGGGAAATTGTGTTGGGGAAATTGATGGGATTGAAGGCCGATAAATCCCCAGGGCCTGATGGACTGCATCCCAGAGTACTTAAAGAGGTGGCCTTGGAAATAGCGGATGCATTGACAGTCATTTTCCAACATTCCATTGACTCTGGATCAGTTCCTATCGAGTGGAGGGTAGCCAATGTAACCCCACTTTTTAAAAAAGGAGGCAGAGAGAAAACAGGGAATTATAGATCGGTCAGCCTGACCTCAGTAGTGGGTAAAATGATGGAATCAATTATTAAGGATGTCATAGCAGCGCATTTGGAAAATGGTGACATGATAGGTCCAAGTCAGCATGGATTTGTGAAAGGGAGATCATGCTTGACAAATCTTCTGGAATTTTTTGAGGATGTTTCCAATAAATTGGACAAAAGAGTACCAGTTGATGTGGTATATTTGGACTTTCAGAAGGCTTTCGACACGGTCCCACACAGGAGATTAATGTGCAAAGTTAAAGCACATGGGATTGGGGGTAGTGTGCTGACGTGGATTGAGAACTGGTTGTCAGACAGGAAGCAAAGAGTAGGAGTAAATGGGTACTTTTCGGAATGGCAGACAGTGACTAGTGGGGTACCGCAGGGTTCTGTGCTGGGGCCCCAGTTGTTTACATTGTACATTAATGATTTAGACGAGGGGATTAAATGTAGTATCTCCAAATTTGCGGATGACACTAAGTTGGGTGGCAGTGTGAGCTGCGAGGAGGATGCTATGAGGCTGCAGAGTGACTTGGATAGGTTAGGTGAGTGGGCAAATGCGTGGCAGATGAAGTATAATGTGGATAAATGTGAGGTTATCCACTTTGGTGGTAAAAACAGAGAGACAGACTATTATCTGAATGGTGACAGATTAGGAAAAGGGAAGGTGCAACGAGATCTGGGTGTCATGGTACATCAGTCATTGAAGGTTGGCATGCAGGTACAGCAGGCGGTTCAGAAAGCAAATGGCATGTTGGCCTTCATAGCGAGGGGATTTGAGTACAGGGGCAGGGAGGTGTTGCTACAGTTGTACAGGGCCTTGGTGAGGCCACACCTGGAGTATTGTGTACAGTTTTGGTCTCCTAACTTGAGGAAGGACATTCTTGCTATTGAGGGAGTGCAGCGAAGATTCACCAGACTGATTCCCGGGATGGTGGGACTGACCTATCAAGAAAGACTGGATCAACTGGGCTTGTATTCACTGGAGTTCAGACGAGTGAGAGGGGACCTCATAGAAACGTTTAAAATTCTGACGGGTTTGGACAGGTTGGATGCAGGAAGAATGTTCCCAATGTTGGGGAAGTCCAGAACCAGGGGTCACAGTCTAAGGATAAGGGGTAAGCCATTTAGGACCGAGATAAGGAGAAACTTCTTCACCCAGAGAGTGGTGAACCTGTGGAATTCTCTACCACAGAAAGTAGTTGAGGCCAATTCACTAAATCTATTCAAAAGGGAGTTAGATGAAGTCCTTACTACTCGGGGGATCAAGGGGTGTGGCGTGAAAGCAGGAAGGGGGTACTGAAGCTTCATGTTCAGCCATGAACTCATTGAATGGCGGTGCAGGCTAGAAGGGCTGAATGGCCTGCTCCTGCACCTATTTTCTATGTTTCTATGTTTCTATGAACTCATCCCTTTTTGGCATGGAAGCAAGTCATCCTCGATGGGAGGGACTGCCTATGATGATGATGAGATGGATATACAACTCTGAAGGAGGCTGTGTGGTCCAAGCGGCATTGAATGAAGATAAATCAAAAACATTTTAACACTGAATTAATGCCAGTTATGCTGTGGTCTCTCTGTGCTTGTTAAGCCTCACAGATACTGAATCACAATTAGCTACTGTTGAGTTTCTGGTTTCACAATCACGTCCACTGGGATTTTACATAAGAAAGAATACATTTCTTTACCAAAGCTTTTCCAAGATTGGCTGAAACATTAACAGGCAGGAGAAAGCAGATTTGCTAAGCACAAGGGAGGCCATAGGCATGGGAGAAGTCACGTGTATCAATGGAATAAGGAATGGAGAAGAGGAAAGCGACAGCTGTAAACAACAGAAAAAACAAAGAAACAAACTAAGAAATTAAATACTGGAGAAGAGACTGAAAAAACAGAGAAGAGAAAGGAAAGAGAAAGGAAAGGAAAGAAAATATTCTGATATTTGGAGGAAAGCACATGGCAAAATCTATTTAGGAATGACTTTGAGCAGCTCTGGAATCAGTAGTGCCATGTTTTTCTGGGAGAAGTTTGCCTCTGAATTGTGGGGAAGTCCTGCTACAACTGTACAGGGCATTGGTGAGACCACACCTGGAGTACTGCATACAGTTTTAGTCTCCTCATTTAAGGAGGGATATACTTGCATTGGAGGCAGTTCAGAGAAGGTTCACTAGGTTGATTCCTGAGATGAAGGGGTTGTCTTATGAAGAAAGGTTGAGCAGCTTGGGCCTATACTCATTGGAGTTTAGAAGAATGAGAGGTGATCTTCGTGAAACATTTATGATTCTGAGGGGGCTTGACAAGGTAGATGCAGAGAGGATATTTTCCCTCATGGGGGAATCTCGAACGAAGGGGCATAGTTTCAGAATAAGGGGTCACACATTTAAAACGGAAATGAGGAGTAATTTCTTCTTTCAGAGGGTCGTGAATCTGTGGAATTCTCAGCCCCAGAGAGCTATGGAGGCTGGGTCATTGAATATATTTAAGGTGGAGACAGACAGATTCTTGAACTATAGGGGAGACAAGGGTTATGGGGAGCGGGCAGGGAAGTGGTGTTGAGAGCAAGATCAGATCAGCCATGATCTTATTGAATGGCAGAGCAGGCTCGAAAGGCCAATGGCCTACTCTTGCTTCTATGTCTTATGTTCTTATGAAAGTATGAGATCTCTATATGAAATGTACATTGCTGCACCATCAGGTACAGAGAACGAAACCAGCAAAATCATTGAAGATGCTCATGTGCAATGCTGTTCTGGAGCAAAATGAGAGCAAAGAATTAACACCAATTCTTCCTCTGCATTGCCCTCATTTTTGGATGCTATTTGGAAGCATTGCAGAGGAAAGCCAGCCCTCGCGAGTCCTGACTACAAAATTACAGTTATTGGCAAATTAGGAGATTTCATTGTAAGCATTATAATGGGAGATAGCTGATTATTTACTTGTCTTTCTGTCCGTGCTTATTACTGTTTATATGCCTTCGACTGCTGCCTATCGATGGTTCAGTGGCTTAATACATTTCTTGGTGTGACAGTCTGTTACAGAAACGGGAAAGGTCACTGATTCGATCCCAACCCCATGCCGAGTTAACTGGATCCAGCTGTCCTAGCACTATGGGCACAAGTAGAACTAATGTCGCCGGCCTGGGAGTGGGGAGAGAAATCCGACATTACCATGACTAATCGCTATTCATCAATTACTGCTGGAAAGCAAATGCCTGTGAATGTCAGGTGAGGACAGGATCAGGTTCAACTATGAGGCGTGATCCCCACCCTCGCTCTCCATGGTAAAACAGCCCACTAATACTCACCATCCAGGTGAACTACTGGGAGGGCCATACAAGGATGAGTCAGCGTCTTGTGGCGAGGACAATTGAAACTTCAAAGAAAACATAGAACCAGCTGCTGGCTGGAGGTAGTCTGGGAGTACACCTGTGGTTTGGGTCCTTGATATAAAGAAAGACGTGCACTTATATAGCGCCTTTCACAACCACTGGATGTCTCAAAGCGCTTTACAGCCAATGAAGTACTTTAGAAGTGTAGTCACTGTTGTATTGTGGGAAAACGCGGCAGCCAACTTGCACACAGCAAACTCCCACAAACAGCAATGTGATAATGACCAGATAATCTGTTTTTGTTATGTTGATTGAAGGATAAATATTGGCTGGGTCACCGGGGATAACTCCCATGCTCTTCTTCGAAACAGTGCCATGGGATCTTTTATGTCCACCCGAGGGCAGACGGGGCCTTGGTTCAACGTCTCACCCAAAAGACGACACTCCCCCAGGACAGCACTGGAGTGTCAGCCTAGATCTATGTGCTGAAGCTCCTGGAGTGGGACTTCTGACTCTAAAGTGAGTGTGCTACCCACTGAGCCACAGCAGCCACATGACTCTCAATCATTGAGAGCTTGAATTTTTCCTCGTCATTTCCTGATAACCTGAAAGCAAATTTCCTAATGGGTACGGTGAACCTATCTGACTGTGCATTTCCGTACTTACACGGATTATTGCAAGGCTGGATTGAAGATCTTTAATCATGGTGAACAGCTTCTGCTGACATCAAGCACTCACTGAGCAAAATAATATGTACTTAACCTGGGAGTGCTTGATGCTGGCACCAATTGCCTGAAATGGACAACGTTCTGTTTCCCCACTGACAACTCTCAATTTCAAAAAAAACAAAATTTACAAAAAGAAATTGATATCCATAAAGGGAAACACCCATCAAAAAGGAACATAAATTACCTATTATGGTGAGATGTGTAAAATGTTTCAGATAAGTTTTTTTGTAGCCCTAGCTGCAGTTCTACTCCTCAAATTTGACTTGAAGCTTGCAGAGATACAAAAATTCTGAATAGGTCCATCTTTATTACTTCAGGTTTACTGACAACAGATCAATTATCTAATTTAAGCTGTTGCTCTCACACTAAATTTGAGGAGAGGTGGCATTGGTCAGAGTCACGCGGATATCTTGAAAAATTCATGGGTAAAATGCAACAAAAACTGTTTTGTATAATTGCGAATTACTGTCTGCAACTAATTGTGATTTTTATGATGTGAATAAATGTCTTAACTTAAGTGCAGCCCAGCTCTAAAGCAATCAGCAGTTCTTGCCTACTAGACTACAACAGAACAATTATTTGTAGGGCCAATGATTTGTTGTGAAAAGTGTCAACTCAGATGCTGGCATTTTTCCTGCAACTGGCATTTTTATTACTGCGAAATTGTGGTACTCAGACAGTAAACTATGCCACACGACTGAGGTGTAGAAATCTGCAGGATTTGTCAAGGGGTCTCAAACTGCGCCAAATCACTTGTTTTAATTATTGTCAACAAAATGTATGATGAATCTTTTCAGTCCCAGTAAAGTTTCTCAATACCATATTGCTAAAGTAAATGTCTAAAACAGAAGCTTCTTCATTCATTTGGTTAGGCTCCCACATTCTGTCCAGCGTGAGATCCCACTCACCATTAATCCTACTCCTCGCTGAATTCCACTGACTTGCTGTACCCGCAACTGAATTGAAATTTCTTGTTCTTGTTTACAAATCCCTCCGTGGCTCATCCCTAACCTGCCTCTGCAATCTTCCCCAGCCCTACTTCCCAGGCCTTCAAAAATAGAAACATAGAAAATAGGTGCAGGAGCAGGCCATTCGGCCCTTCAAGCAGGCACCGCCATTCAATATGATCATGGCTGATCAATCAACCTCAGTACCCCACCCCAGCCTTCGCTCCATACCCCCTGATCCCTTTAGCCGTAAGGGCCACATCTAACTCCCTTTTGAATATGTCCAACGAACTGGACTCAACAACTTTCTGTGGCAGAGAATTCCACAGGTTCACAACTCTCTGGGTGAAAACGTTTCTCCTCATCTCGGTCCTATATGGCTTACCCCTTATCCTTAGACTGTGTCCCCTGGTCCTGGACTTCCCCAACATCGGGGAACATTCTTATTGCATCTATCCTGTCCAGTCCCGTCAGAATTTTATACGTTTCTATGATATCCCCTTTCATTCTTCTAAATTCCAGTAAGTATAAGCCAAGCTGATCCAGTCTTTCCTCATATGTCAGTCCTGCCATCCCGGAAATCAGTCTGGTGAACCTTCGCTGCACTCCCTCAATAGCAAGCACGTCCTTCCTCAGATTAGGAGACAAAAACTGAACACAATACTCAAGGTGTGGTCTCACCAAGGCCCTGTACAACTGCAGTAAGAGTTCCCTGCTCCTATACTCAAATCTCCTCGCTATGAAGGCCAGCATGCCATTTGCTTTCTTTACTGCCTGCTGTACCTGCATGACTACCTTCAATGACTGATGTACCATGACACCCAGGTCTCGTTGCACCTTGCTTTTAATAATCTGTCACCATTCAGATAATAATCTGCCTTCCTGTTTTTGCCACCAAAGTGGATGACCTTACATTTATCCACATTATACTGCATCTGCCATGCATTTGCCTATTCACCTAACCTGTTCAAGTCACCCTGCAGCCTCTTAGCATCCCCCTCACTGCTCACACCACCACCCAGCTTTGTATCATCTGTAAACTTGGAGATATTACATTCAATTCCTTTGTCTAAATCATTAATGTATATTGTAAATAGCTGGAGTCCCAGCACTGAACCCTGCGGCACACCACTCGTCACTGCCTGCCATTCTGAAAAGGACCCGTTTATTCCCACTCTTTGCTTCCTGTCTGCCAACCATTTCTCTATCCTCATCAATACATTACCCCAATACATGTGCCTTCATTTTGCACACTAATCTCTTGTGTGGGACCTTGTCAAAAGCCTTTTGAAAGTCCAAATACACCACAACTACTGGTTCTCCCTTATCTACTCTACTAGTTAGATCCTCAAAAAACTCTAGAAGATTTGTCAAGCATGATTTCCCTTTCATAAATCCATGCTGACTTGGACCGATCCTGTCACTGCTTTCTAAATGTGATGCTATTACATCTTTAATAATTGATTCCAACATTTTCCCCACCACCGATGTCAGGCTAACCAGTCTCCCTGTTTTCTCTCTCGCTCCTTTTTTAAAAAGTGGGGTTACATTAGCTACCCTCCAATCCATAGGAACTGATCCAGAGTCCATGGAATGTTGGAAAATGACCATTAATGCATCTACTATTTCTTGGGCCACTTCCTTAAGTAATCTGGTATACAGCCTATCAGGCCTGGGGATTTATCGGCCTTCAGTCCCTTCAATTTCCCTATCACCATTTCCCTCAGTTCCCCCTTCTCGCTAGACCCTCGGTCCCCTAGTATTTTGGGGAGGTTATTCGTGTCTTCCTCAGTGAAGACAGAACCAAAGTATTTGTTCAATTGGTCTGCCATTTCCTTGTTCCCCATTATGAATTCACTTGATTCTAACTGCAAGGGACATGTGTTTGTCTTCACTAATCTTTTTCTCTTCACATATCTATAGAAGCTTTTGCAGCCAATTTTTATGTTCCCTGCAAGCTTACATTCATACTCTATTTTTCCCCCTCTTAATTAAACCCTTAGTCCTCCTCTGCTGAATTCTAAATTTCTCCCAGTCCTCAGGTTTGCTGCTTTATCTGGCAAATTTATATGTCTCTTCCTTGGATTTAATACTTTCCCTAATTTCCCTTGTTAGCCATAGTTGATCCACCGTCCCCATTTTATTTTTACTCCAGACAGGGATGTACAATTGTTGAAGTTCATCCATGTGATCTTTAAATGTCTGCCATTGCCTATCCACCGTCAAACCCTTATGTATCTTTCGCCAGTCTATCCTAGCCAATTCACGTCTCATACCGTCGAAGTTTCCTTTCTTTAAGTTCAGGACCCTAGTCTCTAAATTAACTGTATCACATCTTAATGAAGAATTCTACCATATTATGGTCACTCTTCCCCAAGGGGCCTCGCACGACCAGATTGCTAATTAATCCTCTCTTATTACACAAGACCCAGTCTAGGATGGCCTGCTCTCTAGTTGGTTCTTCGACATATTAATCTAGAAAACCATCCCTTATACACTCCAGGAACTCCTCCACCACAGTATTGCTACCAGTTTAGTTAGCCCAATCTATATGTAGATTAAAGTCACCCATGATAACTGCTGTACCCTTATTGCAAGCGTCCCTAATTTCCTGTTTGGTGCCGTCCCCAACCTCCCTACTATTGTTTGGTGGTCTGTACACAACTCCCACTAACATTTTCTGCCCTTTGGTGTTTTGCAGCTCTACCCATATAGACTCCACATCATCCACGCTAATGTCCTTCCTTACTATTGCGTTAATCTCCTCTTTAATCAGTAACACTACCCCACCTCCTCTTCCTTCCTGTCTAACCTTCCTGAATATTGAATACCCCTGGATGTTGAGTTCCCAGCCTTGGTTACCCTGGAGCCATGTCTCCATAATCCCACTAACATCATATCCGTTAACAGCTATCTGCACAGTTAATTCATCCACCTTATTACGAATGCTCCTCGCATTAAGACTCAGAGCCTTCAGGCTTGTTTTTTTTTAACACTGTTTGTCCTTTTAGAATTATGTTGTAATGTGGCCTTTTTTAATTGTTGCCTTTGATTTCTCTGCTCTCCACTCTTGTTTTTCTCCTTCCTACCTTTTGCTTCTGCCCCCTTTTTACTTCCCTCTGCCTCCTTGCATTGATTTCCATCCCCCTGCCATTTTAGTTTAAACCCTCCCCAACAGCACTAGTAAACACTCCGGCTAGGACATCGGTTCCGGTCCTGCGCAGGTGCAGACCGTCCGGTTTGTACTGGTCCCACCTCCCCCAGAACCGGTTCCAATGTCCAAGGAATTTGAATCCCTCCCCCTTGCACCATTCCTCAAGCCACGTATTCATCTGAGCTATCCTGTGATTCTTACTCTGACAAGCACGTGGCACTGGTAGCAATCTTGAGATTACTACCTTTGAGGTCCGACTTTTTAATTTAACTTCTAGCTCCCTAAATTCAGCTTGTAGGATCTCACCCCGTTATTTACCTATATGCACCACGACAGCTGATTGTTCACCCTCCCCCTCCAGAATGCGCTGCAGCTGCTCCAAGACATCCTTGACACTTGCACCAGGGAGACAACATACCATTCTGGAGTCTCGTTTGCGGCCACAGAAATGCCTATCTATTCCCCTTACAATAGAATCCCCTATCACGATAGCTCTCCCACTCTTTTTCCTGCCCTCCTGTGCAGCAGAGCCACCCCTGGTGCCACGGACTTGGCTGCTGCTGTCTTCCTCTGATGAGCCATCTCCCTCAAGAGTACCCAAAACGGTGTTTCTGTTTTGGAGGGAGGTGACCGCCGGGGACCCCTGCATCACCTGCCTTCCCTTGCTCTTTCTGCTGGTCACCCATTCCCTATCTGGTTGTGCAATCTTTACCTGCGATGTGACCAACTCATTAAACATGCTATTCATGACATCCTCATCATCGCGGATGCTCCAGAGTGAATCCATGCGCAGCTCCAGTGCCGCAATGTGGTCTGTCAGGAGCTGTAGCTGGATACACTTCCCACACACGTAGTAGTCAGGGACACTTCCCACATAGCACAGGAGGAGCATGACATGGGTCTGGGTTCTCCTGCCATGACTTAACCCTTAGATTAACTTAATCTGTAACAATGCGAAAGGTTTCTTACTGCTAAGAAAAATAAAAGATCAAATACTCACCAACCAGCCAATCACATACCCGCTTAGCTGTGACGTCCCACTTCAATTCCTTCTTACTTCTTTGTTTACCTTCTGCCCCTGCCCCAGCTAGCCTCCTCAGACTCTCGGGCCTTTATAGGCCACTCGACTGCCCGAACTCCCATTCCTGTGGCTGCCTCCTCCGACTCTCGGGCCTTTATAGGCCGTTCGACTGCCTGAACTCCCGCTCCTGGTATACCCTCTCATCCCCTCTCGTGGTGCTCCTCAATCAGGGCAGAGCTTTCAGCCATTTGGGCCCTACGCTCTGGAAATATCCTGTCTGTCTTGTTACTTCCCTCCCTGCCTTTAAAAGGCTCCTGACAACTGTTTCAATTGTATTTTTGATCAACTCTCTTAATCCTTCTAGAACTGCTTAATCGGCATTCGGGTAAGCGAAGCACCTTGGGATGTTTTGTTACATTAAAGGCGACATAAAAATAAGAGTATTTGTTGTAGTAAGTTCACTGACTGCAGGATAGGAAGGGTGCCTGCAGCAGAAGCCTGTTTTGTTAAGTGTCACATGATAGAGGAAGCTAAGAGTGTCTGAAACAAGGATCTCTATTCTTCTGGCAAGCTTCATGGAGACTAAGGTTATGCATTATTCTTCTGGTAAAGGTAACTAACACTTAGTACATTTTGGTAAATCATGGAAATGTCAAATGATTTCAAGCTTTACAGGATGCAAACAGAATGCACCAAATAATGTAACTTATATCCTGTGCAGCTGCCAGCAAATGTGATGCTGTATTCAGCTATGAAACTGTGAACATGCTTCACTGCAAACTTGATTTGTGTCAGAAAAACAATTAGTTTTGGTTCAGCAATATTTCAAGTCTGACATCAATTAATTTAACATGCTGGGAAAACAAAAATGACGTTATATACAGTACTATATACAGTTAATAGAGCTGGTCAGGAAACAAAGGATGTTCACTGCAACTGATTCAGTTGCACATCTCTAACTAAATGGTAAATCCTGGAAACATACTTGTAAAAGTGTGGGCCTGGACCACCATTATGAATGACTCATCATCATCACATCGATGTCCCTGATGATGTGGGCTGTGGAGAATGGTTCAAAAGCCATTTTTTTACTTCTCAAGCAGAATTCCAGTATGACCCACTTAATGGGCCCAAATTTGGCCCACCCGTTTTTTCGGCACACTCACGTGAGATGCGGCGACTTCCTAGGCTCAAAACAGCGGCAAAAAGATGTCCCCGGATTCTGGCCGCTCTGTTGACTCTCCCGGGGCTTGGCGCGGCTGGCGATTCTATCGGGGGGCGGAGCTAGGACCCTGCGTGTGAAAGAGTGCCAGCAGCGCTGCACATGCGCATTGCAGTGTTCGCGCATGCGCAGTAGCGAATAGCATTGGCAATCTGCCAGTTCCCTGTGCTCTCGCGCCTGCAGCTATCCCTGGCCTCCCGCACCGGCCGGCTGTCCGTTGATTCCTGCAGCCAGCAGCTTGTGTCTTCTGGGAGTCCAGCCCAGCCTGCCTGTGACTTCTGGGAGCCTGTGGCAGTTCCCTGTGCTCTCCTGCCCGGTTGTCCCGCCCGCACCTATCCTCGGTCGAGTGGCCTCTCGCACCGGCCGGCCCGCTGACTTCCCGGGCCCGAGTTAGGAAGGTAGGACTTAAGTTTTATTTTTTATTTCTTCTTGATGGTTTTTAATGCTTCTTGAATGTTGTGTGCTTTGTAAGGTCCTCTCCGCTTCCCTTCCCGCCCCTTTCTCTGGGTACCTGCGCTGATTTCTTAACTCTCCGTTTTCTGTGCAGTCACAGGTGGCCACATATGCTGGCCTAAGTTAGTTTGGAGCAACTATTAGCTGTTCAAAGTGGCTTAAATGACCAAATCTGGTGTAGGTGCCTGGTAACGCCCCCTTTTGAAAAAAACTAAACTAAACTAAACTAAAAAAAATCTAACTAACTCACTTACACTGGCACAAATTGAATGTGCAAAATGGGGATTTTTAAGATACTCCAGAAAAATCAAGTTGCTCAAAAAAAAAACGGAGTGACTCCTGGGCAATTTTGGGCCCGATATATTGGTAAGATATTATTCCAAGTACTTAGACAGTTGGACAACTCTTACTATAAAGTTCAGCTACAGAGGCAAACATAATGAACAGCAATGGGCAAATTCAATCTTTTTGTTCGAATAAATAGATTACCATGTATGTGAAATGGGTACATAGCACATCTTTCTCAATTTTAGCATGCCGAATATTAAAAATGAGGTAACCAAGAGGCATCAGCACTACTTCATCTATATTTAAGCATGATACTTCAATCAGAAATTCTACAAAATGAGAATGAGTAGGCAGTGGTTTTGCACTAAGTATGGATCAAGTTTACATTTCTGAAGAGACATTTAAAGTTATACCAAGCTGCTGTTTGAGATTGTTTGTATTTCAGTTCTTAATCCTACATAGAAAGCAAAAGTGCTATTGTGGCTTTGCAGAGTGGATGCAGACCTTATTAAGGAGTACAGCATTATAGTACTGTTCTTTACATTACAAGTTAGAACTCCCCCCACCCCCCTCCCAAAAAAAGCTTTGCTATCATTTGCACAGAAAACTATTTTTATTAATATTAAATTAAACCAAACCAAAATCAAGGTAGATAAATCACTCATGGACTGGAGCATAAGGAATTACATTTCATGCGTTGGTGGTGAATGAAGATAAAAGGTATGATCTGCTTTTCATCTCTTGAGAAAAGATAAGATTTGATTAAGTTCCTGTGTTATTAATTTATCACAAGTACTTTGCCAATAACTAAGAAATGGCTTTTAATTAATGGGTGTAATGTCTGTAAGCTTGTAATGTTTGTAGCTCCACACTGTGGATGTGGACGTCATAGTTAATAATAAACAGAACCAAGCAGATTTCCGGAGGCTTCCGACAGAGCTGCCTGCCATGTAGGAAGCTGTGTGTGCTTGTGCATCAACGGAGCACCATGTTAGTTCACCATGACATATCTAAGGAGATTAAGCTAGCATGTGATGCCTCTCCGTATGGAGTTGGGGCAGTAATCTCTCATGTATTAAGTAGTGGGGAGGAGAGACCAATTGCTTTTGCTTCACGCACTCTCAGTGCCAGTGAGAGTAATTATGCGCAAATTGAAAGGGAAGCTTTGGCATTAATTTTTGGGGTCAAGAAGTTTCACAAATACTTGTATGGTCGTAAGTTTACCATCGTTACGGACCATAAGCCCCTAACAGCAATCCTCCATCCAAAGTCCCCAGTTCCAACATTAGCTGCAGCCCGAATGCAGAGATGGGCTTTGATTTTGTCAGCATATACATCTGATATTGAATACAGATGATCAGCTGATCACAGTAATGCTGATGCAATGTCTCGATTGCCTTCCCCATCACAAGTTACACCCGATAGGGAAGAAGTGTTTTATTTTTCATACATTGATGAAATGCCAGTCACAGCTGAAGAGATTGGCAGAGCAACCAAATGTGACCCAGTGATGTCAAAGGTGCATGAGTATATTGCAAATGGATGGCCAAACCAGGTAACAGACAAAGATACACATCCATTCTTCATTCGTAGGAATGAATTATCAGTCGATAAAGATTGTATCATGTGGGGTGCAAGAGTGGTTATACCAAATAAATTCAGGTCCAAATTATTAGGAGACTTCCATGACCAGCACCTGGGAATGTACTTGATCAAGTGTTTTGCACGCAGTTATTTATGGTGGCCAGGTCTTGATAAAGATATCGAGTACATCGTGCGTCAGTGTACGACATGTCAATCGATAAGCAAGCAACCACCACCAGTACCATTACAGCCATAGAAATGGCCACCAGGGTGTGGCAAAGGCTACATATTGATTTTACGGAGTTAGAAGGACAACAATTGTTCATTGTGATTGATAGCCATTCGAAGTGGGTTGAGGTGTTTCCAATGTGGAAAATAACAATTAAAACATTGGACACTTTGCGAAAATTATTTTCTTCATTTGGCCTTCCTAAAGAGATTGTTTCGGATAATGGACCACAATTTCATTCAGAAGAATTTGCACAATTCACAAGCAAAAATGGTGTGAAACATACCAAGGTTCCACCATACCACCCTGCTTCGAATGGTGCAGCAGAGTGCACTGTACAAATTGTAAAACGTGCCCTCATAAAACAAATGTTAGATCAAATCCAAGGAAATGACAGTTGTCATTGGATCACAAATAGGCTAATTTTTTGATTACATATCGAAATACTCCTCATACAACTACTGGTCGAACACCAGCAGAGTTGTTTCTCAAACGACAGTCACGAACCAGATTCTCGTTGTTAAAACCAAATTTGGCACAGTCCGTAGAAGAGACACAATTAAAACAGAATGGGAATCATGATAGAGGTAGAGTAAAAGAGAGAAGTGTGAAATTAAACCAGATGGTGAGAGTGAAGAACCATCACCATAAATGGTTAAAGTGGTTACCAGGAAGAGTGGTGAAGATATGTGGTCCTCGCACATATTTGGTAAAGATGTTTGATAATGGACAGGTTAGGTTTGTTCATATTGATCATATTTTACCTACAGACATGGAAGGAGTTGAAGGTGGGAATGATTCAATTATTGCTGACTCATCAGATAGTTTTGATACACCAGTAGCAAATCCTAAATCCAATGTACTGGAAACAAATCCAGGAGAGAATCAGAATGAAAGTCTGAGTCCGAGTCAGGAAAACAAAGAGCCTGAAGTTAGAGTCAGTTCAAATGAAAATCAAGACAATTCCGTGGAGGAAAATGTTCCTCAGGATGAGCCTCGAATTAGTTTAGATTCGACACCATGTTTGGAAGGTTCTGTTCGAGAGCGAAGGTATCCTCTTTGAAACAGAAAACAAGTGGTGAATTTAAATTTGTAAATATGGAAAAAAAAATAAGTTTAAATCCTGTGTTATGTATAAACATGGAAGTTATGTATGATGTTTGTTATGATGGCTTCTTCATTAAGGAGGGAGAAGTGTAATGTCTGTAAGCTTGTAATGTTTGTAACTCCATACTGTGGATGTGGGTGTAATTTGTACTGCAACTGCAGAGTTAATAATAAACAGAACCAGGCAGATTTCCGGAGGTTTCCGAGAGAGCTGCCTGCCATGTTGGAAGCTGTGTGTGCTGTGTTCAGTGAATATATCACGATGGGGAAAAAGAATTAGATTCCATTTTGCTTTGAAAATATAGCACTGCAAGAATTAATTGAGTAAATGTGTGATTTTGTCAGAGGAGAGGATATTAGTAAGGAGGTAATGTACTAACATTAAACATTGTTTGAAGCACAGAAACAGTGGAGATGGAGTGGAGCATTTGAAATAAAACGGCACAAATGCAGTCTCAGAAGTGACAATGTTGCAAAACAATACAGACATGTTTGAATTTTTATGGGAAAGGACATCATATTATAAAACTTTATTCAGGATTTCAGTTTCATATTCAATACAGTAGTTTTAAAGCGTGGATCTGGATTGATAGTGAGATTATATTGAATACATTACTTTGAACAATGGTTTTCAAGTTAAAAGGTTTCATTATGACTGTCTTTAATCATTTTCTGCTAATCAATCACAATTATCATGATTTACAATAATCATAATGCACAGGGAAAACAGATGGTACAAAATCGTGACTTCCATATTTTATATCCCAATCTCATTTGTACATGCCATATGTACTAAATTATGAAAAAATATATGCAGAAATTGTTTTGCTTTTATTACACTGGAGAATAAGTGTTTTTATACTTCAAACCTTGATTATTCAAAAGGGCCATATCCTGTTGAAATTAAAAAGGAGAAACCTTGTGGGAAAGGAAGTGAACAGAACCAGTTATGAAGTTCTCAACATAACAATGGCTCACGGAGTGCTCTGTAATATTTGTAATTGTTTTCAAACTGCTTGTAAGCTGACATCTGGATCACATCTTTTAAACTATTGAAAAGTAATGCAGTATTTATGATGCACACTGTGACTGCCATCAAGCTAGATACCTTTGAATGAACTTGTGCCTTTCACAGAGTGTAAAATAACACGGTGAGGTAGAGTTTCCGCTTTGGGTGCGATCGACCAAAATTGCACCAGTTTTGAGAAACGTTTCCTCCGCGAGTTTCCACTCAAACCCATTTGCATATCGGTGAACACAAAATCTGGTGTGAAGCAGCGCAATTGGGCTTTTAAAAAATTTCTCGATATATTGAAGAGCGGTAACTTGGTAAAGTTTGATTCATACCGCTGAAAATGGGTTGATCACAAAAAAATAAGCACTTTAAAATCACAGTGACAATCCACCGCCTGTGAGTAACCTGATTTTAAATGACTGAAAATGACTTTTAAAAACATATTGTAAAACTATTTTCAAGTTAGATAGGGGTACAGTTGTGAGTTTCTGAGTAATTTTTAAAAAATAATTCAAAACGTGCCTATTAATGTCCTTGCACCCAAAGGTTCCAGCTCAATTTTTGGAGCCTCCTTGAAGACCTGTAAACAAGTGCAATTAGTGGAAACTCCCAATTATGATTATTTCACCCTGGGGGAGTGGCCAGTTTTGTGGGCTGGGCTGGCTTCTAACATGATGTTTTTAAAACTAGCCCAATAGATCGTGAAAACTTGAGTTGTGCTGAATGCAATTTGCGCTTAAAATTCTGTGATCTTTTACATAAGAACATAAGAAATAGGAGCAGGTGTCGGCCATACGGCCCCTCCAGCCTGCTCCGCCAGTCAATAAGATTATGGCTGATCTGATCATGGACTCAGGTCCACTTCCCTGCCCGCTCTCCATAACCCTTTATCGTTTAAGAAACTATCTATTTCTGTCTTAAATTTATTCAATGTCCCAGCTTCCACAGCTCTCTGAGGCAGCAAATTCCAGAGATCCACAACCCTCAGAGAAGAAATTACTCCTCATCTCAGTTTTAAATGGGCAGCCCCTTATTCTACGATTATGCCCTCTTGTTCTAGTCTCCCCTGTCAGTGGAAACATCCTCTCTGCATCCACCCTATAACCCTGGCATAAGATCACCTCTCATTCTTCTGAATTCCAATGAGTAGAGGCCCAACCTACTCAAACTTTCCTCATAAGTCAACCCCCTCATCTCCAGAATCAACCTTGTGAACCTTCTCTGAACTGCCTCCAAAACAAGTATATCCTTTTGTAAATATGGAAACCAAAACTGCACGCAGTATTCCAGGTGTTGCCTCACCAATACCCTGTTCAACTGTAGCAAGACTTCCCTGCTTTTATACTCCATCCCCTTTGTGATAAAGGCCAAGATTCCATTGGCCTTCCTGATCACTTGCTGTACCTGCATACTAATCTTTTGTGTTTGCGGCGATTATGCCGATAGCAGGTGAATTGCACCAAAAAAATCACGCAATCGAGTCAAAACTCGAGGCCAGTGACTGCATGCTTTGTAGTTTTCAACTGTTATTCTATGTATCTGCACCAAATAAAACTGCTTTAAAATTTGCCTTAAAGTGATATGGCATTATTGAGTCCCATGCACCCAGCAACAATCAAAATGTAAATTTGTCAGCTTTGTTAAGTCCAGCCACGAGAGACCATAGAAACATAGAAAATAAGTGCAGGAGTAGGCCATTCAGCCTGCACCACCATTCAATGAGATCATGGCTGATCATTCCTTCAGTACCCCTTTCCTGCTTTCTCTCCATACCCCTTGATCCCTTCAGCCATAAGGGCCATATCTAACTCCCTCTTGAATATACCCAATGAACTGGCATCAACAACTCTCTGTGGCAGGGAATTCCACAGGTTAACAACTCTCTGAGTGAAGAAGTTTCTCCTCATCTCAGTCCTAAATGGCTTAGCCCTTATCCTAAGACTGTGTCCCCTGGTTCTGGACTTCCCCAACATCGGGAACATTCTTCCCGCATCTAACCTGTCCCGTCCCGTCAGAATCTTACATGTTTCTATGAGATCCCCTCTCATCCTTCTAAACTCTAGTGTATAAAGGCCCAGTTGATCCAGTTTCTCCTCATATGTCAGTCCAGCCATTCCGGGAATCAGTCTGGTGAACCTTCGCTGCACTCCCTCAATAGCAAGAATGTCCTTCCTCAGATTAGGAGACCAAAACTGAACACAATATTCCAAGTGAGGCCTCACCAAGGCCCTGTACAACTACAGTAAGACTTCCCCGCTCCTATACTCAAATCTCCGAGCTATGAAGGCCAACATACCATTTGCCTTCTTCACCGCCTGCTGTACCTGCATGCCAACTTTCAATGACTGATGAACCATGACACCCAGGTCTCGCTGCACCTCCCCTTTTCCTAATCTGCCGCCATTCAGATAATATTCTGCCTTCGTGTTTTTGCCCCCAAAGTGGATAACCTCAATTTATCCACATTATACTGCATCTGCCATGTATTTGCCCACTCACCTAACCTGTCCAAGTCACCCTGCAGCCTCTTAGCGTCCTCCTCACAGCTCACACCGCTACCCAGTTTAGTGTCATCTGCAAACTTGGAGATATTACACTCAATTCCATCATCTAAATCATTAATCTATATTGTAAAGAGATGGGGTCCCAGCACTGAGCCCTGCGGCACTCCACTAGTTACTGCCGGCCATTCTGAAAAGGACCCGTTTATCCCGACTTTCTGCTTCCTGTCTGCCAACCAGTTCTCTATCCACTTCAGTACATTACCCCCAATACCAGGCATAGTGAATCTGGAACGATTATATTGGGGTTGCCACAATGTGCAAGTGATCTGTGAATCAGGAGCTGGCGACACAAGCATCTCTCCAAAGACAAAGCCAAAGCAGCTTTAGCTTAATTTTGCCGACTGCCTGCCTCTCTTCCACGGCTACGTCCTCGGCCGGGTGTCGGTAGAGTGGGAGCACGCGGTGTCCACCTGTATACGCTTGAGGCCATTCTCGACCAGTGGGCACAGGAGGGACTGGAGTGCATAGTCGACACACGCAACAACCTTTTGATTTGATAAATTTCCTTTGTTTTAACTATAATTTGAAGTTTATTGTTTGTGCCCTTATAAAAATGAGGCTCTTTCGTTCATTTGATTTTGACTGATGACAATGCTATCCTCATTGGCATTTTGTAAGAGTTAGCTTCACTTTGCCATTGCAACTACCTGAACGAAAAGTAGAGTTTGAAACATTTGTAAAGTGACAGAAGCTATATGCTCGACATTACATTGTTTCACGCAGCTTCGATCTCAAGCAGCACAACTTGGCCAAACTCCAACATAATGCACTGTATTAAACAAATGGACAATAAAAGTGAATTTGCAAAGTGAACAAAACAATCTGTTAATCAGCTTTTCAATCAATAATTCAGTATATACGAGCTGATCACTTGTGGTGTTGCACTCGGGGAGTCAAAACTAAGTGCAGTATTTAGGGCCAGTAACTTTAGAGAGCAGCGGGATAACTGGACCCAGAAAGGGGAGGGGAGCTGGGCAATTGGGAGGAGAGAAATGGGGGGGCAGGGAGTGGAGAGAGAGGAGAAGGGGAGAGGTGGGGTGGGGGTGAGATGGGGGTGGATCTGGATCTGGATTCTATCCTGAGGAAGTGGAATTTTTGGGCTCATACCTCCGACAGGACAAATACTATAATTAGTGCTTTCTCCTTCAATCTCTTGAAGAAACAGGAGTTCCAGACAATTATCACAACTGAATTTTCACATCCGAAATGCCCCTGTTCAGCATTCAGAACCAGAAAAGATGCTGATGCATCATAATCCCAATGGAATCATTCAGTGATTTTCCATAACCGACAACAACGGAGTAGCTCTCTGGTGAAATGGGGGAAATCACAAGAAAAATGCAAAACATCAAACCATCTTTTCCAAGTATGTTTTCACAATACCCAAATGGGGGAATTATTTATTCTTGAACTGAATTATACACATGATGTAATAGATTACTTAACAGCTAGGTTCAGAATGTAACAGTACCAATGCAACTTTTTATTATATTACAGCTTTGTAATACTCCCAGCTACGATGTATGTTAACAGCAATTTTCTGATTAATTGTTAAATATTATCCTTTGGGTTATACAAGTTGCCTCAACCTGTGTCTTGGGTATTATTAAATGCTCTTGGTATTTTGTTAAACCCTGCAGTTATTGAGAAAAGAATCACTTGCATCAATTTTACCTCAGAGAAACAAAAAGATTAATATTGCATGGCTTCACCAACGGTGTTTTATTCATTGTTGGCCAATTTATCAACATAAAAAAAATCAAAGGTTTGATTGATAAACCTAATAAGTAAAATAAACTGTTGCTCTCCACACTGATGCTCGGGATGAACTTTCTGGAACATTAAACTCTTTTGATATCTTCCCGTGTAAAATAATGAAATGTTTTACCCACATAGTAGATTATCATCTGTTTCAAGATATAAAATATAAATGTCTGAGCCCATAGCCTTTCCATCAGTCTCAGGCCCAGTTTAATGTGTCCAAACTACATCTTAGGAGGCTGTGACTACTTGTCTACCCACCAGTTTGCTAAATGCTAAAAATAGCCCGTATGTAGCAAAATCGATTTTGATTGAGTTAATTGTCTAGCAAGACTAGTATGTCATCGGCACGGGCTTGTAGCAAGTATGGAACCATATATCTAACCAATACATTATCTAACTGACAAATTTTTATGAAAAGAATTCAACTTGATCTCCAGCATAATAAAAATCCAAGACAGGAGCTAATAATATGTAGGCTATTTAAACCAGAGCTGAATGTGTTACCTGCTCAGTTACTTTTAAGAGGTGGCAACACAGTCATTGTTAATACTGGACTAAACCAATAAGCTCATTGAATCGCTCTTCAAAGGCAAATTTCATGTGTATTTTTTGTTGCCTTTTTATAAATGTGAAAATTGCTCAAATTAAGGACAAAAGGTTATGGAGACTATAGTATTCCATTATGTATCAAATCCACCTGAATATCTTCAGTAGAGGTACCATATTATTCAAGTGTGCTATAAATCTAGGGCTACACTAACTGGCTGAAACATCATGTCAGAGTCTTTAATAAGAATTTTACTCGCCCTTATATCCTGGGAATTTCCAGCTGCCATTGACAAATTCTGTTTGTGTGAGAAACAGAGATGCATCATGGCTGTTAACTTTCACCCTGTCCCTTTAGAATGATAATATCCAGAGTGTACCGTATCACACCACATGATGACAAAGCAAAAAAGAAAGTCTGGCACATCAGTGACAAAAAATATATGCAAAAAAAATTCATTTTTCCACTGTTTTATACAGTTTAAACATGAGATGCTCTGTTCCAGAAAACTAGAGCCCATGATTAACGTGTTCTCCCCAAACAGATTAAAACAAAATTAATGATTTTGGTATAAATGAGATGAAGGTCCTCAACAGTTTAAAAGGGCTCAAAAATGATAAATTCCCAGTGATAGAAACATTTATCCCAGCATGCTAAAAGAGACTGGGGAGGAGATATGTGAGGAATTGACAATCATTATAAGGGGGACACATGGAGGTACCAGTCGATTGGATGAAAGTCAACACAGTGCCCATATTCAAAAGGTGTGATGAATCAGACACAGGCAACAATATATCTGATGGACTTACTGCAATCCTGAGTAAAATAATGGAATTGATTCGCAAGTGTAAATGTGGAAGATTATCTGTACAATAATAACTCAGTGAACAGAAATCAACATAGATTCAGAAGGGGAAAACCCTGCCAGAGCAAACTTCTTGACTTCTTTGAGGAAGCAATATCACAAGAGAACTCAAAAGCCTTACAAAACTTCCTTAAGGCATTTAACAAAGTTCTACAGGAAAAGCTATAAATTAATGATGTAACTATTTGTACTGCACTTTTTTGACCGACAGGTGACAAGCCCCCTCCCCAACCCCCCCGGCCTGAATCATTCCTGGGGAGGCTGGGGGGGGGGGGGGAGGAGGGAAGGAAGAGGCGAGGGGTGTGGGGGAAGAGAGAGGCAAGGGGGGCAGGGGGGGGGGGGAATGAGGCGCTAGGGGGGCGGGGGGGGAAGAGGCTAGGGGGGTGGGGGAAGAGAGAGGCTAGGGGGGTGGGGGAAGAGAGGGGCTGGGGGTGGAGGGAAGAGAGAGGCTGGGGGGGGAAGGAAGAGAGAGGCTGGGGGGGGGAGGGAAGAGAGAGGCTGTGGGGGGAGGGAAGAGAGAGGCTGGGGGGGGGAGGGAAGAGAGAGTCTGGGGGGGGAGGGAAGAGAGAGGCTGTGGGGGGAGGGAAGAGAGAGGCTGGGGGGGGGGGAGGGAAGAGAGAGGCTGGGGGGGGGAGGGAAGAGAGAGGCTGGGGGGGGGAGGGAAGAGAGAGGCTGGGGGGGGAGGGAAGAGAGAGGCTGGGGGGGGAGGGAAGAGAGAGGCTCGGGGGGGGGGGAGGGAAGAGAGAGGCTGGGGGGAGAGAGAGGCGGGGGGTGGGGGCGGGAAAGAGAAAGAAGCTGGGGGGGAGGAGAGAGAGAGGGAGCCTGCGGGTGAGGGGGAAGAGAGAGAGGGGCTGCAGGGAGAGAGTGAGAGAGAGAGAGAGACACGGGTGGGGTGGGGAGGGGGGTGGGGGTGGTCGGAGGGGAGAGCGGGAACTCAGGGAAGACCGATCACATTCTTCCAACCCCCTACAAAGGACATCGTTGGAGTGGATGATATCCAGAAGTCACGACACTGTCACTATTCACTTCATAACCATTAAACCTGTTAACAATCCACACACATTGCTCCATCTATGGTGGGGCGGAGTTTGGGGGGGGTGGTGGGTGGGAAGGGTGAAGGATGCACTTGCACTGAGGTAAGGCACTTCGTCCGGGGAAGAGATGCACTTGGACTGGGGTAAGGCACTTTTGGCTGGCCCTTGCTGTCTTCTGGGGAGCTCCGTCCTCTGTCGCTTCAGGAGTCAAAATGGATCGGGTTACAATTTGCAAAGTCAGTGAGACCTTGGGATGGGTGGTTCCAGTTACACATTCCAGTGAAACTTCAGGGTGTGGCTTATCCTCCAAGGGGACCAATCAGAAATAAAAGCGTGGAGCATGTTAGCCATTTTGGCAGTACAAATAAACGCATCCATTAATTAACGTCAGAATTCAGGATCAATCTTGGGTATGGATAAGAAATTGGCTAAAGGGTACAATACAATAGGTCCTCACTTTCAGGTGGGGATGGGCGAGGACTGAGTGGGGTGCCCAAGGGATCAGTGTTGGGGGCCATTACTGTTTCTAATTTACATTGATAACTTGAACTCAGGAACCCAATGTAAATAGGTCAAATTTGCAGATGTTACTAAACTGGTAGGGGCAGTGGAATCAAATGAGACAGTACAGAATAAGCTAGACAAAGTAGTTCCTCAAACAAGTCAGAACTGCTGATTAAATTTAATGGAAAAATGTCCAGTACTGCCTATAGGAAGGAACGATGGGCAACACATACACTGCATGACACATGCACTCCATGAATATGTTGAAAATGCGAAGGATGAAGTTGAAATATACCTATGAATCTTAGTAAACATAGAAACCTAGAAAATAGGTGCAGGAGTAGGCCATTCAGCCCTTCGAGCCTGCACCACCATTCAATAAGATCATGGCTGATGATTCCCTCAGTACCCCTTTCCTGCTTTCTCTCCATACCCCTTGATCCCTTCAGCCATAAGGGCCATATCTAACTCCCTCTTGAACATAGCCAATGAACTGGCATCAACAACTCTCTGCGGCAGGGAATTCCACAGGTTAACAAGTGCCTGAGTGAAGAAGTCTCTCCCCATCTCAGTCCTAAATGGCCCACCCCTCATCCTGGGTCCCCTGGTTCTGGACTTCCCCAACATCGGGAACATTCTACCCGCATCTAACCTGTCCCGTCCCGTTAGAATCTTATATGTTTCTATGAGATCCCCTCTCATCCTTCTAAACTCCAAAGTATAAAGGCCCAGTTGATCCAGTCTCTCCTCATATGTCAGTCCAGCCATTGCGGGAATCAGTCTGGTGAATCTTCGCTGCACTCCCTCAATAGCAAGAACGTCCTTCCTCAGATTAGGAGACCAAAACTGAACACAATATTCCAGGTGAGGCCTCACCAAGGCCCTGTACAACTGCAGTAAGATGCCCTGCTCCTTTACTCAAATCCCCTAGCTATGAAGGCCAACATACCATTTGCCTTCTTCACTGCCTGCTGTACCTGTATGCCAACTTTCAATGACTGATGAGCCATGACACCCAGGTCTCGTTGCACCTCCCCTTTTCCTAATCTACCGCCATTCAGATAATATTCTGTCCTCGCGTTTTTGCCCCCAAAGTGGATAACCTCACATTTATCCACATTGTACTGCATCTGCCATGCATTTGCCCACTCACTTAACCTGTCCAAGTCACCCTGCAGCCTCTTAGCATCCCCCTCACAGCTCACACCACCACCCAGTTTAGTGTCATCTGCAAACTTGGAGATATTACACTCAATTCCATCATCTAAATCATTGATGTATATTGTAAAGAGCTGGGGTCCCAGCACTGGGCCCTGCGGCACTCCACTAGTCACTGCCTGCCATTCTGAAAAGGACCCATTTATCCCGACTCTCTGCTTCCTGTCTGCCAACCAGTTCTCTATCCATGTCAGTGTATTACCCCCAATACCATGTGCTTTGATTTTGCACACCAATCTCTCGTGTGGGACCTGGTCAAAAGCCTTTTGAAAGTCCAAATACACCACATCCACTGGTTCTCCCTTGTCCACTCTGCTAGTTACATCCTCAAAAAATTCCAGAAGAGTTGTCAGGCATGATTTCCCGTTCATAAATCCCTGTTGACTTGGACCGATCCTGTCACTGTTTTCCAAATGCGCTGCGATTCCAACATTTTCCCCACTACTAATGTCAGGCTAACCGGTCTATCCCTCCCTTTTTAAAAAGTGGTGTTACATTAGCTACCCTCCACTCCATAGGAACTGATCCAGAGTCGATAGAGTGTTGGAAAATGATCACCAATGCATCCACTATTTCTTGGGCCACTTCCTTAAGTACTCTGGGATGCAGACTATCAGGCCCCAGGGATTTATTGGCCTTCAATCCCATCAATTTCCCTAACACAATTTGCTGCCTAATAAGGATATCCTTCAGTTCTTCCTTCTCACTAGACCCTCAGTCCCCCAGTACTTCCGGAAGGTTATTTGTGTCTTCCTTCTTGAAGACAGAACCAAAGTATTTGTTCAATTGGTCTGCCATTTTTTTGTTCCCCATTATAAATTCACCTGAATCCGTCTGCAAGGGACCTATGTTTGTCTTCACTAATCTTTTTCTCTTCACATATCTATAGAAGCTTTTGCAGTCAGATTTTATGTTCCCAGCAAGCTTCTTCTCGTACTCTATTTTCCCCCTCCTAATCAAACCCTTTGTCCTCCTCTGCTGAATTCTAAATTTCTTCCAGTCCTCAGGTTTGTTGCTTTTTCTGGCCAATTTATATGCCTCTTCCTTGGACTTAACACTGTCCTTAATTTCCCTTGTTAGCCACAGTTGAACCACCTTCCCAGTTTAATTTTTACTCCAGACAGGAATGTACAATTGCTGAAGTTCATCCATGTGATGTTTAAATGTTTCCCATTGCCTATCCACCGTCAACCCTTTAAGTATCATTTGCCAGTCTATTCTAGCCAATTCACACCTCAAAGCATCGAAGTTACCTTTCCTTAAGTTCAGGATTAACTGAATTTCTGAATTAACTGTGTCACTCTCCATCTTAATAAAGGATTCTACCATGTTATGGTCACTCTTCCCCAAGGGGCCTCCCACAAAAAGATTACTAATTAGTCCTTTCGCATGGCACATCACCCAGTCTAGGATGACTAGCTCCCTAGTTGGTTCCTCGACATATTGGTCTAGAAAACCATCCCTAATACACTCCAGGAAATCCTCCTCCACCGCATTGCTACCAGTTTGGTGAGCCCAATCAATATGTAGATTAAAGTCACCATGATAACTGCTGTACCTTTATTGCATGCATCCCTAATTTCTTGTTTGATGCTGTCCCCAACCTCATTACTACTATTTGGTGGTCTGTACACAACTCCCACTAGCGTTTTCTGCCCTTTGGTATTCCATAGCTCCACCCGTACCGATTCCACATCATCCAAGCTAATGTCCTTTCTTACTATTGCATTAATTTGTCTTTAACCAGCAATGCCACCCCGCCTCCTTTTCATAGTGCTCAACAAAAATATATTCCAGTGAAAAAGAAGGGCGATAAGAGAAGGGATAACCAGCCGTGGATAACCAAGGAAATAAAGGAGATTATCAAATTAAAAACCAATGCATATAAGGTGGCCAAGGTTAGTGGGAAACTAGAAGATTGCGAAAATTTTAAACGACAGCAAAGAATGACTAAGAAAGCAATAAAGAAAGGAAAGATAGATTACGAAAGTAAACTTGCGCAAAACATAAAAACAGATAGTAAAAGCTTTTACCGATGTATAAAATGGAAGAGAGTGACTAAAGTAAATGTTGGTCCCTTAGAAGATGAGAAGGGGGATTTAATAATGGGAAATGTGGAAATGGCTGAGACCTTTAACAATTATTTTGCTTCGGTCTTCACAGTGGAAGACACAAAAACCATGCCAAAAATTGCTGGTCACGGGAATGTGGGAAGGGAGGACCTTGAGACAATCACTGTCACTAGGGAGGTAGTGCTGGACAGGCTAATGGGACTCAAGGTAGACAAGTCCCCTGGTCCTGATGAAATGCATCCCAGGGTATTAAAAGAGATGGCGGAAGTTATAGCAGATGCATTCGTTATAATCTACCAAAATTCTCTGGACTCTGGGGAGGTACCAGTGGATTGGAAAGCAGCTAATGTAATGCCTCTGTTTAAAAAAAGGGGCAGACAAAAGGCCGGTAACTATAGGCCGGTTAGTTTAACATCTGTAGTGGGGAAAATCCTTGAAGCTATCATTAAGGAAGAAATAGCGGGACATCTAGATAGGAATAGTGCAATCAAGCAGACGCAACATTGATTCATGAAGGGGAAATCATGTTTAACTAATTTACTGGAATTTTTTGAGGATATAACGAGCATGGTGGATAGAGGTGTACCGATGGATGTGGTGTATTTAGATTTCCAAAAGGCATTTGATAAGGTGCCACACAAAAGGTTACTGCAGAAGATAAAGGTACGTGGAGTCAGAGGAAATGTATTAGCATGGATCGAGAATTGGCTGGCTAACAGAAAGCAGAGAGTCAGGATAAATGGGTCCTTTTTGGGTTGGAAATCAGTGGTTAGTGGTGTGCCACAGGGATCGGTGCTGGGACCACAACTGTTTACAATATACATAGATGAACTGGAAGAGGGGACAGAGTGTAGTGTAACAAAATTTGCAGATGACACAAAGATTAGTGGGAAAGCGGGTTGTGTAGAGGACACAGAGAGGCTGCAAAGAGATTTAGATAGGTTAAGTGAATGGGCTAAGGTTTGGCAGATGGAATACAATGTCGGAAAATGTGAGGTCATCCACCTTGGGGAAAAAAGACAGTAAAAGGGATTATTATTTGAATGGGGAGAAATTACAACATGCTGCGGTGCAGAGGGACCTGGGGGTCCTTGTGCATGAATCCCAAAAAGTTAGTTTGCAGGTGCAGCACGTAATCAGGAAGGGGAATGGAATGTTGGCCTTCATTGCAAGAGGGATGGAGTACAAAAGCAGGGAGGTCCTGCTGCAACTGTACATGGTATTGGTGAGGCCGCACCTGGAGTACTGCGTGCAGTTGTGGTCACCTTACTTAAGGAAGGATATACTAGCTTTGGAGGGGATACAGAAACGATTCACTAGGCTGATTCCGGAGATGAGGGGGTTACCTTATGATGATAGGTTGAGTAGACTGGGTCTTTACTCGTTGGAGTTCAGAAGGATGAGGGGTGATCTTATAGAAACATTTAAAATAATGAAAGGGATAGACAAGATCGAGGCAGAGAGGTTGTTTCCACTGGTCGGGGAGACTAGAACTAGGGGGCACAGCCTCAAAATACGGGGGAGCCAATTTAAAACCGAGTTGAGAAGGAATTTCTTCTCCCAGAGGGTTGTGAATCTGTGGAATTCTCTGCCCAAGGAAGCAGTTGAGGCTAGCTCATTGAGTGTATTCAAATCACAGATAGATAGATTTTTAACCAATAAGGGAATTAAGGGTTATGGGGAGCGGGCGGGTAAGTGGAGCTGAGTCCACGGCCAGATCAGCCATGATCTTGTTGAATGGCGGAGCAGGCTCGAGGGGCTAGATGGCCTACTCCAGTTCCTAATTCTTATGTTCTTATGTTCTTATGTTCTTATGATAAATGATGATAGTTGGTTTGGTGTACTACTCTCCTGGAGTTGGCTGACATGTGATCTGTTTTCTTTACTCAGGTGATAAAGCAATAATTGTTTACTGCTGTGGCAAACCAGTCACGAATGAGCTGCAGGCCTTTTGAGTGTAAACCTCTACAGCGCAAATCATTTGCAAGCCAAATAACCATAGAGCATGATAACCTCTATGATCTCTGTTGAGACTTACGGTGGAAATGTGTCCAGAGGCTAGCTTTGTTTAACTTCACCTTTGTTTAACTCCATCAGTGATAGGGAAAGTCAGCGCTGCCTTAATTATTCCAGCATGTTGATAATGCATAATTTAGGCAAATTGCTCTGGGCAAACCCACGTGAACAGCAGTTTCCTCAGGCTTGGCCGAACGGCTCAGTTAGATCAATGACGACCATCTAGAGATACTCATGTTGCTCTGAATCTGCCAGGCAAAAAAAAACATGGCAATGCTGTTGTGGTTTGCACTGGAGCTACATTGTATCACTAGAAGTACTGAGCGGACAACATTTTCAAGAAAGGAATTGAAAAGCACTTTTCTTTGCCATCAAAAGAAGCAAGTTTCTCTGGCAGTTGTTGCAGTTACGACGCAAAATGAACGGTTTACTGTGGAGCAAAGAACTTTCAATGCGAAGTACTTATTAAGCCCTTAAGACATTATAATAAAAGCCTCTTGTTCCTCAATACATCACCTTAAAAAGACCAGGACACAGACTTTTCGCTCATTGAAATAAGGCAGATATGCTTATGATATTGGACAGGAGATTTTGGTTGAGTTGCCATTGATTTCTTTTGTGGTTGGTTATTTTACAGACTCATTTGGTAGTCTTAGTTTTTAAATTTAGTTCTGCAAACTTCACCAGGGGTTCTGCATTACAATAAGGCTAATCTAATTTGGTCTTTCTAAATCAGCACAATGCTGAATCAAATTCAGTCTGTAGATGTATGATGAAACAAATACATCTGTATCTCTTCCCCCTTGACCTTATTCCAATGAAGGCCCTTTACAAAGGGATTAAAGTGTAAGAAAACAACATGGAACACACAATAGCATAAGCAGCACTTAATATCAACATTACTTTCTCTACTATTACTTTGTCCTTTAACATCTGGAATCATTTCTGTAGACATGTGGCTCAGTAAATCTGAGCTTCTCCTGGTTTTGCCATCTCTACATTGATAATGTGCTGTCAACAGCTGCTGCACTGTACTCGCAACCTCGAGGTGAGACCAAGCTTTTTACAATGAGTTTCATGGGTTTTCAGAGCTGCTGTTGGAGAGAGCTCAAAATATAAGCCTCCAAGGAGAATTCAACAGTCCACAGAAGTCTAAAAAAGGGAAAACAGTGCTTTCCTGCCGCCCTTCCATAAACAAAATGTTTTTTTGATTCAATACACAGAATCAAATGCCTCATTTTCTGAATACATGGACATTTTTTGGTGTGCACACCTGATCTGACTTCAAATATCTGTATTCATTTATTGCACAATGCCACAATTAAGCTCTTCTTAATTCATATATTAAAATATTAAAACATTGTAACCCTGTAGAAAAGAAGAAAATAAAGAAAAGATAGATAGATTGATCTTGCATTTATAGTGCACCTTTCACAACCGTGGGATGTCCCTGAGCACTTTACAGTCAATGAAGTACTTTTGAAGTGTGCTCACTGTTGTAACATAGGAAACGCGGCAGCCAATTTTACGCACAGCAAGCTCCCACAAACAGCAATTAGATAATGACCAGATTATTTGTATTTTTTTAGTGATGTTAGTTGAGGGAAAAATATTGGCCTCAGAACATGGGGCAAACTCCTCCTCTTCGTATAGTGGCCGTGGGATCTTTTACATCCACCTGAGAGGGCAGACAGGGCCTCGGTTTCTGCAAATGATACAGAAGTGCTCAGTCTTAGTGAGGAAAGTATATATAATGGGTGCTATGTAAGCAATTATGTCAGTGTTGTGGAAAGAAATAACTGAATGAGGCTGTTCTGATTCCACAATTCTGATGCAGGACATAGCATTACGCATGTAATGTTATCACAAAGCTGGGGAAACAAATAAAAACTTCAACCCAAGCGAGAAAGAGATTAGAAGAAAGTCTTCTTTCCCTTGAAGGAGTAAGTTCTTGACCAACTCCCATAAATAGTACTTAACACCACATTGATTAACTCCTTTAAAAAGGAGTTGCATTAACTGGCTAGTTAAGAATTGAATTGGCGGTCAGAAGAATAGAATCAGCCACAGATTTCCAATATCTGACAGAACGATGTGCCTCTGGGACCATAGAAGTGTAATCTATGACCTTGGGTGGAGGGGACGATGAGTTTCAAATTACATCTTATAAGTTTTATCTGCGTTGTTCAACTTCCTCAGGAAATTAAGTAAGTTAGAAACATTATCAAAAATACAAATTGCACATGGCCTGTGAGGAGGGGCAGTCTCAATGGACCAAAAACCTTTTCTTGTTGTGTACTTTTGCATGCCGATTTATGCAAACTAATTGGGAGGAGGGAATCAGTTAAAGTCTGAACATTTGACAACATAACATTGGAAGATGACAATCAAACTTTACACTTTTCGTAAAATGTGACAAAAAGACAGGTTGACTGCATTATCTCATTTACAAGATCACATTACAGAGGTGTTTTATTCACAATGCAAACATCTGTTCAAACAGATCTCACTTCATACTTTCCGTTACAGAAGATAATCCAAAAAAGAATAAAATAATAAGCATTTTTAAGTTGGCTGAAGGGTCGAAGCAGTGGAAAATAATGAATGGAATGCCCTGGAGTTCAACATTGAGACTCAAAACCATTCCGAATTTACATTGGCCCTGAAATTGCAGTCGGAGGGTTCCCGCGGGTGGATGCCTCCGACCACAAAAATATTTACAAATGCACCTGGTGGTCCCGGAGAAACGAACACTAGCGCTACGAGGCCTCCATGCCCAGATCAGCGCAGAGGCCTGCGTATTCCAGGAGTGTATGTGCAGCCTGGGTTCACGTCGGCCGGACCAACCAACGAAAATGGAGTATCCCCATTCACAGTAATAGTGAGTTCCGTTTTCACTATTACTGTGAATGGGGATACCGCTAAAAACACAAACATTTTAAATAAATAAGAAAAGCACTTCACATATTTAAAATTCATTGAAATTGAATTTATCTGATTTAGACAAAAATGTATTTTTTCAAATTTTTCAAATATTGTTTAATAGGGATAAAAATAAACTTACCTTAATGGACAGAGCTTTTATTATAAAATTAATAACATTCAATTTTTCTATCTTTTAAAACTCTTATGCTGGAAAAAGGCGGCCTTATGCCTGCTTTTACCAGACGCAAGAGTTCTCAGAACATTAGCTCGGCAGGAATTGGGCAAATAGCCCAAATCTCCACCAGCAAAGGCCCTTCTCCCGGAGATGCGTTGGAACTGTCAAAAGAAATGTTGACAGTTCACAAGTGCCGGATTTCAGCACATGGGCCTCTTCAGGCTTGTGAGCACATCGTATGCACCCAGATAGGCCGCAATTTCAGGGCCATTATCAACTTAGATTCAAAATCTCAATGGTAAAATTCATAGTGGGATGGTGCGCTCAAATTTGAAGAGGTAACTAAGGATCTATGAAAGTAAGTTAGTCAGAATATGCAGGTGAGTGGATCTGAGGCAAATTAAATTTAACATGGATATAACTGGGAAGGAAGAAAACATGGACAATGTATGTACTCCAAGAATGGTGTCAAATTAGCCAACTGTGAAAGGAAATTTATGCTTATTAGTTGATTCAGCGCTTATGATATGCAGTCACTGCAGAGCAGCAATCAACAAAGTAAGGGGGTATGGCAGTGTAGTGGTTATGTTACTGGACTAGCAATCCAGAGGCCTAGACTAATGATCTGGAGACACGAGTTCAAATCCTGCTATGGCAGCTGGGGGGATTTAAATTCCGTTAATAATGGTCAATTTTTCTGATGTCAGCCCATTGCCAGATTTATTGAATTCAGTTTTGCAACTTGCCAATGGTGGGATTTGAACTCCTGACTTCTGGGTTGCTAGTCCAGTCCAGTACCACAACCATTGTAGTGCAGTTTGAAAAGCATGCAAATAAGGCACTGGGTTGCATGAGCCAAGAGATAAAAGACAAATCAAATAGTTGCTGTATAAGGCCTTGGTCAGATTCTTCTGAAACACCATGTACTGTTCTGGTCACCGAATCAAGGATAAGAAGGATATTATCGTCCTTGAGATATATCAACAACTTCCGTTATAAAAAACGGTCAAGAAAGTTGGACTTTTTTTTTTAGGGAGTTAAAACAAGGACTTCATAGTAATCTAAGTTTTCAAGATAGCGAATAGAACAAAACTGTTCCAGGTAAGTATTGACTATGTTGTAAAGTTAGAATACCAGGGCACACCAGTTAAACATTTCTAAGTTATGAGTAAAAGGGAATGTCAGGGAGAACATTTATACCAAAAGGATTACAATGTTGTAAACATTGGGCTTGGTTACCAGGGGGAGGTCATTGGAGCAAGTAGTGAAAATAAATTCTACAGAATTTCTGAAAAAAGAATGGATTGGAGTATTTGAGAGAAGGGGTGGTAGGTGGGGAAGACATAAAGAAATAAAGACTTGCATCCATATAGCACCTTTCACAACCACCAGATGTTTCAAAGCATTTTACAGCGAATGAAGTACTTTTGGAGTGTAGTCACTGTTGTAATATGATAAACTCATTGGCTTTTTGAGCTTATTGGCCTTTTCCTGTTGCTAGTAACACATTACATGGTCATACATTACATTAATAGTGTAAAGTGCACATGTATAATGTGGGTAGTGTCTGAACTTCATTAAGTAGCTTGGAGACAGGTTCTTAGGAGTAATAGTGTTGTGTTTTGGATGTCACGGCAGAGGTTTTAGAGTGACCCTATTTGGGTGCGGTGGGGCATGCTTTAAGCCCAAAAATATTCTTTATGTTGCTTCCTGCATGATTTCCAATGTGAAAATATAAAAACAGTAGTTTGTATTTTTTTCCAAGCGTATTTCTCTGAATTGGGAAAAGGAAACACAGTTGGTAAAGTTTTTTTTCTTGGGAGAGGGAGGGAAGGAGTGAAATTAAAACTCATCATGGTGACATGTTTTCACAATTGTTGTGCCCAGTGTCAGCACGGAGTACTTCTATGGTATGGCACTAATGTAATTGTATGAGGCCAGTAAAGAGCTATTTGAGCACAATCGGCATTGGATGCACAATCGGATAATGTTACCCCCATTTCCCCCTCCATTAACTTCAGAAAGCAACCTGCTGTGCAAATCCTACACATGAGCTGCTCTCCAAGTAAGTTGGCTGATTTAGTGTGAAGCATCCCTTGGGAGCACTGTATAGAAGCCGGCCCCTAAGGCCAATTCCTCACTCTGGAGTGTCTTATTAAAGACTGAGGTCACTGTTACTTTAACCTCCCTGTGTGCAGTCCTATCTGTGTTAGGAACACAATAACTGGCGACGAGAATACGAATCCAACACAAAGATGCAGCAAACTGTGGGCATCCTGGAGAAGCTCTGGGAGGGTGAGGACTGGGAAGCCTATGTCGAATGGCTAGACCAGTACTTTGTAGCCAACGAGCTGGACGGAGAAGGAAGCGCTGCAAAAAGGAGAGCGGTCCTCCTCACAGTCTGCGGGGCACTGACCTACAGCCTCATGAAGAATCTTCTGGCTCCGGTGAAACCCACAGATAAGTGGTATGAGGAGCTGTGTACACTGGTTCGGGAGCATCTTAACCTGAGGGAGAGTGTGCTGATGGTGATATATCAGTTCTACATGTGCCAGCGATCTGAAGGTCAGGAAGTGGCGAGCTACGTCGCCGAGCTAAGGCGACTTGCAGGACAATGTGAGTTTGATGGCTACCTGGAGCAATAGCTCAGAGATTTTTTGTACTGGGCATTGGCCACGAGACCATCCTATGAAAACTTTTGACTGTAGAGACACCGACCCTCAGTAAGGCCATTGCGATAGCACAGGCGTTTATGTCCACCAGTGATAACACCAAACAAATCTCTCAACACACAAGTGCTAGCAATGTTCATAAATTAACTGGAACTGTGTTTGCGAGCAGAAATGTACAGGCAGAACCCATGAGTCTGCAACTGCCAGCAGGCCTCAGGTGACCCAGATAACTCAGAGTCCCCAAGAAAGGATGAATGCAAGGCAATCCAGACCTTGTTGGCATTGTGGAGGCTTCCATTCAGCTTACTCATGCCGCTTCAAAAGATATGTTTGCAAGAGCTGTGGAACAATGGGGCACCTCCAATGAGCTTGCAAACGAGCTGCACGCTCTGCAAAACCTGCTAACCACCACGTGGCAGAGGAAGATCGGTCCATGGTGGATCAAAGCAATTTCGAGCCTCAGAGAGAGGAGGCAGATGCTGAAGTACATGGGGTGCACACATTTTCGACGAAATAGCCATCTATCATGCTAAACGTAAAATTGAATGGCTTACCCGTAGCCACGGAACTGGACAGTGGCGCTAGCCAATCCATCATGACTAAAAAGATGTTTGAGAGACTGTGGTGCAACAAGGCATTCAGCCCAGCCCTGAGCCCCATCCACACAAAAGTGAGAACGTACACCAAAGAGCTTATCACTGTCCTGGGCAGTGCCATGGCCAAGGTCACCTACAAGGGTACGGTGCACGAACTGCTACTCTGATTGTCCCAGGTGAAGGCCCCACACTGCTTGGAAGGAGCTGGCTGGGCAAATTCCACTGGAACTGGGATGACATCCGAGCGCTATCACATGTTGATGAGGTCTCATGTACCCAGGTTCTTGACAAATTTCCTTCCCTTTTTGAGCCAGGCATTGGAAACTTTTCCGGGACGAAGGTGCGGATCCATTTGGTCCCAGAGGCATGACCCATTCACCACAAGGCGCAAGCGGTAACTCACATGATGAGGGAGAGAGTGGAAATCGAGCTGGACAGGCTGCAACGCGAGGGCATCATTTCCCCAGTGGAATTCAGCGAGTGGGCCAGCCCGATTGTTCCAGTACTCAAAAGTGATGGCACGATCAGGATTTGTGGCGATTATAAAGTAACTATTCATTGTTTCTCGCTACAGGACCAATACCTGCTACCTAAGGCAGACGACCTATTTTCGACGCTGGCAGGAGGCAAGACGTTCACCAAGCTCGACCTGACTTCGGCCTACATGACGCAGGAGCTGGAGGAGTCTTCGAAGGGCCTCACCTGCATCAACACGGCCTACAACAGATGCCCGTTTGGAATTCGGTCGGCTACAGCGATCTTCCAGAGAAACATGGAGAGCCTACTCAAGTCGGTACCACACACGGTGGTCTTTCAGGACAATATTGGTCATGGGTCGGGATAATGCCGAGCACCTACAAAACCTGGAGGAGGTCCTCCAGCGACTGGATCGCGTAGGGCTGCAGCTGAAGAGGTCGAAATGCGTCTTCATGGCAACAGAAGTGGAGTTTTTGGGAAGAAAGATCGCGGCGGACAGCATTCGCCCCACAGATGCCAAGACGGAGCTGCGGTCGTTCCTGGGACTCCTCAAATATTTTGGTAACTTCCTACCGAGGTTAAGCACCCTTTTAGAGCCCCTACATGTGAGAACTGGGTATTGGGAAAAAAACAAGTAATTGCTTTTGAGAAAGCCAGAAACATTTTATGCTCCAACAAGCTGCTTGTATTATATAACCCTTGTAAAAGACTTGTGCTAGCATGTGATGCATCGTCGTACGGAGTCGGGTGTTTATTACAACAAACTAACGTTGCGGGGAAGTTGCAACCTGTCGCCTATGCTTCCAAGAGCCTGTCTAAGGCCGAGAGGGCCTACAGCATGATTGAGAAAGAGGCATTAGCGTGTGTGTGTTCGGGGTAAAGAAAATGCATCAGTACCTGTTTGGCCTTAAATTTGAGCCGGAAACCGATCACAAGCCCCTTACATCCCTGTTCGCTGAAAACAAGGGGATAAATACTAATGCCTCAGCCCGCATACTCGCGCTTTCAGCGTATAACTACACCATCTGCCACAGGCCAGGTACCGAGAACTGTGCGGATGCTCTCAGTCGGCTACCATTGCCCACCACAGGGGTGGAAATGGCGCAGCCTGCAAACTTGTTGATAGTGGCGCAGCCCACAGACTTGTTGATGGTCATGGAAGCGTTTGAAAATGAAAAATCGCCTGTCACGGCCTGCCAGATTAGGACTTGGACCAGCCAAGATTCTCTGTTGTCCCGAGTAAAAAACTGTGTACTGCATGGGAGCTGGGCCAGCATCCCCGTTGAAATGCAAGAGCCAATCAAGCCGTTCCAGCAGTGAAAGGACGAGCTGTCCATTCAGGCAGAATGCCTGTTGTGGGGTAACCGTGTAGTGCTAACAAAAAAGGGCAGGGAGACGTTCATCTCGGATCTCCACAGCACACATCCGGGTATAGTAATGATGAAAGCGATAGCCAGATCCCACGTGTGGTGGCCCTGTATCGACTCTGACTTAGAGTCCTGTGTACGACAATGCAACGTATGTGCTCAGTTGAGCAACGTGCCCAGAGAGACACCACTAAGTTTGTGGTCCTGGCCCTCCAGACCATGGTCGAGGATCCATGTCGACTATGCGGGCCCGTTTCTCGGTAAAATGTTCCTAGTGGTGGTGGATGCTTTTTCAAAATGGATTGAATGTGAAATAATGTCGGGAAGCACCGCCACCGCCACCATTGAAAGTCTGAGGGCCATGTTTGCCACCCACAGCCTGCCTGACATACTGGTCAGTGACAACGGGCCATGTTTCACCAGTGCCGAATTTAAAGAATTCATGACCCACAATGGGATCAAACATGTCACCTCGGCCCCGTTTAAACCAGCCTCCAATGGGCAGGCAGAGCGGGCAGTACAAACCATCAAACAGAGCCTTAAACGAGTCACAGAAGGCTCACTCCAAACCCGCCTGTTCCGAGTACTGCTCAGCTACTGCACGAGACCCCACTCGTTCACAGGGGTGCCCCCGGCTGAGCTACTCATGAAAAGGACACTTAAAACCAGACTCTCTCTGGTTCACCCCAACCTGCATGATCAGGTAGAGAGCTGGCGGCAGCAATAAAATGTAAACGATGGTCGTGCCACTGTGTCACGGGAAATTGATCTGAATGACCCTGTGTATGTGCTAAACAATGGACATGGTCCCAAGTGGATCACGGACACGGTGATAGCTAAAGAAGGGACTAGGGTGTTTGTTGTCAAACTAGACAATGGACAAATTTGCAGAAAGCACCTGGACCAAATGAGGCTGCGGTTCACAGACTGCCCTGAACAACCTACAGCAGACACCACCTTTTTCGAGCCCACAACACACACCCAAAGGATCAACGACACCACGCCGGACTAGGAAATTGAACCCATCACGCCCAACAGCCCGGCAAGGCCAGGCTCACCTAGCAGCCCTGCAGGGCCAACAACACGCCAGCCCAGCGAGGACACAGCCAACACACCAGAACAGACATTTGTACCGAGGCGGTCCACCAGGGAAAGAAAGGTTCCCGACCGCCTCACCTTGTAAATAGTTTTCACTTTGACTTTGCGGCGGGCGGAGTGATGTTGTGTACCTGTAATGCATGCACTCCCATGTTCCGCCACCAGGGAGCTCATCCCCTGAAGTCCCAAGGGATCCCAGCATCCCTTGGAAGCACTGTATATAAGCCGGCCCCCTAAGGTCTGTTCCTCACTCTGGAGTGTCTTAATAAAGACTGAGGTCACTGTTACTTTAACCTCCCTGTGTGCAGTCTCATCTGTGTTAGGAACACAATAGAAAGGATGTGTCTTACCCCATTATTCTGCCCGATACACCAACGTATGAAGAGTCAGAAGTCTGATGGGTCTCTGCTCATTCGATCAGGATCATGACATTGAACTCACAATATTGACGGAGAAGGTGAAGTGGACTTTGATACTTTTATCTCCATCTTTTCCTGGGATCTTTAACAATCTAAATGTCTGCTTCCCGAATCCTGTTCTTTCAATTATATAGCAGTCTAGTATAATGATCTTCTGGATTGTAGATATGACTATTGGATGATTATGGGCACTATGCTAATTGATGAAAACATTTATATTTCAACAAAATGACAGTATTGTCACATTTGCTACTTGCAGAGGGTGGGTGGGAGATGGGGGCGGTGGGCACAAGAAGTTGTTGTGGGAAAAAATATCAGGTACCTATCACTAAATGTATTGCAGTTAGCAAGTATACAGTGCATTTTACATATGATGAACAACCAATTAAAATTTAGCGATAAACATCCACTGAACTACTACTTGGGACTTGCTAAATAACATGAAAATGGAATTACCTTACAGTACTCTTCTCTTTCAGGTGGAACATAAGCTGTGGCATGCAACAGCAGTAAACACTGAGCGTCAGTAACCAATAATCCAGTTCAGAAGATTGATTTTTCAAACCCTCACCCATGCTTCGAGACCTGGCCCATGGAGGGTGTGGATTGGAAAATAGTGAGCAGCACGCCCAAATTTCCACCCCATGCTTAAACTATGGCAGGATTTAGAAAATCTGCCTGCACAGGTATAACATTTCAGGGAATGCAGTATTTTTGTGATGTTCAAACTAGATGTGAAAAGGGTAGGTTGGAACATAGAAACAGGAGTAGGCCATTCAGCCCCTCAAGCCAGTTCCGTCATATTGTTAGATCATGGCTGATCTGCATCTTACCTCCATCTACCCGCCTTGGTTCCATAAACTTTGATACCCTTGCCTAACAAAAATCTATCAATCACAATTTTGAAATTTTCAACTGACCCAGCCTCAAAAGCTTTTTGGGGAGAGAGTTTTCCAGATTATCATGACCCTTTGTGTGAAGACGAGCTTCCTGACATCACCCCGGATTTGGAAATGTATCGCTGTTCCTTCATCATCGCTGGGTCAAAATCCTGGAAATCCTTCTCTCCCTAACAGCACTGTGGGCGTACCTTCACCTCACTGACTGCAGTGGTTCAATTCCCAAGGGCAATTAGGGATTGTCAATAAAACGCCTGCTTTGCCAGCAATGCCCACATCCCAAGAATGAATAACAAACCCACTGTTCCATATAAATAAATTAAGTGTCCGTCTAAGCTGTGGTACCACAATCATTTTGAATCACCACTGGGAATGATCACCAGCAGTAGCTTAGTAACATTCTCCATATTTTAGATTTATTAAAATATTTTTGTGGAACCATAATGCCTAATGTTATTAGTTTATGTAGACAGATGTTTCAATTGCTGTGATTTAACATTGCAAGTAATATCAGACAATCAAAACAACACAATTAAACTGCATTTTGAGGAAAACAAACAATTTTATATAATTTGTACATGTATTAAACAATTATATCATACACACGTGCAAACAAGTTAATGAACAAAATATTTGCTGTGAACTGATTTTTTCTATACAATAATAGATGAAGTGTTAGGAGTGCAAGATCTGTATCTTTGTTCTGTAAATGTAGTTCTAAACCCACCATTCCCAAATTAATGAATGGGAATTTATGCAAATTGGTGAAATCATGAGCCACTTCATTTCCTCCCTGAGATAGCATATAAAATACCTAATTCTGGATTTGCAGCTTACTTCTTCTGATGAAGGTTATGAATGCCTTGAGTTTTTTCCTTTTTTTCTTTCTTGGAAGATCACACATGCCCAAGGAGAAGAGGGTGGGCACGTGACATCCCCAAGGCCTCTCTTCATGCCAGTCTTCAACTGGCCATTATGAAATGGTTGTTATCTGCCCTTCGGCTTACCACCTGTGCCTCCCCCGCCCACCCAGGGGAATCACTTGTTCCCGTTGGACTCCTCACCACAGGAGTGTGGAAGGGCGGATTGTGTGCCGTCCCCTCTACAGCAGCAGAAATTAGTGACTCAATGTGACGTGCCACTGCACCACATAACAGAAAGGCTTCAAAGCCAATAAACCTAGAAATCATCGTCTGTTTTCTTGATTGAGTTGACTGCCAAGGTAGAATGGTACACAGCACCGACAATCACATGGAATCCTAACTCCATAGAATTACTTAGAAGTACATAAAATAGGCCATTTGGCCCAACCAGTTCATACTGGCAATTATGCTCCACTTGAGTCTCCTCCCTTCCTTCCATATCTAAGTATCAGCATAACACTTTATTCCCTTCTCCTTTGTAAGCTTATCCAGCTTCCCCTTAAATGCAACTGTACTATTCACCTCAACTACAATAGTTTCTTCTGAATTCCCTATTTGATTTTTTGGTGATGATCTGATATTGATGGCCTTCAGTTTTGCTCTTCCCACAAATGGAAACACTCCCTCTGTATCTTTTCCATCAAAACCTTTCCTAATTATAAAGACCTCTATTGGGTCACACCTCAGCTTTCTCTATTCAAGAGAAAAATGACCCAACCTGTTCATCCTTTCTTGATAGGTACCAGCTTGCAATTCTGGTATCATCCTTGTAAATCTTTTTTGTACCCTTTCCTTTTTATAATATGGTGCCAGAACTCGAGATTCGATGCAAGTTTAAGATAACATCTCAATTTTTCAATTCTCCGGAAACAAACTCTAGTGCTTTGTTTGCTTTTGTTATGGCCTTATTGACCTGCATCACAACTTTTAATGATTTGTGTATTTATACACTGAGATCCTTTTGCTTCTCTACCCCATTTAAATTCTTATTTTCCAATTAATATGGGACCTCCTTATTTTTCTTACCAAAGTGTAATCTCTCACATTTATCTGTGTTGAAATTCATTTGCCAATCATTATGCTGCTTTGAAAGTTTATTAATGTCTTCTTGTAATTTGTTGCAGTCCTCCTCAGTGTTAACTATCGAGCCCCCCCCCCTCACCCCCAATTTGATGTGATCCCGCAAAGTTAGAAATTGTGTTTTTGATTCCAAATTCAAAATCGACAATATAAATAGTAAACAACAGTGGTCCCAGCAGTGATGTGTGTGGGACGCCACTTCCTTCTTCTGCCAGTTTGAATAGCTCCTCTTTACCACAACCCTCTGCTTTCTGTCTTGCAGCCAGCTAGATACATCGGGCTCAATTTTCTCCAATGCTGTTTTTTGCCGTATTGCAAGAGTTACGTCTGGTTTTTTGGCCCCGACTACTCCAAAAAAATAACTTGCAAGTTTCCCCGTTCTATTTTTTGAAATTGGCGGCACGCAGCCTGTCCTTTAGCTTCGGGGGGGGGGGGGGTGGAGCCTAATGTCTGCATTGAACAAATGATGATCCCGCCTTCTGCGCATGCGCGCAAAAAAAAAAGTACGTTTTTGACATGACTGCTGTGGGCGCGCATGCCCAATATAGCTCCCGGTCTGCATGTGACCATTTTTAAAGAGCCAGTTGAGTGTGAGAACATTAATTTTCATTGGAAAAAAATCAGAGCTGCCATACAATATGCAACGCTGCTCAAGGACCAAGAATTTCTTAAATGATGAAGTGGAGGCATTGGTTACTGTGATTGAGGCCAGATGGCACGAGCTGGACACCAGCAGAGGTCCCATAAAAGTTTCACCAAAATAAATGAAGAAACACTGGAACCAACTTGCAGAAGATTACCGTGAAAAGGTGACCACCCCGAGGTCTGGAGGCCAGTGCAAAAAGAAGTGGCAGGACCTTGGTTAAGTAGTTAGTGTAAGTAATATTGAATTGTAATTGTAAATGTGACCATCTGTCCCACCCAGCAGAAAGACACCCTCTCTAAAAAGTGATACTTTCATCTTTGCAGAGGAAGGTGGCACACAACAAAAGGGAAAGAACTCAAACAGGAGGCGGCCCAGCAAATGTGCATCCACTGACACCCGTGGAAGAGAGGGTCGCTGCTTTGATGGGTCCTGCCTGTCGAAAAGCAATCACCACTGCACAAACTGTGCCTATACTTGAGGGTGAGGACAAGTCCTGAAAATTCCACAGCCTGGCTTTGCTCAATGTTAAGTACTGTGCGGGCTAGCCATGCTTCAGTTCCTGGGGATGTCTCTGTCAGCTTCGCTTCAGTTGATACACTGTGCTATCATTCATTGTGGTCCTTCAAATGAGCCTGCTGCCTGCACTGTGTGTGCCTAGTCATGCCACTAACCTGCTGCTAACCATTTATCTGTACTGTTATATTTTGCAGAACTTGAGGCCAACCCTGACGAGACTGAAGCCAATGCAGAAGAAGATTCAGACACGGACGAGCCTGAAGAGGAGAACATCTTCCAATCCCACCTTGCAGACCAAGAGCATGGGGTTGAACGGGAGGGGGAGGGAGAAGTGATGGATGAAGCCCACACTGTTGTACTCATTCTGGAGGAGGTGCAGGTGCCGCCCATTGAGGTGCCAGGCCCTTTCCTGAGTGGTACAAGTGTTGGGACATTCCATGGTTTCTCACAGTCCGAAGCTGGAGATTCCAGTGGGGTGCAGCGAGGCACACTGCAGTAGGGTAAGGAATTATCGACAGTTGTATGTAAAATATATGATAGGAAATCAACAGCGCTCTGCTGAGGTGCAGGATCTAACAGATGTAGTTCAAATGATGACAATGGGTGCGGAGAGCATTGACCTTACACGATCACTCCTGGACACCATCAGTGGGGTGGGTGATGAGATATCGAGAATGTTGGGAGAAGTAAAAACACTCTCACAAGAAATGGGAACTCTGTCCAGGCACGAGGGAGGGAATGTCGCAGGTAGCTGCTACAATAAGGTAACACGCCTACATCCCGCGCCCATTGACAGAATACATAAGAACATAAGAATTAGGAACAGGAGTAGGCCATCTAGCCCCTCGAGCCTGCTCTGCCACTCAACAAGATCATGGCTGATCTGGCCATGGACTCAGCTCCACTTACCCGCCCGCTCCCCATAACCCTTAATTCCCTTATTGGTTAAAAATCTATCTATCTGTGATTTGAATACATTCAATGAGCTTGCTTCAACTGCTTCCTTGGGCAGAGAATTCCACAGATTCACAACCCTCTGGGAGAAGAAATTCCTTCTCAACTCGGTTTTAAATTGGCTCCCCCGTATTTTGAGGCTGTGCCCCCTAGTTCTAGTCTCCCCGACCAGTGGAAACAACCTCTCTGCCTCGATCTTGTCTATCCCTTTTATTATTTTAAATGTTTCTATAAGATCACCCCTCATCCTTCTGAACTCCAACGAGTAAAGACCCAGTCTACTCAATCTATCATCATAAGGTAACCCCCTCATCTCCGGAATCAGCCTAGTGAATCGTCTCTGTACCCCCTCCAAAGCTAGTATATCCTTCCTTAAGTAAGGTGACCAAAACTGCACGCAGTACTCCAGGTGCGGCCTCACCAATACCCTGTACTGTTGCAGCAGGACCTCCCTGCTTTTGTACTCCATCCCTCTCGCAATGAAGGCCAACATTCCATTCATCTTCCTGATTAACTGCTGCACCTGCAAACTAACTTTTTGGGATTCATGCACAAGGACTCCCAGGTCCCTCTGCACCGCAGCATGTTGTAATTTCTCCCCATTCAAATAATATTCCCTTTTACTGTTTTTTTTTCCAACTGCCAACCCCCAGACCAGTCTCTGAAGAGGCCCAAGCCGGGCCTTCCACATTATAGCCTGCACCCCACCGCAGCCCCCCCCCCCAACCACCATCAAGTGCACGCGCATTCTCCGAGATATACGAAAGGATAAGTTTGGAACCAACCCGAGAAACACTGCGCCACCACCTGCGGGCAGGGGTGGAGTCAACAAGATCAAGCATAGCAGGCGGTCTCAGAATAAGGTGGAGGAGAGATAGGTGCAGCCTTTCTTTGCTGCTGTTGTTGTTCTTGTTATTGTTATTGTTGTAGCTGTTCTCAAATTAAAAGTTTTTTTGTAAGTTATGTAAATTTACAAGTTTAAAAGTTTGTAAGTGATCGTAAGGTTTTTAAGTGATCTTAACTGAAAACTTGAAAGTTTGATACAAGAAGATTTTTATTAAAGTTAAGTTAATTACAAACTAGTGTTTGTTAAACTTTTGAATAAAATTTTATTTTAAATTATAACTGAATCATTTGCATTATTTGTTCCATTATTAACACAACTTTTTGAAGTAAAGAAGAATCCGTTCCATTATTTGTTCCATGAACACAACACATTACAGAACAGGTCCAAACAGTAAACATGGTCCATGTGGAATAGTTGCCGCTGAGCCTTCAGGCAGCAAAGTGTTCATGGATGAGCTGCTGGAGCAAGCCTCTAGCAATCGTTAAAGGGGCACAACGACCCGCCCTCCTCCGCCATCGTGCTTCGGGTTCAGGTGCTGCCTGGCTTCCTCATCCTCCTCGTCATCAGCCTCTTCCTCCTCATCATCAGCCACTCTCATCTCAGGTGGGTCTTCTACTACCAGCTGCTGCTGCCTCATGATGGCTAAGTTATGCAGCACACAACAGTGAACTGACCGGCAATCTCAGGGGAGTATTGCAAGTAGCCTCCGGTATGGTCCAAGCATGGAAACACTGTTTCAAGATGCCAATTATTATGCTGCGCTTCGCAATGCACGACATGTTGTATTCCCGGTCAGCTTGGCGAGGCCATACCCTTTGTCTCCCAGCAATCAGCACTGCCCTTCCGGCTGCAGTAGAAAAATGGCAGATATAACGCTCTCGCGTAGGATGAATGCATCATGGGTGTTCCCAGAGTATCTCGCATGAACTGCCATGATGCAATGCATGTCGTCACACATGAGCTGCACATTAACAGAATGGAAGCCTTTTCTGTTCCTTTACATCTCGGAATTCTCCAAAAAGTGCTCACAAAGCAATGCGGGTACAATCAATGCAGCCCTGTACCTTGGGGAAGCCAGCAATCTTGAGAAGCCCACAGCCCTTTCTCGCATTGCCTGGATGGTCATGGGGAACTTTATGTAGTCATTCCTCTGGGCATATAGTGCAGCAGTCACCTGCCGAATGCAGATATGTGTTGCATGTTGAGAAATGACGCACACATCCCCAATTGTGGCCTGGAATGATCCAGATGCATCGAATGAAAGTGCAGCTGTAACCTTCACTTCAGCTGACAAAGCAGTCCTCCTGACGCTTCTAGGTTGCAGGTCTGCTTTTACTAACTCACAGATCTCAGTTACAACTTATTTGCGGAAACGCAGCCTTCTCAATCTGCATCACTCAGGTGTAGATATGAATGCCTGTCTCGATATACCCGACATGGATAAGGCCTCTTGCTCATCATCTTACATACTCTGAGGTTCCTCATGCGATGCCGTAGAATCAATCATCTCCTCCGCAGCACCATCATGCAGAAGGCTTGCAGGAGGTATGGCATTGTCAGTATTACCCCCATGATTAAATTGCAAGAAGCTTAAAACAGCAGGACAAGGAGTTAAAGCTTCTTTGTTTTCTCTCTCTCCCCAAGATCAACGCCCTAGTATGGACAACACCCAAGTCTGCGCATGTGCAATAGGCTTGCTTAGATCGTGAAGCTAGGCTTTCAATGAGGACATTTAAGGCAACAAAGTCTAATGCAATTCTTTAATTTTAGATTTTTTTCAAAGCACCAGCCCACCTCCGACCGAACATCTCCTCACCAGGCTCGAGGGTCGGCCGGCAAATCGTCCCTCGCCCGGACACAGGGGCTCGGCAAACACCCCCCCCCCCACCCCCCGAGGGTTCTTTTATGCTGCTGTATAATGTAAGGATTCTCATCCCTTCAGTTCAGCTTCCACATGCCCCCCCCCCCCCCACCCCACCCCACTCCAAGCTTCTTTTGATGCTGAGCCCTGAGCCCGTGTCCGAGCGAGGGTCCGTTTCTGCCGGCCGACCCTCGAGCCTGGTGAGGAGATGTTCGGTCGGAGGTAGGCTGGTACTTTGAAAAAAATCTCAAATTAAAGAATTCGGTGGTGGCGTGGCACTTTGAAAAAACATCCCAAATTAAAGAATTGCATTAAACTTCCATGTTCTGCCTTTAAAGTTTGAAAAAATTAAGCTTCATGATGCATATTTAATGTGTTCGCGACTCCCTCCAAAACGTCACATAAAAACAATGGCGTCTTTCTGCGACGATTTTTTAATGTACGCTGGTTTTTCTTAATTGCACAGAAGATTTTTTGGGAATGGTCACATACGCCATCCTGCAAAAAATGTAAGTTGGCCAAACTTGCATAAAATTGAAAAAAGTGGCATGGACATCAGGTTATGCCCCCTATGATTCAAAAAAAACTAACCTAAAAAAATCATAACTAACTGAGTTACGCTGGTGCACAATCTTTGGGGAAACTTGGATATTTTAATTTAGGCCAAAAAAAGCAGCGCACGGTAAAAAGACGGTGCCGATAACTGGGGAAAATTGAGCCCTTAATCTGCTACTTGTTCCCTGACTCCGCATGCTCTGACCTTCTCCATTAGTGCTTTGACCTCATTTATTAACTTAATAAATCTAAAGTGAGAAAGGAGTATAAAAACAGTAAGTTTGAGGAAATATGCTGGCAACAGAAGACAAATTTGTTCTGTTCAGTGTTGCATGTTTACAGAGTGAAAATCTCCCGGCATGCAAATAGAGTTGTTTCAGAACTCTTTTTCTCAATAGCTATAATTGTATCCTATGGGCAGTTTTACCAAAGCTGGTCCCCATCTGTGACTATGGGTGTTGATCACTGAGGAATTGCAGCTGATGCTCACTAGTAAAACTCTAGTAAAAGTGGAAACGCCTTTTCTTCACCCAATAAGAATTGACCAGGTTCCAGTAAGGGAGCTGTTGCTTCAATAAGGGAACTCGAGGATTGGAGGATTAGTTGTGAGGAAATTGATTATAAAGGCAGGCCACAAGCCTGGAAGGAATTGTGCTTTTAGTAACATTGGGTGGAGCAGCTAATCAAACAAAGAAACATAGGAACAGGAGTAGGCCATTTCGCCCCTGGAGCCTGTTCTTTGAGATCATGGCTGACCTGCAACCTAACTTCAGATATCCGCCTTTGCCTCATATCCCTTGATACTTTTGGTTCACAAAAATCTATCAATCTCAGATTTTAAATTAACAATTGACCTAGCATCAACTGCCGTTTGCAGAAGAAAGTTCTCAACTTCTACCACTCTTTGCGTGTAAAAGTATTTTCTAACTTCACTCCTGAAATGCCTGGCTCTAATTTTTAGATTATGCCCCCAGTCCTAGAATGCCCAACCAGAGGAAACAGTTTGTCTCTGTCTATCCCATCAGTTCCCCTTAATATCATGAAAACTTCAATCAAATCATCCCTTAACCTTCTAAATTCTAGGGAGTACAACCCTAGATTGAGTAATCTCTCCACGTAATTTAACCCTTAGAATCCAGGTATTACTCTGGTAAATCTACATTGCACTCTGTCCAAGGCAAGTATACCCTTCCTCAGGTGTCGTGCCCAGAACTGTGTTCAGGTATGGTCTAACCAGGGCTTTGTATAGTTGTAGCCGGTCCAGGCAGCAGGCGGTCGAGGGGGTCGTTCAGCCTGACTGCCTGCCTCTCTTCCGTGCCTACATCCGGTCCAGGGTGTCCTTGGAGATGGAGCACGCGGTGTCCACCGGTACGCTCGCGGCCTTCTGCGAGAGGTGGGCGCCGGAGGGACTGGAGTGCATTATTACCCCCGGCAACCAAATTTGAATTTGATTTTATATGTTTTAAAGTTTAATTTGTTTTAATTGCCGGTTTTAGTGTCCCCCCTCCCCTTTTATAGGGGGCACTTGTAAAATTTATGATTTTAATGCCCCCAAAAAAAAATCACAAAAAAAAAAATCACAAAAAAACCCACAAAAAAAAAGGGCAGTTGAAAAGTGGCTGGAGTGTCCCCCAGATTAGGGGGCACTTGATTTAATGTTAATTATGTTTTACTCCAAAAGAGTTGTATAGTTGTAGCATGACTTCTAGCCCCATGTAGTCTCGTCCACTAGATACAAGTCCACTCGTTCCATCAGCATTTTTGATTATTTTCTGTACCTGTCCAAGACATTTTAATGATCTATGTATATGGACCTCAAATTCTCTTTGGACCTCCACTGTTTCGACCTTTTCACCATTTAGAAATTACTCTGTTCTATCCGTTTTTGATTCAAAGTGGATTAACCTCCCATTTTCCTACACTGAAATTCATTTGCCACAGTTTTGCCCATTCGCTTAATTTATTAATACCTCTTTGTAATTTTATGCTTCCATCTGCAATGCTTATAATGCCGTCTATCTCTGTGTCATCGGCAAGCTTGGATATGTGGCTTTCTATCCCATCATGCAAATTGTTACTAAATGCGGTGAATAGTCGAGTCCCCAACACAGATCCTTGCGGGACACCACCAGTCACATCATAAAAGGATAGGACTGACTATGTTACATTGTTGTCTCCTTCAATCAAATTTTGTGTAAAATCCTCAGAATGAATGGAAATGTACAAAGGAACCTTCCCTTCCCTCATCAAGGACATTAGCACCTTCAGCAAAATCTCAACAGCCATCTGTTCTGGCAGGCTGTCACAAAATCTATTTCAACCCCACCGGTTGAATTGCATCTGGATTGTCTTGAGATGGAGAGCCCATACATACAATGAATCTGCTGCAATATTCTATGTACCAAAAGAGATGATGAGATTCTGGTGTCACCAGTGTGAAATCTGTATTGTGTCCAAAGAGCTGGAGTGAGTCCCACTTTGCTTATAAATGCTACATTATTAGTGCTGTCAGACCAGAGTCTCACCGATTGCCTGCAAATTAGCTCCCTGAACAAGGCTATACAAATTGCTCAAATCACAAGCCTGCTTTGTTTTGCACAAACCTTGGGGCAATGTTCCTTGCAGGTAGATGCTGCAAGTGACGGAAGGTTATTTGAGCAACAAACTTGTAGCAGTAATCATCTCAGCAGATTCATCTCTTGACAATTCAAGTTTGAGGTAATGGCTGCAGCTCAACCAGTCTCTACTTCCCAGAAGTGTGAACATTTTTAGGGGAATCATTGTGTAAAAGTGGTTAATTACAGCCGCCTCTTAAATTTTGCATCAGGCTGCACAAAAAAACGTCTTGCAACAAGGTGAACACTGCAAGTAGTTATAGATTTTTTTAAAAAACATCAATACTGAACTTGGGCATCGGTCCTAGAAAGGCAATGTGGCAGTCCATGTAACTTCAAAGGTAACCGATACTGAGTTGACCAGAGACAAGAAATGTCTAAACTCAAAGTAGAAATGTTGAAGAAAAACAACCATACTTACAATTAGACTGCTTGGTGTTACTTCTTACAGTTCACAATTTAAATAGGTACATTAGCAGCTCAAAGACCACAGAAAATATTTGATCATGGTGTGGCCCAACAGCATGAGTACTGCTGATGATGGGAGGCGTCAAAAAGAGAATTGAAGTGCAAATCCAGAAAAAGCCCTTCCAGGTCAATGGAAATTATATGGTTTGCATACTGCTGCAAGCATGTCTATACATTAAATGGTACATTGTCCTATATTTTCTGCTGATTAGATGATTGATTGTTTATATGGACATGGAGGCTGAACCCATTCAACAATAACAACTTGTATTTGTATAGCACCTTTAACATAGTAAAACTTCCCCAGGCACTTCAAAATAAATGTGTGACCATTCAGCAGCTTGAACCATTTAAACCCCTCCCAAGTAATGCTTCTGAAACAATTGAGTTATTTGCTAATACCTTGCATAGTGCCACTGCCATATCTAATATTTTCTTACCGAATCACTTACTTTCTCATCTTCTATGGCATGCTGAACCTTTTCACAGCTGAATTCTCAGGTTAATAATTTTTTATGCACTTGTAAACTACTTGTCAAAATAACGGTGACTGAAAAGAATAAAAATCAATTTTCGTGCATTTAGTTTTGAAAATCTCAGTTGTTAATATATGAGAGACTTCATTTGGGTTTGCATTTCAGCTGTCTTCCAAAGAAAGGTGATCAAAACTCTCAGACAGACACAGCTGTTAACCCATCTCCAAACCGCTTCAGTAGGAGAAATTAATGCTTCATCACACAGTGTAATTGTGAAATAAAATAGCGTAGTATAAAATGTACAGACAGGGAAAAGTTGAAAAGCAGTGCACCAACCTCATATTTCTCCTCCCCACCAAATCCCTGCCATGAAGTTCAAACAATCGCAATTTACAGCATGCTTAGTTTTATGATTTAAATTAATGCAGGCTGTAATTAAAAATTTTTTAGCCTATGAACTAATAGCACAGCAATCACTCAGAGGTCCTTTTCTAGGCTTCATATCTAAATGTAAGCTGAAAAAAAAACGAGTTCATTGTTGTCACGAACTTCGGTTTACAAAATCTTTACAGTTTAATTATGTTAGCCAGATTCAATCCAGTTAGTATTATTTTGACAAGTTCTTTAAAACCGCGCTAAATTATTTAGAGAGAAAACAATTCCCAATACTATCAGGGGCCACACTCGGCAATGCGGCTTTGTTCTGGTTCCCAATTAAACTTTTAAATATATCGGTCTGTATCTGTCCTCTATGTCCAGTGCAAGGGAAATGATTCTTAATTGACGAGAAGTATCGGAGAATGAGATAGACGGGAACAGGTCTTGATGACAAGAGTCAGAAATCTGTCTATGATTAACTGGGTATGAACAGATATAAAAGGAAATTAGATTGTGGATTTTTTTTATTCAACAGACATGAATGGAATTAATGAACTGTGTAAATTCCTGTCATGTTGCTGTAGAAAACAAGGCTTCAGAATGTAGCAGATTATCTACTCATGTGATATAACTGCTGGAGAATAACTATGACAAAACTTCTGCCTATCTGCTAACATATCCCAAGTTTAATTTAAAAAAAATACCCTTTCACGCAAACCTAAATTTAAAAATTGGCACAGCCAACATCCAGTTGAATACATTCTGAATAGAACTGTGTACAACTTAAATGTTATTTCAAATTGTACTATGAATGCTACATTCAATGTTTAAAGTGGATATCATTTGATGGCATCACATCTCAACAACATCAATTCAATGTTTTTTCTAAACAGTGGCCCGTATGCCATCATAAGCCTTCTGAAAGGCCCCACACTGTGCATGCGCGAAAACCCGGAACTTGCGATCTGCTTGGTAGATCTACCGAACTAACTAGAAATTCACTTTTGCTGGCACAGATTTGCCCAACTACTGGACCAGCAATTGCCCATAAAACTCTTACGCCTGATAAAAGCTGGCTTCGGGCCTACTTTCACCAGTGTAAGGGTTATTATAAATCTTAAATTAAAAAGTTAAAAATAACAAATGATGCACAAACACTTAAAATTAGTTTATATAAATATTGGCCCAGATTAAAATGTTTAAAATTATTTTTCAAAAAAATTAAATTTTTATTGTATTTGGTGTAATAAAGGGACTTTTAATTAAACTTGAAAATCAGAACATTTATTTTTATTATAGTTGTCTAAATGGTTTAATTATTTGGGAATTCCTGTCGGGTTTATCAGTGATTCCATTCAGAAATGGTATCCACCTTTCTCATTGGATGACCTGGCCCACGTGATCCCAGGGATGCTTCTGAAACACTTGTGTTCCTGGGATTCGTGGGCCTTTATGCAGGCTTATGCCTGGAGGCCCAGGACCCAAACTCTCCGTAGCTTTGGAATCAGGAGGTAAGTTCGTAGATCTTTCGCGGGTCGGAGGTGTATACCAGAGGTATGCCTCCAACTGCAAATTCAGGGCCATAATGTCACCTAGAATCTGAAATGTGGTCAATTCAGGTAAAGGAATTTGAATCGAAGCATGGACACATTTAAGGCCTGAACTTGTGCATTTTCAGCAATGTTTGTAACAGAAAGTGCATCTCAGTGAAGTAATTAAAACACAGAGATGTGATTTTTTCAAATTATATCATTTTGTTAGTCCAAGTTTACTTACAAAGTTACCTGCATTTGGCTAACAGGTTGTCAATAAGCAATCAACTTCTGATTAAGACTACAGTGCTCAACAGCTGCTCTGAAACTCTTTTGAGTTTACCTGAAAATAAACATAAACATTAAAACCATGCCACCCGCCTGGGTGACACAGCAGACATTTTCAAGGCCCCTTTTTTTTTTCCTTTTTTTTTTCTTTTTTTGGTTTTTTTTTGGGCGCTAAAATCAAATTTTTCCAGTGCCCCCTATAAAAGGGGAGGGGACAGCTGCTCTGAAACACAAAAGATATTGCTTCAGCTGTAGCCAATTAACACACATTCATTTATTGCAGTAAAAGTCACATGGTGTGCATATTTGCACCTAGAATTTCCTAACAGTCAGAGTCAGAATGGTCAAGGGAAAAGCACAAGGCAGTGTATGAAAAAACAACTTGCACATTTCAGAAGTGGAACTCTGTCCATAGATGAGACTGGGAAGAACATTGCAATTAAAAAAAAAATTGGCAGCATCTGTGTGTACATCAGAAACACGTGAGAGGCATCTGGCGTGTGGGGCACTTCAGCTTTAAATGTGTAGTGTGGATCCAAGCAGAAAACAACCTGCTCCTCAACCAACTGAAACCAAAGCCAGATTCCACATGCTAAATTTGCCGCTGAAATCAATGGGCCAAAAATTGCAGTCGGAGGCCAACAACCCATTTTTTTTTGCGAAAGTACCTGGTGGTCCCGGAGGAACGAACCAGGGATCATGTGGGCCTGGACCACCAATCACAATGTAATATTTTCATTGATAATAATGGTGAGTTCCGTTTGTGTGCGCTCCCATGACTATCAATGAGAAACACAACACAATAAATTTTTTAAAACCCTCACATATTTAAACTTAATTGAAATTGAATTAATTTAAATGTTTTAGGAAAAACTTTTGTTTTTAAATGTTTAAAAAATGTTTTAATAGGGTTAAAAAAAATAAACTTGCCTTAATGGACAGGATTTATAAAATAAAAATTAGTGATAAAATTCTATCTTTTAAAACTCTTACGCTGGTAAAAGCAGGCCTTATGCCTGCTTTTACCAGGCGTAAAAGTTTTAAGGACATTCGCTGGCCAAGAGTTGGGCAAATAGCCCAAATCTCCGCCCAGAGAAGCCCTTTACTTTCGTACGCGTTGAATCTGTCAAACGACATTTTGACAGTTCACAAGTGCCGCATTTCGGCGCATGCGCTTTGAACGCCTAAACCCGGAACTTGTGGGGCCTCTTCGGGCACGTGCACACATCGCATGCACCCAGAGAGGCTGCAATGCACGACCCAATAATTCTTATACAGAAATCAACAAAAAAAAGTAAAAGTACTCCTTGTGTTTAGACTAGATGCTAAATGGGTAATACCGACATGTCACATAAAACATGCTCTGGAAATGATACCCAGCCTGATCAAAGCCACAGATTGAAAATCCTTTTGATTTTTGACCTGGATTTGCACATCCTCAGTTTTCAGTGAGTATTCAGTTCAGTGCATCATTTCACCAACAGCAACACATGATCTTTCACAAATTGGCATTTTCTCAATGCTGGTTTGTGTTCTAATTCATAAGATGAGAACAGTGCAAATGACAAAGTAAAGATTACAGAACTGATATTGTTTTTATATCTATTAAAATGTGACACAAGTAGAAGCATATTTCATGCCAGATTCTGATTTTAGTATGAGACTGCAGAAACTGCACATTAGCCAGTCATATCAAGTTAGTGAAAGAATCTTATTAGGTGAACTGATTTTCTTTTTTACCCATGGTTAATGGTATTATAATTAATTGTGCACTCATTTAACATTTGTACTCAAGGGTTAATATTGTTAAAAAGTGCAAATATTAATATGGCTGTACTTTATACACACTGGTATAATGAGCAATAACTTCAGCTTCTGACTCCCCTCCCACAAGTGCAGATCAGGAATGACACAACTTGTTACAGTCCTTGCTGAGGAATGAACTAATTGCTCTTGCTTATTAAGTTGTTTGAACTGGCTTATTGTGGCATAATCAGAGTTCAGTTCACTTCACTGGGTTACTGCAAAGATTTTCTTCGGCATGTAAATGAAACCAACCCAGCTATTGAAAATATAACAAATTCCATTTTGTTGGTCTAGGTTCATTTGCAAAGTTACCTGCATTTGGCTAACAAGTTGTCACTAGGCAATCAACTCCATTCATCGTTCACAATTTGAAGCCTGATCCTAATGAATTCATATCAAATTTGCTCAAAAGCTCAAAAAAGTACTTAAATCTAAGACTTACACAGGGAAAATCATAACAAAGTTTTTTCTGTGAGAAGTATTCTGAATTGCAGGCATGAACAGGCTGTACCAACTCAAAACTATTCAAAGTAATTTGGAAGTGATCACATTTTTGTGACCCTCAACAACACTTTTATTTATATAGCACCTTTAATGTAGTAAAATATCCCAAGGCACTTCACAGCAGTGTTATAAGACAAAGCAAATACATTTGACACCGAGACACAAATAAAGAATTTACGTGGGTCTCATGGACAAGATGAGCGTAGAGAGGACAAGCGGGGGGGATCAGAGAGAAACTAGAGAAAGATGCAAGTTTAAGGCTAGGGCAGGGGGGAGCCTCAGAGGAAGTCTGGCCTGGTGGGCTCGGGGAAGAAAGGGAACTCGCATTGGCAGCAGATTGGAAAACTGCAAATGTAATGCCCCTATTCAAAAAAGGAGGCAGACAAAAAGCAGGAAACTATCGACCAGTTAGCCTAACATCTGTGGTTGGGAAAAGGTTGGAGTACATTATTAAAGAAGCAGTAGCAGGACATTTGGAAAAGCAAAATTTGGTCAGGCAAAGTCAGCATGGATTTATGAAGGGAAAGTCATGTTTGACAAATTTGCTGGAGTTCTTTGAGGATGTAATGAACAGGGTGGATAAAGGGGAACCAGTGGATGTGGTGTATTTGGACTTCCAGAAGGCATTTGACAAGGTGCCACATAAAAGGTTACAGCACAAGATAAAAGTTCACGGGGTTGGGGGTAACATATTAGCATGGATTGAAGATTAGCTGACAAACAGAAAACAGAGAGCCGGGATTAATGATTCATTCTCTGGTTGGCAATCAGTAATGAGTGGGGTGCTGCAGGGATTAGTGCTGGGACCCTAACTATTTACAATCTATATTAACGACTTGGAAGAGTGGACTGAGTGTAACGTAGCCAAGTTTGCTGACGATACAACGATTGAGTAAGGGTAATGTGTGAGGAGGACATAGACAGGCTAAGTGAGTGGGCAAGAATTTGGCAAATGGAGTATAATGTTGGAAAATGAGAGGTTATGCACTTTGGCAGAAAAAAATCAAGAACAAGTTATTATTTAAATGGAGAAAGATTGCAAAGTGCTGCAGTACAGCGGGACCTGGGGGTACGTGCATGAAACACAAAAGGATAGTATGCAGGTACAGCAAGTGATCAGGAAGGCCAATGGAATCTTGGCCTTTATTGCAAAGGAGATGGAGTATAAAAGCAAGGCAGTCTTGTTACAGCTGTACAGGGTATTGGTGAGGCCACACCTGGAACACTGCGTGCAGTTTTGGTTTCCATATTTACGAAAGGATATACTTGCTGTGGAGGCAGTTCAGAGAAGGTTCCCGGAGATGAGTGGGTTGACTTATGAGGAAAGGTTGAGTAGCTTGGGCCTCTACTCACTGGAATTGTGAAGAATGAGAGGTGATCTTATAGAAACATATAAGATTATGGCGGGGCTTGATAAGGTGGATGCAGAGAGGATGTTTCCACTGGTGGGGAGACTAGAACTAGAGAGCATGGTCTTAGGATAAGGGGCCGCCTATTTAAAACAGAGATGAGGAGGAATTTCTTCTCTCTGATGGTTGTGAATCTGTGGAATTTGCTGCCTCAGAGAGCTGTGGAAGTTGGGACATTAAATAAATTTAAGACAGAAATAGAGAGTTTCTTAAATGATAAGGGGATAAGGGGTTATTGGGTGCGGGCAGGGAAGTGGAGCTGAGTCCATGATCAGAGCAGCCATGATCTTATTGAATGGCGGAGCAGGCTCGAGGGGCCTTATGGCCTACTCCTGCTTCTATTTCTTATGTTCTTATGGATGGTCTCAAACTTTGAGACAAAGAAGTCCATGAGCTCCTGTTGGAGGTGAGTGTGGTGGAGACAGGGGAGAGGGGTTTAAGAAGACAGTTAGCAGTAGAGAATATTATCCAGGGGTTATCTTTGCAATCCAGAATGATCCTGGAATAGTTTGCAGTTTTGGCAGACGAGAGTAGGACATGATAATGCTTTAACCTTCAGCAAGCAATGGAAGCCACATTGCTCCAGACTATGGGATCAATTCTCCCGAGCCTGTTTTCTGGAGTATTGCCTGAGTTGCGCTGCTTAATTAGGTAAATAGATGCTTCAGAAAAAAATCTCCGCAGTTTCCCCGATGTTTGGCTTCTAATATGCAGCCGCGCAGCGTGGCCAGTCACCTCGAGGGGGTGGAGCCTGTGGTCTGCGCTGGAAAAAGGAGCTGGGCCGTCTGCGCATGTGTGGGGGGAAAAACTGACGTTCTTGATGTCACTGAAATGGCCACACATGCGCAGTAGAGATCCGAGTGAGGTGCCTTCCTGGCCAGCTGCGGTGAGTACCCTACCCTGCCGAGCCTCTTCGGTGCCTTCCTGCCGCTCTGTGGCCCCTGATGTCGTGCCGGCCAGCTTGCTTCCTTCACCCCCCCCCCAGAGCCTCTCCGGTGCCTTCCCCCCCCCCCCCCCCCCCGCCGCTCTGTGGCCCCTGATGTCGTGCCGGCCAGCTTGCTTCCTTCACCCCCCCCCCCCCCAAGAGCCTCTCCGGTGCCTTCCCCCCCCCCCCCCGCCACTCTGTGGCCCCTGATGTCGTGCTGGCCAGCTTGCTCCCTTCACCCCCCCCAGAGCCTCTCCAGTGCCTTCCCCCCCCCCACCCCCCCCCCCCCCCCCGCCGCTCTGTGGCCCCTGATGTCGTGCTGGCCAGCTTGCTCCCTTCACCCCCCCCAGAGCCTCTCCGGTGCCTTCCCCCCCCCCCGCCGCTCTGTGGCCCCTGATGTCGTGCTGGCCAGCTTGCTCCCTTCACCCACCGAGCCTCTCCGGTGCCTTCCCGCCGCTCTGTGGCCCCCGATTTTGTGCCTCCCCTAGCCCAGGCCGAATGGCCTCCGATTTACTTACCAGCGCTGATTTCTTTAACTCTCCGTAAGGGTTTTCTCGAGAGGCCACATACGCTGGCCTAAGTAGAAATGGAGAAACTGTCAGCTGGCCAAAGTTGCCTAAATGGCCAGAATTGGCATAGGTGGCTGCTAACACCCCCTTCTGAGAAAAAAACTTACCTACAAAAAATGTAACTAACTGAGTTACGCTGGTGCAAATTGATTGGGGAAACTGGGGATTTTTAAGTTCGGCCAGAAAAAGCAGCCTACTCAAAAAATACTGGGGAAAATTGAGCCCAATGTATGGCCAACAACTGCGAAGCTACTGAGCCTGCAATATTTGAGATGCACCTGTAGAAGGGCAAATAAACTGCATCACTCCAATTGACTGAAACATTGATAAAAATGACTTCCAACTGTGACACAGGCCACAAAGGAATCAACATTTGCACCCCCATGGGGTGGACACCCGAGCAAACCCAAACTAAATATTAAGTCCCAGATTGGCTTTTTTTAAGTTAACTTACAATTTTGCTAATTTGCATCAAATCAGGGTCAAGTTGGCCTGACTATTCAAACATAAAACCAATAGAGACATGAATGAGACACAATCTGTCCCCATGTATGCACAGCATCCACTGTCTTCATCCCATTTCAAGTTACCTCACTATTAAGATAAGCAACCATTGGCAACTATTTGTTATTAACTGGTTGTCTTGAGGGGTCTGACTCATCTGATCCATGGCAATATAATAGAGATAGCTCTCCATTTTCCAGCCAGCAAATTGTCCAGGGGCACAGACACCGAATTTCAGTTAGTATAGACTTAAGAAACACTTCTCCTTTGTGGTGTTGTCAGGTTTATTACCCCGAGGAAGGGATGATGTTTGCAACTGATCCCTGCTAAAGTAAAGCTGAGTGTATGGTCATCGCTCCTAAAAGCAGAATGGCGTCGAAACAACTGATATTGGGATCAGAATCCCACCTTTGGTTGCAAGACTTGAAATTTGGACTGGTAAAGTCAAATCCAAAACAGATTTCCTCCTGACCATCTCCTCTGAAAATACTGAATACAAAAATCTAACACTTGACCCATAGTTAAAACTAACTTTCCACGTTTTATTGATTTGATTCATAGGTAACAGAAATCCTATTTCATGGGTAAGGCAAATGATTTGGACACGGCTTGATGTCCTGTGTCAAATCCTACAAAATTTCGACAGTTACTATGAGAATTATGATTTGCTGTTCAAGTACCACAACTTGATATGAGAAGTTCCAGAAGCAGTGAGAGTGCCAGTTTGAGTGGATTTGATGAATAAATCACTGACCACAGCAATTCATTTGCATTATTCATGGCTTATGGGCAACTGTTTTTCAAAATTACCTGGTATAAGGCACACATTTCAAACATAGTTTAAAGATTTACCAGAATGTGAAACATCTACAGGAATTTCACAGGCTGCTAAATATTCCAGGCTGCCTGCAGAGCAAGCGTTGTTTTCAGGTTGGCAACAGGCAGGATTTGTTAAATAAAAACAGGTTCAAACAAATTGACCTCAGAAAATCCAGTGTTCAGAAACAGGTGCTGCTAAAAACTTGCCTTCCGAAGGATGTAGCCAGAAGGTACCTCCTCCAACTTTATGTTTCAATCTACCAGCCAGCCAATAAAGAGAGCAACAGCATCATTACCAGTGGAACCTGATGTATTTCCCAGCAAACAGTAAGACTGAACAGATGCCTCAATTCTTCAGGTTACGAACAGTAACAACTCTGGCACTGCAGTGGCTCACTTACAGTTTTTCTTTCCTTTTTGAAAGGTTCAGTATTATTTCTTGACATTACCATTTCCTTTACACATTCAAGGTGAACCAACAGGCTTTTTTGAACTTTGTCATTTTCAATTAGATTGTCAGGAAACGTCTGATTCAAAGCTACTTTCATCTTATACGAGAACTGAGGTAATGTCAATCTGCTCTCAGACGCCTACCCTTGAATGGATTGGAGTGCTGAGTACAATTGCAGCAATGTTGGATTCAATGGGATCTCACTCCAAATTCGGTGCAAAACTAAAGTACATGGGGTCAGTTTCCACATGTACGCTGACGACTTCCAACTCTACCTCTCTGCCATCTTGGATGAGCTGCAATTTCCTTCAGTGAAACATTGGATAGATCGAAGCCATTGTTTTTAGCCCCATCACAAATTCCCCACCCCCTCCTCCCTGGACATCGTCTCAGGTTGAACCAGGCTGTTCACAACCTTGGCATCTGATTCAACCCCAAGTTGAGCATCTAACCCTATGCCCTCCACCCTAAAAACTGCCTAACTTTTATTTCAAAAAGTTTGGAGAAATTGAATTGTTTCACTGGTGAAGTAGAGGGTGCTGTAATAAGACCAGAGTCCAGCCACATTGTAGGAGCTGCAGAGGGAGCTGTAGCTGCGTTAAGCTCGCTATGGAAATGCTCATCAATAATGCCTACAAAGAGTGGAAAGTTTTCCATTCTCCACCCTCATGTGCACAAGTATCCACCTCCAAAAATGCTATAAGGGCTGCTTATTAAATTGTACTGCATTGGATATTTTTAATGTTATAATCACAATTATGGCATAACGTCTTTTTGAGATCTGGTACTCAGAACTCATTGTGTGTGCATTGGAGGTTGGAAACAGAGGCTTGTAGCTTAGTCTGGAGCTGGCTGAACTTTGCAGAGGGACTGGATCCTACTTGGCTATGAAGACATTTGTGTTTTGTTGTAGTTTCATTGAGCATTACTTCTGCAGTACTGTAGCTTTATTCAACAATCTACAGACATGCATTGTCAAGCAGCCAAACTGGACAATGGAAGTCCTAACCTTTAATTCTAATGGTGGGTGTCTTTCATGCTTTTATGTTCAAAGTTCATTTGAAAAACAGTTACTTCACTTAACTTTTGGGAACCAACACTTACTCCTTTGAAGACTATTTAATTCAACTGTTACTCATAACACACGTTTTACCCAGGTCATTCTGAAAGAGTTACAAACACTGTTCTGTTCTCTCTCATAATGATAGCATATTTGACTGTACATAAAAACTTAACTAACATTTGATGAGGGGTGCAATCAAAAGCTGTATTGCGCCTTTCTTTTTGCACTGTGCTGTTTTACTGTGACAAATTGTAGTTCAAATTACATTTGGTACAGTTGTATAAAGAAGATATTTTATTTAATCATGGCATTGGAATTTCACACTCCGCTATTGTGAAGACAGCAAAGGCATAAATGTTTCAAGATAGAAATGCTCATAATAGGCATCTCAATTTTTTCTTCAATTTCTATCACAAGGGATGAACCTGACAGCTTCTAATTTCACAGTCTTGGTGAAACAATGTTTTTTAAAAAAGGAAAAGAAAGTAAAAGAAAAAGCAGGTTTCTAGCTAGGACAACAGTTATAAAAGGTGTCTGTTAAATTACCAATATTAACCGGATCAACATAGACCAGGGTTCAGACTTGATTTAAGTGACTCAGTACCAGACTGGCTAATGCCATTACCTTCACTGAGCCACGAGGATAGCTTGCAAGTGAACAAGTTAATTTTCTGTCAACAACACTATAAACTATTTGGTCATTCCTTTTCTGCTAAGAGGGCCTGTTTTGGATTGTCTCAGGAAGACAATCGTTATCAAAACACATTTATGTGAAAAGCCTGTTCGAGACCCTCATAAATGATATTTACTGTAAAATTCCAGACAGATTTAAACTGTCCATCCCACCTATGCTCATGAAACAGATCACTGTCACCAGCAATGTTCCTATAGGTGCTGCATTTTTGTCAATCACAATTACTTATTTCCCAGCAAGAAATTCCCAGTGACACAAGCATCAACATTCCCTCAGTGAGGGCTCACACATCTGTGTTCAGTATCCTCTACAAACCCATTTCAACCCTTAGTATTTAATTGGAACCGACTTGATAGAGGTCAAAAAGCAGTGCCCCACTCTCCAGTAGTGCTGTGTGACTTCATATTTCAGAGGCCAAAGGAGGTACTTGTCAGTTGCTAGGCATTCCGCCCACACACAGGATAAGAGGCGCCATACTTTAGAACAGTGACAGGCGCAACCCTCTCTGACAGTCTCTGCCACTAATCCTCAGCATTTTCAAACAGCTGTACAACCATCCCTCTTTGCCAGAGAGGAGAGAAATCAAAGAGAAAAAGGACTTAAAAAGAGAGTTTGAAACCAGATTCTTTGTATAGCTACATCTGATTGAAAGAAGGATTACACAAGTGCCAAACACTGCTACAATTGAACTTTACATATGTTTAAATATCCATTTTATTAATTTAATTTAATATCAATTGAATCAATTAGGATCAAACCATCAGCCACGATTTATTCAGTTGAAGGCTTTCACTAGCATAGAAATGCATATCTATCAATCATGAACAGTGTCTTACAGGCCACCCAATATTAATTCAGTAGTGAATTGATGATAGAGCTGGACATACGTTAGACCTCCTGATGCTAGTTCAAAAGGTGGCATACAAATAACATACGCATATATTTTACACACATACACACATCAATACCTTGATATGCAGAAGTTGAAAAATATCATGACTGGAATTATTTTGCAGCAACCTCTTCACTGTAACAGGAGAAAATAGGTTCACTGTAATGACAAAATGCTGTGGTCAGTAAAAAAAAATTCTCTTGTCCAAATTCACTTACCACCGAAGTGAAATGAACAGCACTTATGCTTTAGTAAAAGTACAACCCTTGTATAATGAGAAATCTGATAATCTTGCATCATTTCACCCATAGGAAATATGACAAATCAACAGAAAGGGATAGCTCTAATCATAAAGTGAAACATCTATATCCACGCATGGAAAGATCTTCTAATGACACCTCTTATAAGTGCTCATTACAATTGGGCAGCAGGAAGTAGCTTAATATTAGAATGTTGTTCACATTGTTTGCAGGAGTACTATGTGGTCAGTTTTAAGGTTTTTTTTCATTTGATTGCAACTATTAACAGTATTCAATACCTGAAACTGTCACCTGAGTTTTGATATGACATTTTATCATGAAAAGAAAGACTTCAATTCGAGTAGAAAAAAGGGAATCTTTTTCAAGAGAACTGTCATCAACCAATGACTGCCGAAGAGCTTTGATCTGGTTTCAATATCCATCACCAGGCATGTCATCTTTGATCCGCCTGCCCCTCCTTTTTTCTGAAAGAAGAGTGTCACTAGTTAGTGAGTACAACTGACCATTGCAGACTTGGCTCAAAAGTTTTTTTTGTTCTTGGGATGTGGACTACACTCGCAAGTAGTATTTATTGACCATCTCTTGTTGCCCTGAGGGCACTAAGAGTCAACTACATAGTCTACATAGACTAGAGTCAGATGTACAGCAGACTGGGCTGGGGAGTCAGGTTCTCTTCCCATTAGTGAACCAGTTGGGTTTTTACAACAATCCAGCAGCTTTCACGGATAACTTGTCCTGGTATTAGGCCACATGCCAACCACATTTACTGAATTCTATCTCACAACTTACCATGTTGTGATTTGAACTCATGACGTCTTGGTTGCTAGACTATACCATAACCACTATGCTACTGTAACCAATACAGGTACCAGGAACTTCTCATTATCAGCAATCTGAGCAGCAATACTCGCTGTAAAATGTGCGACTGCATAGCAACCATCCTCCCAACGTCAGCATGCTTCATTGCACACATTCCCCGACAGTGGATCCATCAATTAGGGGATTCAACAACAGCTGTTTAGCTCTCTGCAAATCAGTCATGGTCAGAATGAAACTCTGGATATATAAGCCAGTATTCCCACACCCTGCTTTTAAGTTTTATATTCCTGCAACTGTTGTTCCAATTTAAGAATGTTTCCATCAGCTGTACCAAAGACATTTGCCCTCACCATGATTCAAGGACCAATGCAGGAAATCTTCAGAGCATTTTAACTAGTCCCTGCAAGGAAGTAATTGGCGTCATAGAATAAATAGAACAGTTGTGTTGCAGTAGGCTATGGCTATAAAAATTCAGTTGTTTGATAAGTACGTCCAGTATCCAAGTTTAGAGGGCTGGTTATTAACTCAGAAGCTGCTTTGACGTTGAAAAACCCAGAAGATCCATTTTCCCTCAGGTCCTGCCAAATTTAATGGCAGGACCTGATTAGCATTTTTTTATCTCCATTTCCAGGCTGCAACCAGACAGATTGAGAGGCTGGCTGGCTATGAGGCGGCTCGGTCTTCGGCACCAGGCCGCAGCCGGGGAAAGGAGAGGAGGGAGGCAGGGATCGGAGGTTTTGGGATGTAGATCAGAAGGGTTGGGGGGCGGGGGTGGGGGGGGGGGGGAGTGTGGTGATCAGGAGAGTCATGGAGGGGAACAGAGACCTCGTGGGGGAGACCAGAAGAGTCAGGGGGAGATTGAAGGCCTTGTGGGGGAGATGAGAAGAGTTGTGGAGAAGATTAGAAGGATCATTGGGGGGAGATCAGAAGGGTCAGGGCCTGGGGGATTGCGATTTACGGGAGGTGGGTGAAGCAAGTAAACTGGATCCAGCAGGTAAGTGGAAAGGCACTTGCCTTCTGGATCCAGCAATTCTCGCATCCCTTTAGCTTTCGGGTTTCCCGAGGCCCAGAAAATCCAGCCAGCCAGGGTTAAATTTAAAATGGCGGTTACATATGATGCACACAACCTCATCATAATATTTAAATTGTCAATCTGCCTCCTGGGAGCAGGTTGCTTTCCCACCCACCACTCGCACCCCATCCTGCCTCCATTAAAATCTGAAGTTTTAAGTAGGTTGGAGACTGGATTTTTTTACATTTTGGCATTCCACCGGACCCATTTCCCCCATTGTCTCAGTTTATGATATCTGATATTCTGTTTCTGCTTTTTAATTAATTCCAATTAATGGCTAAACAGTTTAGAAATTTGCAGAAATGTATAATATATAAAAAATTGAGAAAAATACATTTGGTTATGATGTGAATGTTTAAAATACAAGCCACTTACCAACCTCACTGACGCATCCTCTTCGGAAGTGGAAACTCTATACTTTTCACAATATGACTGGGTAACAGTGGTGCTTACAGTAACCATGTTGCACTTAAAGAATTTGATTAATAGTTTTTGAGCTTCCAGTTACTTAAAGGCCATCTGAAGAATCTTCATAGCATGTGACTACAAGAGTTGTTAGTGAAAGTAGTGGTAAATTTAATTTTGTATATTTGTTCTGCGTTGAGGATAGCTCTAACAAAGATATGAAAGAATAGGATTGCTTAAACCTTTGTAAAATGTTGTCCAATTTTCTGTTGTCTGCAAAAAGCTGACAACGCAAAACTTAAAGGTAATCACTTTTGGAGGGAAACAATCCACCAAACAAATGTTGCAATGAATTTACCAAATATCGTGATAAACACACGAAAATAAGCTTCAAGGATAAACGTTGATAAAATGCTCTATTGTGAGCAGAAGCAGAAAATTATTCTCCAGATATACATTATTAGATCTACTTCAGAAATCAGTATATTTGTACCTGTCTCGTAACAAAACTGTCACAATGACACAGCACATCTATATCTCACTGAGAAACATACAATCATGTCATGGTGGAACTCAAATTCAACTAAGGGTGACATAGTGCTAATATTTAACTGGACAATCACAGTCAAATTCAAGGATAAAAAATATAGATTTAATAATGTTTCACTCCAGGAACTTGAGCACATAAATCTACGCTGACACTCCAGCGCAGTGCTGAGGGAGCGTTGCACTGTCAGAGGTGCCGTCTTTCAGATGACACTTTAAACCGAGGTCCCGTCTGCTCACTCAGGTGGACGTAAAAGATCCCATGGCATTATTTCTAAGAGGAGCAGGGGAGTTATCTCCGGTGACTTGGCCAATATTTATTCCTCAGTCAGGAATAAATATTTCCACATTACAACAGTGACAGAATTCCAAAAGTACTTAATTGGCTGTAAAGCACCTTGAGTCGTCCGGTGGTCATGAAAGGCGCTATATAAATGCAAATCTTTCTTTCTTTTATAAGATGGATTATGGTCAATTTCCTGAAAGGACCATGATCTGCTCAATGAGTGGTGATGACAAACACAAGACTGCTGTTTTCATATTTGACAACCAGTCTCAATTCCTACCTCCCTGTGCCAAGTTCTAATTTCACAATGTTGTTTCTTGGAGCTCAATTACAAAAAAAACAAGTCTGCCCATCTTGCAAGAATATCTTTTCAACTCACCGGCAAACCAAATCTTATTTTGCTTTTTATTATTCTCATTTCCCTGTATCTACTTAAAAACTATGTTTCCATCCAGAGAAGGATTCATTTTGGGTTGTCAAGAATAGCCAAGTAGCTCATCGGCTCATCTGATTTGCCCTTGCAAAGTTGAAAGCAGCTGATTCTTCCTGGAATGCAGCCAGTGTGCCAGTTGTCTTGCACCTTTAAAAAAAAACAATGTACTTGTTATGTCTGTAATGCACTTATGAATGATTCCACGAGGTAATGTGTTGTACTCAAACTGTAGTGACCTTGGTCCTTTATTCATAACTCCAGAGTGAGGCACAAGCATGGTGAGCAGCCTTTTATACTGGGTCCTGCACACCTATGCAGGTGACCCTCAGGTCTCCTATCACAATGCCCTCTGGTGGACAGCCTCTGCTACAGGGGCAGGAAACCCTGGTCTCCATCAGTTGCACCCTCTAGTGGTGCCAGCATAGTATATACACAGTGTAAACCTTATTGATAGTGCATCAGGTAACAAGTCTCCATCTTATGCAACTATACAGTGACTACACAGAGAGTATATCTATAGTCTGCATATATAACAGTACTGGAACATATCTATCTTGTTACTAAAAGTAAACTGACACAGTGGTAACTGGCAGATGGGTTACGCTCAAGCTATCCGAATGTCATCACATGACAACAGCATCATGTCTAGGGTTTGATGAGGCCATAGATTGAAACTGCAGTGACTGGCTATACAGATACCCACTCAAATATTTCTTGACTACATAACAGGGTTCAAGTAGAACATTTTTATTTCTGGCAGCAGTAGTCATTTACAACATTTAGTTTTAATAAACATTACTTCCCACGACTAATTGTTCTATTGCAATATTTCAAGAAACCAGACATCAGTGCTGTGATGGCAGCAGCAAGGTATCTGGGCTCAAACAGATCAAGACTGCAACATGTTAGTTTATTCAGAGAATATGGTTAATCAAGAGCCATTCTGTGATTCTGTATACTTCTCTAATTTAAAATAATATTCAGCATTACAAAATCCGAGATTGTTGAGGTGGCAGGGCATTTGATGTTCAAAAAGTCTTAGAAATTGATAGAAAATATTTTCTTCTGCATCTTATATGGCCAAGAATGTATGCTTTGCGTTCTAAAAGCTAAAATGGCTATTTAGTATTCAAATGATTCATATGAAACAGACAATAGCTGAAAGATCATGCTATACAGAGTTGCAGAAGAATGAACATTGCAAGAACACATACATCTAAACACAGAATGTGCAGCAGCCATGGAGTTGGCTTGTCAAATATTGAAACTCAGCTTATCAGTACTGTCTAAAGTGGCATTAATTATTCAGTATTGATAAGTACCACAACAAAGAGTAGCCCAAATTGAAATATTCACCACAGCCAAATGTACACTCTATAGATTGAGAGGAAGTAATACAAGAATTATCTAAGGTCCCGTGAATGGTTTTAACAAATAAATCAGTGCATTCATCTATAAGGGCCAATGAAACATATTTTCATCACAGGGATCTTACGTGCTTCATTATTTTTATACATAATATAGGTTTACATTCTCATCAAGATACTGCCAAGTAAGAAGGACTTCTGAAATGCAAAATTTAACAGACAGATTTTTTTTCTTAAAAGGGAACTATATGGACCAAGGATAAGGATACCATTCTGTTAATGTTATCAGGTTACAAACATAGCTATTTCGAGGAAATCAATCACACAGCAATAGACTTTCACCATTACACAAGAGTTTCCCTCCACAGTGGAAGGAAGGTACATGAAGTCGATGCGAAAGAGGTGCTACTGGAGATAACAATTCAGGAGGACACTATTAAAAGTAGCAAAATTAGTCTTACCTTCGGTGTGGACAAATTTCTTGAGTCCACAGTACAGGATGAAATTGGTGAATACTTAGAAAGGCATGGGCTAATCAAGGACCTGCACTTGGCAAGACCAGGTCATGCTTGGGTTAACTTAATTGAAATTCTTTGAGGAAATCAGAGAGTTTACAGGTAAGGATAATGGAGCAGCTATTGTATATATAAATTTTGAAACGCGCCACACAAGATTGGTTATGAAAATGTTAATATATCTGCAGGAATAGAAAGATGGTTAAGGGACAGAAAAACAAAGAATTGCGGTATAGATGTTTCGCAGGTTAGCAGGAATTGGGTAGTTGTGTGTCCCAGAAACCTATGCTGGGACTTCTTATATTTTCCACTTATCTAAAGGATTTGGGCACAGGAAGATAACAAAATGATATATAACTGCAAACAAAGGAGAGTGAAAAGATACCTTAGATTCAACTACTTTACATAGACAATAGAAATGAACTGCCAAGGAAGGTGGTGGGAGCTGATTGCATGACCCAATTCAGGAGAGAATTGTTCAAGTAACTGCCAAGAAATTTGAGCGCAGTATGTCAGGTATCCTGGGACATGTACTTTCCTAAACACGGAGACCTGTTAGATGGACCACAATCCAATGCTCTTGTATTTGCTGGTACAATCAATCTTCACCATCTCTCCTGGCTGTCAATTCCACACATTCCCCATCCTCAACATAAGATAGGAAATCTAAATAGTCTTTTCGCCTGCTGTCTTCTTCTATCATTTCTGCACATTCCTAACTTCCTGTACCAAATGAGGGGGGGTATGACAAACTGTAGGAAAGAACGCAACACATTTCAAAAGGACAGACAGGTAAGAGGAGTGGGCTGACAGTTGTGACAGAAATGTGAAGTACTGCAGTACATTTTGGGAAAAGAGCAGTGAAAGGAAGTATGTTAAATGGTATATAACAACAGAAAATGCTGGAAATCTCAGAGGGTCAGGCATGTGTGGAAAGAAGCAGAGTTAACGTTTCAGGTCGATGACCCTTCGTCGAATCCATACCCCAATTCTTTGAGTTCTGAGTTTTATACACAAGATATTGAATACAAAAGTAGCAAATGAAACTCTACATGTATTAAACAACATTTGCTTCAAAGTTCCCACTACCAATCAAATGGCTTAGTCAGTAAATGCATCTTGTGAGCCGGCCTATATAAAAAGGAGGAAGGTCATATGTTCTAACCTCAGTTTGTGTTGAATTAATGCAGCTTGATTAAGGCAGCAGTAGGGGTACTTTTATTGGTCTCAACCAATGTTGAATTTTGGAATGAACAAAGACAGCCATTTCCTCTTAATATAATTAAATATTCAGATGTGGTAAGACAATATAAAAATTATACAGCCTCCTGCTTAAACATCTTCATCTTAAACATTGCAGCATAATTTGTCAATGTCAAACTAAATTAACTTTTCTCTTTCCACATTTATATAAATTAACTAAAGTAACACACTTTTTGTTATTGCAATGCCTGCAGCTTTCTGCAAAACAACTTACCAACCAGTTGTGATGTATTTACATGACTGGAGAACACCAATAATACACTGATAAATTCTGTGAGGGTCTGTGTGAAGTCAGTGAAGAGTCGGGGAAGGAGGTGGTTAAGTGGAATCCAAATTGGAACTCTAACAATTTCTCCTCTCATGTCATTCTACTTCACTTTACTTGTGTTTACTCTAATTTTGTCCTCCTGAACATCCCTGATTATAATCACTCAACCATTGGTGGCCGTGCCTTCTGTTGCGTAGGCCCCAAGCTCTGGAACTCCCTGCCTAAACCTCTCTGCCTCTCTACCGCTCTCTCCTCCTTCAAGGCACTCCTTAAAACATACCTCTTTGAACAAGCTTTTGGTCACTCATGCTAATTTCTACTTATGTGGCTTGGTGTCAATTTTTTAAAATCTCAAAATACTCCTGTGAAGCGCTTTGGGATGTTTCACTACATTAAAGGCGCTATATATATATATATATATATATATATATATATACGCAAGTTGTTGTTGTTGTTGAAGAATGTGATGGCCTGACCAAGACCAACTCATCACCTATAAGTAACCAGAATACTGTGACTGCAATTTAATTCAGGCTCCCTCAGTCCATGTGCAGCATAATTTTGTTGCTTGTTAGTGTGATGTTTTAATTCTTCTACAATACTCAAAGGTTCAAAAAAAAATAGCCATGGTATATTTGAATAGGATGTAAAAATGCAACTGCAGCCCTCACAAGGTTATGAGAAACATTGTATTTGTCAACAATACAATTGTCAAATAACACTCAGGAGATTGAATATTACTCCTGGGGAGTCCACTGCACTACTGGATCTACAGAAAATGCATTTCTTGGCATAGTCTTGATTAGGCCATTAGGAAATGACAGCGATTGCTTCTACCATTGTATTTTCTTTTCTGAATTCGATACTTAAGCCTGTCAAAATGGTGAACATCACAGCCCTTCAAAAGAATGGTCTGACATGCCGTTAAGTTGAATAAACACACTTTACAGTGTATAAGGAATCATAGGACTCAGGATTTGAAGATTTCACCAGATACATGGCTGGAGCAAAGTCATTTTATAGTAACCTTGTTGTATACCAAGACAAAAGAAAGAAATAAAGAACTGGTATTTATATAGCAAAAAACTACAAGCCCAAAAAAGACAGGGATCAATATTTCTGAGTACAGTTATATGACTTTTGAAGTTAATAATCTTGCAAGGGAACATTCATAGAAATTTACAGCATGGAAGGAGGCCATTTCGACCCATTGTGACTGCGCCGCCCGACAAAGAGCTATCCAGCCTAATCCCACTTTTCGCTCTTGGTCCATAGCCCTATAAGTTACGGCACTTCAGTGCACATCCAAGTACTTCTTAAATGTGGTGAGGGTTTCTGCCTCTACAAACCTTTCAGGCAGCGAGTTCCAGACCCCCACCACCCTCTGGGTGAAGAAATTTCCCCTCAAATTCCCTCTAAATATCCTACCAATTACTTTAAATCTATGCCCCCTGGTTGTTGACCCCTCTGCCAAGGGAAACAAATCCTTCCTATCCACTCTATCTTGGCCCCTCATAATTTTATACACCTCAATAAGGTCTCCCCTCAGCCTCCTCTGTTCTAAAGTAAACAAACCCAGCCGATCCAATCTTTCCTCGTAGCTAAATTTCTCCAGTCCAGGCAACATCCTCGTAAATCTCCTCTGTACCCTCTCTCGTGCACATCTTTCCTGTAATATGGTGATTAGAACTGCATGCAGTACTCTAGCTGTGGCCTAACTAGTGTTTTATACAGTTCAAGCATAACCTCCCTGCTCTTGCATTTTATGCCTCGGATAATAAAGGCAAGTACAGGTTGAACCTCCCTTATCCAGAACTCCCTTATCCAGAACCACCCCTTGTCCAGAACCATTCCCAGCCACCAAGTGGTGCATGCGCAGAACTCCAACATGAACAGATTGAACAAATTGAAGTCCTTCCTCACTGCCGACTCCCGTAATCGCTGGCCTGACCCTGCGATCCACCGACCCCCTCCATTATCTCTCTGCCACACTCTCAGCCCCAAGCCAGCCAGCCCAGATATCCCCTTGCTCAGTACCTGTACATCCAATTTAACGTGACCACCCCGCGTCCAGAAAAATCCCTTATCCAGAACAGGCCAGGTCCCAAGGGTTCCGGATAAGGGAGGTTCAACCTGTATTCCGTATGCCTTCTTAACCACCTTATCTACCTGGCCTGCTACCTTCAGTAATCTGTGGACATGCACTCTAAGGTCCCTTTGTTCCTCTACACTTCAGTGTTTATTATGGTTCTTAAGATTAAGTACAATATTTGGTATGCTACTTTGGAGAACTTTAATGGCAACTCATGTAAAGGATAAGGTTTCTGGTTGTGCAGTCAAGCAGCCAATGTGGACAAAGTTAGCACCATTTCATGAGTTAGGCATATTGGCAATCAAAGCAATGTCAAAATTGAAACAAAATGTATATTCTTTGGCAATTGATCAATTAAATTAAATTAACCATAATTTAAGCAATTACTCTCACCTTGGCTTCTCAATCCAACTTCGTCACAGTTTAAAATCTGGAAATGTTGCATTTAATTGGGAAATAAGCCTTGAACTACAATTATAAATCCAAATGAATAGTGATGTGATTCAGAAAATTGGCTACAGCTGAATTTCTCCAGTTTGATGTCCAACTTACAGCGGTTATGTGCAAATTGAGCTACATATATTCAGCACAAGAAACACACAAATCCACCAAGCGACAAACTAACTGACAGATATTATATCACTGATATTTCAACATTGGATTTCAGTTATCCGAGTCCAAAGCAGACCCAATTTCACTACACTTCTGCTGAAAGGTCATCGACCTGAAATTTTAACTCTGTTTCTCTCTCCACAGATGCTGCCTGACCTACTGAGTGATCCAGCCTTTTCTGTTTCTATTTCCAATTTCACTACACATCTTCTAGATCTCTAGCCCTACAAACCTTTTGTGCAAGCCACGTTCCTTCAGCCCATCATTGGCGGCCATATCTTCAGCCATCTATGCCCAATACCCTAAAATCCTTCTTTAAACTCCTCTACCTCTTTAAAGATCTCGTTAAAACCTACCTTTTTGATCAAGTTTTATCTCCTCCAATGGCTCATCTTCCTTGGGATGCTTTTCTACAATAAAAGCTCTATATAAATGCCAGTAGCAGTCATTGTTGTTGTTTATGACTTAATCCATTTTTAGCTACTGTGAGTAACAAGCAAGGATTTAAACTTGCCTGGCACGTTTGCCATCTGTCATATGTTAACCCTTTCTTCCAACATATTTGTCCTGCAATAGAATATTTGAAAACCACCTTCGGGCTTAAAATTGTGGCGTTTACTGTCGAGAGCTTCCAATTGTTCCAGATAACTCAAAGGTGCAGCAGTTATAATGGGTGACTTTAATATGCACATAGATTGGGCGAGCCAAACTGGAAGCAATACGGTGGAGGAGGATTTCCTGGAGTGCATAAGGGATGGTTTTCTAGACCAATATGTCGAGGAACCAACTAGGGGGGAGGCCATCTTAAACTGGGTGTTGTGTAATAAGAGAGGATTAATTAGCAATCTCATTGTGCGAGGCCCCTTGGGGAAGAGTGACCATAATATGGTGGAATTCTGCATTAGGATGGAGAATGAAACAGTTAATTCAGAGACCATGGTCCAGAACTTAAAGAAGGGTAACTTTGAAGGTATGAGGCGTGAATTGGCTAGGATAGATTGCCGAATGATACTGAAGGGGTTGACTGTGGATGGGCAATGGCAGACATTTAGAGACCGCATGGATGAACTACAACAATTGTACATTCCTGTCTGGCGTAAAAATAAAAAAGGGAAGGTGGCTCAACCGTGGCTATCAAGGGAAATCAGGGATAGTATTAAAGCCAAGGAAGTGGCATACAAATTGGCCAGAAATAGCAGTGAACCTGGGGACTAGGAGAAATTTAGAACTCAGCAGAGGAGGACAAAGGGTTTGATTAGGGCAGGGAAAATGGAGTACGAGAAGAAGCTTGCAGGGAACATTAAGGCGGATTGCAAAAGTTTCTATAGGTATGTAAAGAGAAAAAGGTTAGTAAAGACAAACGTAGGTCCCCTGCAGTCAGAATCAGGGGAAGTCATAACTGGGAACAAAGAAATGGCAGACCAATTGAACAAGTACTTTGGTTCGGTATTCACTAAGGAGGACACCAACAACCTTCCGGATATAAAAAGGGTCAGAGGGTCTAGTAAGGAGGAGGAACTGAGGGAAATCTTTATTAGTCGGGAAATTGTGTTGGGGAAATTGATGGGATTGAAGGCCGATAAATCCCCAGGGCCTGATGGACTGCATCCCAGAGTACTTAAGGAGGTGGCCTTGGAAATAGTGGATGCATTGGCAGTCATTTTCCAACATTCCATTGACTCTGGATCAGTTCCTATGGAGTGGAGGGTAGCCAATGTAACCCCACTTTTTAAAAAAGGAGGGAGAGAGAAAACAGGGAATTATAGACCGGTCAGCCTGACCTCAGTAGTGGGTAAAATGATGGAATCAATTATTAAGGATGTCATAGCAGTGCATTTAGAAAATGGTGACATGATAGGTCCAAGTCAGCATGGATTTGTGAAAGGGAAATCATTCTTGACAAATCTTCTGGAATTTTTTAAGGATGTTTCCAGTAAAGTGGACAAGGGAGAACCAGTTGATGTGGTATATTTGGACTTTCAGAAGGCTTTCGACAAGGTCCCACACAAGAGATTAATGTGCAAAGTTAAAGCACATGGGATTGGGGGTAGTGTGCTGATGTGGATTGAGAACTGGTTGTCAGACAGGAAGCAAAGAGTAGGAGTAAATGGGGACTTTTCAGAATGGCAGGCAGTGACTAGTGGGGTACCGCAAGGTTCTGTGCTGGGGCCCCAGCTGTTTACACTGTACATTAATGATTTAGACGAGGGGATTAAATGTAGTATCTCCAAATTTGCGGATGACACTAAGTTGGGTGGCAGTGTGAGCTGCGAGGAGGATGCTATGAGGCTGCAGAGTGACTTGGATAGGTTAGGTGAGTGGGCAAATGCATGGCAGATGAAGTATAATGTGGATAAATGTGAGGTTATCCACTTTGGTGGTAAAAACAGAGAGACAGACTATTATCTGAATGGTGACAGATTAGGAAAAGGGGAGGTGCAACGAGACCTGGGTGTCATGGTACATCAGTCATTGAAGTTTGGCATGCAGGTACAGCAGGCGGTTAAGAAAGCAAATGGCATGTTGGCCTTGTATTCACTGGAGTTCAGAAGAATGAGAGGGGACCTCATAGAAACGTTTAAAATTCTGACGGGTTTAGACAGGTTAGATGGAGGACGAATGTTCCCAATGTTGGGGAAGTCCAGAACCAGGGGTCACAGTTTAAGGATAAGGGGCAAGCCATTTAGGACCGAGATGAGGAGAAACTTCTTCACCCAGAGAGTGGTGAACCTGTGGAATTCTCTACCACAGAAAGTAGTTGAGGCCAATTCACTAAATATATTCAAAAGGGAGTTAGATGAAGTCCTTACTACTCGGGGGATCAAGGGGTATGGTGAGAAAGCAGAAAGGGGGTACTGAAGTGCATGTTCAGCCATGAACTCATTGAATTGTGGTGCAGGCTAGAAGGGCTGAATGGCCTACTCCTGCACCTAGTTTCTATGTTTCTATTAACCCTATCTGTGGCTCAATCCTGGGTTATGACTCTTGTCACAGTCGTGAAAGATCAAGAATAATGCACCATCACCAATGCAACATCCTATTGGATGAATAATTTACACTGCTCCAATTACCTATTTACTTGAATGTATTACATCAATGCACCACTACATAAAGATATCTTCAACAGATCTGTTCTCCACCTTTGAAGAAATGTTAAATACTATTTCATCCAGTCAGCATTTAACCATTTTACTATGTTATAAGCATTTTTATTTTGAAGCTCCCATTGTGTAGTGACACTAATTGATAGCTTAATGCTAAATCTTAAACCAATGGGTCTAACTTTGCATCAATGCAAGTCAACAGCATCAAGCCAACAATCTTTAGGACATGATGCTTCATTCCAGTAACGCTTCTTGATCAAAACATTCTCAAACCAAATCACAGATATCGGAAACCATTAAACAGAGTACATTTGTTCAAACAGATTCCATATCATTCTATTTAGGTCACAGAGTGACATGCCTCATCAGCTCACAGCTGAAATATTGCCTCTTTTGTACATAAAAATGTTGAAAACTTAAAACTTAATTGGCTAATCCATAACACCTTCAGATCTCGTGTTTCTCAGTCATTATTTTTTGTTCGAATCATATAGCTATATGTTTTTATATCCAAAGCATGTGTGAAAAAAGTCCCAGTGAATTCAATATCAATAATTTATTTGCATTATATTATCGATGAATTCATAATATTTTTCACACCCTTGAAATCAGGCAGCACATTACATGATGCCAGCATGTGCATACCTAATTAAGTAATACACCCTTACACTTGTGCTCCTATCAGTTATTTAATCATTGCTACCATAATCCTTTCTTGAAGAATGCGATTTTCCCACACTTTTCTGCAAATCAATTAAGTAGACATCAGCCATGCCACCTCCATACTGATCTCCAGAACTGCTAGACGATTACATCCCTCCATGACAATATTATGGAGTCCACAGTGGCCTTCTGTGATGGCATCTCCCTTAAAATAAAGCCATTAAGGCCAAAAATCCACCAGTGAGTGGCTGGTGCATCCCAGCATAAGTGCTGTGATGCACCTATCTGGGACCTCTGCCACTAACCCCACAGATCCATGGGAAGGTTCATTATTTGAAAAGGAATCATTCCTAGTGGTGACCCTAAGGGCACATCACGAAGGGAAAAGAAGCCACAAATTGCAGGGAGAATGGTGGGCAGGGAGGGGGGTTGCCATGTCCTCTGCCCCAGAAAGTTCTTGGCCTGCTCCCAGTAGGCCCCCTTGTAAGGAGGTCTCACTTAAATTACTAAATGATCTTTATTTTTTTCTTGTGCCGGCCACAATCTCAGGTGGGGCCCACTTTCACTATTTGGCAGCCTAATCAGCAGATGTACCACCGACAATGATGCACCGGGTCCTTCTGAGAGCCGGGAATGCGGGAACTCCTGCCATTGAGAGTCCCTGCCCCCTTCCAGCATTGATGGCCTTGCCTGAGGTGGCAGAGTCTTTGCAACAATGGCGCACGAAAACGGTGGTGCAAGAATGCAGCCCAGTGTAACCAGTTACATGTTTCGGTTCTTCCCGTAGACATTCTCTCAGGTACAGTAGCACCAGTCACTGCCATGATGTGGTCTGAGTGTCTTGTATTTGGCGGGGGAGGGTGGGCGTGACTGTGCTGCTCAAAATCTAACTATTGGACAGTGTACTGCAGGGATGCAACTATGGTATTCCCTTGCAATCTGAACTGGTTGTTTTCTTTGAAGACTAAACAAGAAAAAACTTGGCAAGCTAAGGCCAGATATGAATCATTAAACTTCTATATTTACAGTACGTGAACATACAGAGCAACAGTTATGATTGGATTCACATATTTCAAATTAGTACAACTTACTTTTATGTAATAATATAAAATAATGAGCATGCTACACTTTCCCACTTGGTGGGCTATCTTGCATGACTTAAAAGAAAAACAGTGGTGAAATTGGTCCTCGATGATAGCACCAAACTGGCAATAATAGATCCACAGCCCATTTATAATCCCATCATGCATCCTCTATACATTAATATTCTTTCATGATATGTCTGTTGTGGTTGGAAACAATTTTTTGCCTATTCTGATCAACGGCATTAGAAAACATTCAACATATTGTCAAGATCACTGGTGAGGATATACCGAGTGCTGCCTCGCACTTCAGAATAATGAGCACCAAAATCATTTCTAAACCCAAAAAGATCTAAACTGATTCAATAGAAAATATCTTTCTTTGCCTCATTCGGATGGATCTGGAGATGCATTACAGGCATGGCCACTGATGGTAACTGGATGCTCAGGATGATTTTTTATAAATATTTATACACACAGACACACAAAAAAAACCCAAAATGTTGTACTACTATTATAGAAAATTGGTGATCGAATAAAATGAAGTGTTGAACCCAAACTTTGCATTAGAATTCAGCTGACTTTAGAGTTCAGATACTACATTCCACAAACCTGTTGAAACAAAACAAATACTGTAATATATTTTTTATTAGCCAGTTCCCTGACATGAGTTGGTTGAAATTTGTAACCCCAGTGAGATGGGTAATGCAAACATATTACTCTTGGATATACTCCGCAAAGAAAGATTCATAACAAAATCTAAGAATTGATAAATAATTGCTTAAATTACTGATAAAAATCAATCTGTTGTACATTTGCACAGCTGCCAGCATGGATGATACTCATGTACAAATGCTAAGTTTTGACAGTTACCAAGGTCCTTGGCAGAAGTGGCTCCCAGATCAAAGTCACACTTACGGATAGCAGGAACCAACGCATCATCTCCAATGTAAAATGATCAGTCCATTTGGGAAATGCGCTTACATTCGTACAGTCTGAATGTGAAATCAGAAACTTACATAAAAGACCTAAAAAAAGATGTAAAATGAGAACAGCTTTTACATTCACCCTGTTCAAGTATCACTGAGCTGACGTTTACCAACGTGAGGAAGTTTTTCTGCAAAAATTGAACAGTAATGGTTTCTCCTGTCTATTAAAAAAATTTGCAGTCCTAAAAATTGAACATTTAGAGAGTTTTATTGATGTTATTTGCAATAAGGATACAATCCAAACGTTGGAATACAAATATATTTGAAATTGGACTGAGTCACACTTTTAGACAAATATTTAGAAATGTATACTGAGTCCTCAGATTAATAGTGGTGCAGTTTTAAGACAATGACCCTAGAGATCAACACAAGACAACTTGCTGCACAGGATTGGAGTGATAACTGCTAGTTCAAAAGAGAAAAAAAGATCACATTTCTTCATCTACCCAAGGCATCTCATTTCCCTGGAAATAGAACTGGTATAAACCAAGTCTTGTAACCTTACTATACATCAGAGACTTGTAGCAATCTGCTGGAGGGTGCCCTATATTTCCATAATTCAAGGGACATTTAAACCAGAGACAGACATTTTTGATTCATCTTTTAGGAACTGAACATTATTTGCAACGTATTACGTTTCCAAAGACTATTTCCCATCAAAATGGTGGTCACACGGATTTCCCAACCAATGGCATGGTTTCTCAGCAATCCGAATACTTAAGCTGGTTTGAAGTCATAGCAACAACAACTTGTATTCATATAGCACCTTTAATGTAGTAAACCATTCCAAGGTGATGCACAGGAGTATTATAAGACAAAAAATTTGACACCAAGCCATACAAGGAGAGATTAGGGTAGGATTTGGTCAGCAAAAGCTTGGTCAAAGAGGTAGGTTTTAAGGAGCATCTTAAAGGAGGAAAGAGAGATAGAAAGGCGGAGAGATTTAGGCAATGAATTGCAGAGCTTGGGGCCTAGGCAACACAAGGCACGGCCACCAATGGTTGAGCGATTATAATCAGGGATGCTCAAGAGGGCAGAATTCGAGGAGTGCAGCTATGCAGATATCTCAGGGCGGGGGGAGGCGGGTTGTGGGATTGGAGGAGATTACAGAGATAGGGAGGGGAGAGGCCATGGAGTGATTTGAAAACAAGGACGAGAATTTTGAAAATCGTTGCTTAACTGAGAGCCAATGTAGGTCAGTGAGCACAGGAGTGATGGGTGAACGGGACTTGGTGCGAGTTAGGACACGGGCAGCCAAGTTTTGGATGACCTCAAGTTTACATAAGGTAGAACGTGGGAGGCCAGCCAGGAGTGCATTGGAATAGTCAAGTCTAGAGGTAACATAGGCATGGATGAGGGTTTCAGCAGCGGATGAGCTGAGGCAAGGGCGAAGATGGGCGATGTTACGGAGGTGGAAATAGGCGGTCTTAGTTATAGCAGCAAGTATATTTCCTGCTGCAAAGACATTTACAGTCTTGAACACAGTAGTTGTCTAGCAGGGAGGGAGACATGAATGACAAGTAAAATTATCGTTTTACTAAAATTTCAAATTAAATTCCGTTGAGTATTATTTTACTCTAAAACATGAGGGAAAAAATACTGTTTCAAGACATTACCTTTATGCAAGCCACATTCAGAAGAAAAAAAACACAATATGGCAGACAGTTAACTACAGATTAATGGATGAATGAGAGGGATCTCTTTATCCAGGAACTTTAGAAATCAGGAGCATTCTTATGCCGGAAATATTTCAGACAGCAACTATTAAATCCTTTCCTTCTCATTATTTTTTGAAAATACCTAATTTCAATCAGTGTTATGCACTGACTGCTGAGTCTGTCCTTTATAAAATCTGCATTGATTTTTCACAAAAGACACTTCAAATTCCTGTTGTTATATCTGGTTATGGAAAGAAAGAGTATGTCCATAACTGGCAGAATTGTTACTTTCTCAAGTCACAAAACTGATCTTTGCCACAGCAGTCTGATTATACTCTTTCGATATAATCTGATACTGAATAATGTGAGCTGAGTATAGTCAACAATTTTTCATGTAACCAGAAAAATCTACTGAAAATACCACAAAGCAATATTATTTTTGTGAAATTTATTAAACTCCTAAGTTTAAAAAAAAGTACCCTGTTCCAAAAAAGACTTTCAAAAGGCAAGACAATCTCGGAACACTTTGTATGAATGGTTTGCCAATATTGGAACTGTACCTCGACTCAGCAAACAGAACCATGGCTGAAGCCAAGCAGGCCCCAGCTGTGCAGAAGAAACAGAACCATGGCTGAAGCCAAGGCTAAGTAGCTCCCAGCTTTTGGTCCAAATTAATTAAGCAACCAATTTAGAGCTAATCACATTTATTGTTTGGCTGTAAAAATTTTTCCTATAGTTAGCTTTCAATTCCCAGGCAGTAAAATAAGCTAACAGTTTGATTGATGGTGCAGAACTGCACACAATTTGTTATTTACACTATCAATCACTATGCTCGTCACCGTTCGTTAAACTTGAAAGTCAGAGAAAATGTGCCAAGGAGATCACCACATACCTACTGATTAATTTCAGCTCTAAATTGAAAAAAAAAGCTTGGCTCCAGAGATGAGATTGGCTCCTGAAGTCAATATACATTTTTTGGAGTAAATAGTGGATCCAGATTAGTTAACTTATTCTGATGTACTTGTCCCAATGATGTGCACAATAAATTTGTGCCAACCTAATACTTTACTTATCGTGGATGTTTGTGACAATTGGTTATTTCAAGCAGTTGTTACATTTCAACTTAGTGTTCAAAGTAAGGGATTGTACAAGAAACATTTGTAGAAGACAAACTATCCTTAACAACTTGTATTTATTTTGGATGTGTTTATTTGCAACAGAAAAATGATGGGATTGGGTCCCCTTGATCACATGACCTGATTGCTGATTGGTCCCCTTGGAGGATAAGACACACCCAGCAGTTTCTCTGGAATGTGCAATTAGAATTGCCCTGCCTTTGCAAAGTGTAATTTAAGCCATTCTGACTGCCGACTCCAGACAGGAGAGCTTACTCTCACAGGTTAAGACTCTCCCCCCTCCAAGTTCCTGCCCCATCCCACAGCCCATGTTCCTGACCTTATGCCCCATCCCAGCCCAAGCTCCTGCCCCATCCCCCAGAGCCCAAGTTCCTGCTCCATCCCCCCAGCCCAAGTTTGTGCCCTATCCCACAGCCCAAGTTCCTGACCTTACACTCCATCCCAGCCCAAGCTCCTGAGCTTACCCGCCCCCGCCCCGCCACATCATAGATGGGGCATTGTGGGGTCATGGATTATTGGGTATGAAGTGAATAGTGACAGTGTTGTGACTTCCGGATTTCATCCACTCTAATTATGTCACTTGTCACACAAGCACCAAGCTTTGAGAAATCGGGTGTGGATGTAAAGGGGATGGGGTTGGAAGAACGTGATCCGTCTTTCCTGAGTTCCCTCTTTCTCTCTCTCCCCTCCGATTCCCTCTTCCCCCGTCCCCTCTCTCTCTCACTCTCCCCTCCCTCACCCCCCCAATCTTTCACTCTCTCTCACTCCCTGCCCAGTCTCTCTCGCCCCACTCTCTCTCTCCTCCTACTCTCCCCCTTCCTAATCTCCCTCTCTCTCTCTCTCTCTCCCCACTCTCTCACGACCTCTGATTTTTTTCTCTCCCACAGAAGGCTACGAAAATGTGCGTGTAGATAATGACAGCGATATTTTAGGCAAATGTCTAAATCTGCAAAGCAAAGTGGTCGGCAGCAGCACTGAGTTCCTCATGATACAGGCCCCACTTCCGGTTTCAGGTTCAAGGAGTCTGCACATGCGTGGGACAGAGGGGGGCTTGTCCAGGGCAGTTATGTGCATGCATAGCACGTCGGGGATGGAGTCTAGGGTGCACATGCACAGAAGGAAACACAAAAAACTGTTGTAAATAATCACTCCAATTTATATAGTGACTTTAACATAGTGAAACATCCCAATGTGCTTCACTATGGGAGTATTATGAGATTTAAAAAATCACAAATTCCAAAGAGGAGTTTAGACTAAATCAATATAGTTCTCAACATCATACAAAATAAAAATAGAAAATGCTGGAAATCTCAACGGGTCAGGCAGCATCTGTGGAGGGAAAGCAGAGTTAACGTTTCGGGTCTATGACCCTTCATCAGTTCTGACGAAGGGTCGTCGACCTAAATCGTTAACTCTGCTTTCTCTCCACAGATGCTGCCTGACCCGTTGAGATTTCCAGCATTTTCTATTTTTATTCCAGATTTTAGCATTCGCAGTATTTTGCTTTTGTATAATACAGAATAAAACTGCTCTCGAATTCATATTAGCCCTGCCAATGAGAAAGTTGTAAGAATTCAGGAGGTGGAGATGGAAATGGAGATGTTACATTGATGCAATAGAGAGTTCTCTTCCAAGATTGGGGTTGGGACTAAGGAATTGATTGAAGACTCCACATTAAAAGACATGAGCTATATCCTGCGTGAAAATACTAGATTCTAGTGAATAGAAACTGGAAAATAAATTGCATTTTGGAAACTGTAAAGAAAATCCAGGAATCAGCTGGCACATTTCGGAAACATTTGCACTCAACAGTGTGAAGCTACCTAATCGAAAGATTATCAATTGTTTTAGATATGGAATGTTTCCTTTCACCTTTAAGTTTTCATTTTCCCAAAATATGGATAAAGATGCTAAGCTACATAAAACTTCCTCTCTCCCTCTTCGCCAATCTGAACAATGTCCTTTTTGCAAGTTGCTGTAATATAATACAGCTGGGACACTGAACTGCTCTCCTGTGCTACGTAATACAGTTATCATCTGACGAAAAACACCCGGATTCTCTGTTAACAATGAATGCAGGCTCAGAGTCAAATTGCTGTACCTGTCCGAATTCACAGAGAGAACCATCAACTGCATGTCAGGAGAACTGCTTATTGATTTATTCATGATTTGCTAATTGATTAGTATATAAAGCCAGGTAGTTCTGTAATTAGTAGTATGCTGTTCGACTGGCCATCACCAATGACATTACTTTATACTATAAAGACATAGGATCAATCAAAAGTTCTTCTTCCCTCTTTTCAGTGAGGGCAAAAAAGTCTAATTGAAATCATATTCTGGTCCATCACTGACACCATGTAACATGCAGTTACTACCTGATATTTCACAATGTTTCTGGCCTAAATCACAAAATTTAGACAATGCATCACCATAAACAGGATTATTCACTTACAAGGCAATACTCTCTGTGTATTACATGCCACGAAGCACCTTAAATCAACAGGGAAGATGAATGTACCAAATAAACCTGTGTTTTGCAATCTCTTTACCTGGTGGAAGTTAGCTAATTCTTTCCCAGAAGTAGTTTTAACTTGCAATTTAAGTGATATATGTTCCCAATTATGTTGATATGTTCTCAGAAGTGATCATGTTAACCCATTCATGGCATCTCCATCTGAATCAATCCACATTGGATTGAATAGACCCAGTCCACTCCACAATATAGATTACCTTCTTTCATATACATAAGGCCAAAGTGTTCATAAGCATGATTGATTACTACTGTTATATCTCAATTATCTTTATGAAATTGGTTTGAATGTTATAGCAATAAAAACATGATTTGCACAGAATTCTACCATACCCATCTTGTTGAAAGTCACAGTTTACAGGTACTTTTGGCAGAAAAATAGGTCAACCAACATTAGATTAAAACTGACTCTATTCTCTCTAATGCGGTGGAGGAGGATTTCCTGGAGTGTATTAGGGATGTTTTCCAGACCAATATGTTGAGGAACCAACCAGGGAGCTGGCCATCCTAGACTGGGTGATGTGTAATGAGAAAGGACTAATTAACAATCTCGTTGTGCAAGGCCCCTTGGGGAAGAGTGACCATAACATGGTAGAATTCTTTATTAGGATGGAGAGTGACACAGTTAATTCAGAAACTAGGGTCCTGAACTTAAGGAAAGGTAACTTCGATGGTTTGAGACATGAATTGGCCAGAATAAACTGGCAAATGATACTTAAAGGGTTAACGATGGATAGGCAATGGCAAACATTTAAAGATCACATGGATGAACTTCAGCAATTGCACATCCCTGTCTGGAGTAAAAATAAAATGGGGAAGGTGGCTCAACCATGGCTAACGAGAGAAATTAAGGATAGTGTTAAATCCAAGGAAGAGGCATATAAATTGGCGAGAAAAAGCAACAAACCTGAGGACTGGGAGAAATTTAGAATTCAGCAGAGGAGAACAAAGGGTTTAATTAAGAAGGGGAAAATAGAGTACGAGAAGAAGCTTGCCGAGAACATAAAAACTGACTGCAAAAGCTTCTATAGATATGTGAAGAGAAAAAGATTAGTGAAGACAAACGTAAGTCCCTTGCAGTCAGATTCAGGTGAATTTATAAATGGGGAACAAAGAAATGGCAGACCAATTGAACAAATACTTTGGTTCTGTCTTCACGAAGGAAGACATAAATAACCTTCCGAAAGTACTAGGGGACCGATGGTCTAGTGAGAAGGAGGAACTGAAGGATATCCTTATTAGGCAGAAATTGTGTTAGGGAAATTGATGGGATTGAAGGCCAATAAATCCCTGGGGCCTGATAGTCTGCATCCCAGAGTACTTAAGGAAGTGGCCCTAGAAGTAGTGGATGCATTGGTGATCATTTTCCAACAGTCTATCGACTCGGGATCAGTTCCTGTAGACTGGAGGGTAGCTAATGTAACACCACTTTTTAAAAAGGGAGGGAGAGAGAAAGCGGGTAATTATAGACCAGTTAGCCTGACATCAGTGTTGGGGAAAATGTTGGAATCAATTATTAAGGATGAAATAGCAGCGCATTTGGAAAACAGTGACAGGATCGGTCCAAGTCAGCATGGATTTATGAAAGGGAAATCATGCTTGACAAATCTTCTGGAATTATTTGAGGATGTAACGAGTAGAGTGGTCAAGGGAGAACCAGTGGATGTGGTGTATTTGGACTTTCAAAAGGACTTTGACAAGTGCCCACACAAGAGATTCTTGTGCAAAATCAAAGCACATGGTATTGGGGGTAATATACTGATGTGGATAGAGAACTGGTTGGCAGACAGGAAGCAGAGAGTCGGGATAAACGGGTCCTTTTTAGAATGGCAGGCAGTGACTAATGGAGTGCCGCAGGGCTCAGTGCTGGGACTCCAGCTTTTTACAATATACATCAATGATTTGGATGAAGGAATTGAGTGTAATATCTCCAAGTTTGCAGATGACACTAAACTGGGTAGCGGTGTGAGCTGTGAGGGGAACGCTAAGAGGCTGCAGTGTAACTTAGACAGGTTAGGTAAGTGGGCAAATGCATGGCAGATGCAGTATAATGTGGATAAATGTGAGGTTATCCACTTTGGGGGCAAAAACGCAAAGACAGAATATTATCTGAATGGCGGCAGATTGGGAAAAGGAGAGGTGCACTGAGACCTGGGTGTCATGGCTCATCAGTCATTGAAAGTTGGCATACAGGTGCAGCAGGCGGTAAAGAAGGCAAATGGTATGTTGGCCTTCATAGCTAGGGGATTTGAATATAGGAGCATGGAGGTCTTACTGCAGTTGTACAGGGCCTTGGTGAGGCCTCATCTGGAATATTGTGTTCAGTTTTGGTCTCCTAATCTGAGGAAGGACGTTCTTGCTATTGAGGGAGTGCAGCGAAGGTTCACCAGACTGATTCCCAGGATAGCTGGACTGACATATGAGGAGAGACTGGATCAACTGGGCCTTTATACACTGGAGTTGAGAAGGATGAGAGAGGATCTCAGAAACATACAAGATTCTGACGGGACGGAACAGGTTAGATGCAGGTAGATTGTTCCCGATGTTGGGGAAGTCCAGAACCAGGGGACACAGTCTAAGGATAAGGGGTAGGCCATTTAGGACTGAGATGAGGAGAAAATTCTTCACTCTGAGAGTTGTTAATCTGTGGAATTCCCTGCCGCAGAGAGTTGTTGATGCCAGTTCATTGGATATATTCAAGAGGGAGTTAGATATGGCCCTTACGGCTAAAGGGATCAAGGGGTATGGAGAGAAAGCAGGAAAGGGGTATCAGCCATGATCTTATTGAATGGTGGTGCAGGCTCGAAGGGCCAAACGGCCTACTCCTGCACCTATTTTCTATGTTTCTCTAAGGACAGAAGAACAAAGAGACAACTCTTGGCTAGATTGATGAAGGAAATTTATAAAAACTTGAAATACTTGTACATTTCTCCAATGTGAAATCAAAACACAATAGTGAATCTGCATAGATGCTTTTATATAGTAATTTGCACTCAGGTATAGATTTACACCCAGGCCCTTGCCTCAGCTCATCTGCTACTGAAACCCTCATCCATGCCTTTGTTACCTTTGGACTTGATTATTCCAAAGCACTCCTGGCTGGCCTCCCACATTCTACCCTACGTAAACTTGAGGTCATCCAAAACTCGGCAGCCCGTGTCCTAACTTGCACCTAGTCCCATTCACCCATCACTCCTGTGCTCGCTGACCTACATTGGCTCCTGGTTGAGCAACACCTCAATTTCAAAATTCTCATCCTTGTTTTCAAATTCCTCCATGGCCTCGCCCCTATCTCTGTAATCTCCTCCAACTCCACAACCCTGAGATATCTGCATTCATCTAATTCTGACCTCTTGAGCATCCCTGATTATAATTACTCAACCATTGGTGACCATGTCTTCAGGGCCGAGGGCACAAGCTCTGGAACTCCTTCCCTAAGCTTGTCTACCTCTTTTTCCTCCTCCAAGACATTCCTTAACACCTACTGCTTTGGCCAAGCTTTTTGTCATCTGCAGTAAGGAAAGGGAATTGAACTTGTGCTTTTAAAATATTTTTAACAATTATGCTTTTGGCTGCAAAAGAGTGTAATGAAATATTTTTGGCTTTGTGACATTTATAGGCTTGGATTTTCAGTCAGTGGCAAACGTATGGCGCTGGCAGTTCATTACACTTACACTTGTCCACAGACATTTTTTGGCTTTTGCACTGAAACTTGCAGTTATTAGAGAGTCAAAAAAGGTGCCCCCTACAGGGTCTGGATCCTGCATGCACAGGGAAAGCAACAGTGTGTCTCCTCAACCAATCAAGAACTGGATCATATTTGTTGAGGGCTTATAGGTGACAGGCAAAATGTTAATGGTTGTTTTAATTTTGCTGCCCAATGTTTTAATCATAAGGAGCATCCCACTATTTGGCTTTCATTTTGGAGTCCTCATTCCCAGATAATTCCACAACTGGCTATCAACAAATAAAGCTCCAGCAACAATGTGAGCCAGTGAGTGTTGGGTAGAGTACTTGGACGGGAAGTGAATGAAATAATATTATTGGCAAGTGACTAAGTCCTGTAAAGTTGATTGAGTGTTGACAATGAACAAACGGACACGTGTGTTAAGTTTTTAATAAACATAAAAAGTATCAATGATTTATATTCTATTAGATATTATTTTCCTGAAATCTGTACTTCACTTTCCATTTATCAAAAGAGGCACAGATACAAATGTGAAGATATCAGTGATATCAAACAACACGACTTTATACTGTTTGGGAGCAATGTTATTGTTCAAATTATTCCAGTGAAACAGTTTACCACAATTTACTTCAATCAATGCAACAACTCTTACTTACAGAGAGACTATTATTCATTGCAATTCAATGGCACAATTCTTTCTACCAGATTATGTAACAGCACAGAATTCTGTGTGAAGCATGTGCCAATGTGAGCTGAAATCAGCCCTTGAAAAGAAAAGCAGGTTATAAAAAGGCAGGCAACATAAGCATCAATCATTGAAAGGTGAAGAATAGTATATGCAGTAAAAACACTGAAAATATTTATGAAAAACCTGCAATCTTAAGATACAGAATTCAATGACTTTTCATGAAACAAATCTTACAATAACCACAGCTCAAACCATTACAACACTCGAACATTTCTATTGCTGTCTAAATAAAATATTTTTTGTGATTTCATTGCTCAGTCTTTAGGTCAAAACAGTTCTGTTTACTTTTCCCTGAAGTCACAGAGTCTAATGTGTTCTCTGGAATGTTTTCACCACCTGAACGAAGTCAGTGTTACACATACAGTGACCCCAATTCATAAAACTGCCAGGGTAACACAGACAGCTGGGCGAGCTGATAAACAAGAAAGGGAAACCATGGACCTCAGGGAAACACCTCATCATCCAATCCTGGAATGGCAGACAGCAGCCGTGACGTTAGCACCCATTTCATCCTTAATGGAGGTGCGATTTATGGCAGCAGCAAAAGATTCCATGGGAATGTTTTTTTCTGGAAATAAAGTTACATTATGAACGGGCACCTGGAGAAGTTTCAAGGAAAAAATTGCTAACTTCTTGTTTATTAATTTTACCATAGATTCTGTATAATGATGCTGTATAAAAGACACTGTAATTTAATATAAAGACTATTTTATATATTTACAACTCGGCCTGAAATGCACATATGCATGGATCTCAAAATGATTTTTTTTTAAAAACATAAAATGGCCCAGATTGTCCTATGGACTTCAATGGCGCAAAGTAGCGTAGTGGCTATGTTACTGGACTAATAATCCAGAGGCCTGGACTAAGAGTGTGCGCGCTTATGCAGTGGCTCCTCACCCCCCCAGAATCTGTGACAGTGTGCTGCGGGCTGTGTGGGAGGGGCCAAAGCACGCCACCCCTTTCCCTGGCCAAATGGGCTCCCTCATCGGCGGCCAGCTGCCTTCCTGGGCTGTGTTTTGGTCGTACTTCTATTTTGTATTTGTGACTGATTGATTGATTGCTTATTACTTTGGTCTTGGTGCTTTAGGTGCAGGTTTCCTTCTATTTTTTATTTGTTAATTAATTGCTTATTACTTTTTGTGCTTTGTAAGTCTTGGTGCTCGGTGCAGGTCCTCTCAGCTTCCTTTATTTTTTATTTATTATTGAATGCTTATTTTTGTGCTTTGTTTAGTGCTTGGTGCTTTAGAATGTACTTACCTGCGCTGATTTTTTAACTCTCTGGAAAGGTTTTCTTTGCAGCCTAAGTTAGTTTGGAGCAACTATTAGCTGTCCAAACTTGCTTAAATTGCCAAAACAGGCGTAGGTGGTTGGTAACGCCCCCTTTTGAAAAAAAATCTAAACTAAAATAAAAACTAACTCACTTACACTAGCGCAAATTAAATGTGCAGAATGGGGATTTTTAAGATACTCCAGAAAAATCAAGTTGCTCCAAAAAAAAAAACCAGAGCAACTCCTGGCCAAATTTGGGCCCATAGAAACTACCAGATTGTCGGAAACACTCAACTGGTTCACTAATGTCCATTCGCGAAGGAAATCATCCGTCCTTACCTAGTCTGACCTATATGTGACTCCAGACCAACAGCAATGTGGTTGACTCTTAACTGCCCTCTGAAATGGCCCAGAAAGTCACTCATTGTACCAAACTGCTATGATAAAAGTCAGCACTGTGGCAGTACCTTCACCACAACATAAGAACATAAGAACATAAGAATTAGGAACAGGAGTAGGCCATCTAGCCCCTTGAGCCTGCTCCGCCATTCAACAAGATCATGGCTGATCTGCCCGTGGACTCAGCTTCACTTATCTGCCCGCTCCCCGTAACCCTTAATTCCCTTATTGGTTAAAAATCTATCTACCTGTGATTTGAATATATTCAATGAGCTAGCCTCAACTGCTTCCTTGGGCAGAGAATTCCACAGATTCACAACCCTCTGGGAGAAGAAATTCCTTCTCAACTCGGTTTTAAATTGGCTCCCTCGTATTTTGAGGCTGTGCCCCCTAGATCTAGTCTCCCCGACCAGTGGAAACAACCTCTCTGCCTCTATCTTGTCTATCCCTTTCATTATTTTAAATGTTTCTAAAAGATCACCCCTCATCCTTCTGAACTCCAACGAGTAAAGACCCAGTCTACTCAATCTATCATCATAAGGTAACCGCCTCATCTCCGGAATCAGCCTCATGAATCGTCTCTGTACCCCCTCCAAAGCTAGTATATCCTTCCTTAAGTAAGGTGACCAAAACTGCACCATTATTAAATCCCTCTTCTCATCTTCTAAGGGACCAACATTTACTTTAGTCACTCTTTTCCGTTTTATATATCTGTAAAAGCTTTTACTATCTGTTTTTATGTTTTGCGCAAGTTTACTTTCGTAATCTATCTTTCCTTTCTTTATTGCTTTCTTAGTCATTCTTTGCTGTCGTTTTAAAATTTTCCCAATCTTCTCATTTCCCACGAACCTTGGCCACCTTATATGCATTGGTTTTTAATTTGATACTCTTCTTTATTTCCTTGGTTATCCACGGCTGGTTATCCCTTCTCTTACCGCCCTTTTTCACTGGAATATATTTTTGTTGAGCACTATGAAAGAGCTTAAAAGTCCTCCACTGTTCCTCAATTGTGCCACCGTTTAGTCTGTATTTCCAGTCTACTTTAGCCAACTCTGCCCTCATCCCACTGTAATCCCCTTTGTTTAAGCATAGTATGCTCGTTTGGGACATTACTTCCTCACCCTCAATCTGTATTACAAATTCAACCATACTGTGATCACTCATTCCGAGAGGATTTTTACTAGGTGATCCTTTATTATTCCTGTCTCATTACACAGGACCAGATCTAAGATCGCTTGCTCCCTTGTAGGTTCTGTAACATACTGTTCTAAGAAACAATCCCGTATGCATTCTATGAATTCCTCCTCAAGACTACCCCGTGCGATTTGATTTGAATAATTGATATGTAGGTTAAAATCCCCCATGATTACTGCCGTTCCTTTTCACATGCCTCCATTATTCCCTTGATTATTGCCCACCCCACTGTGAAGTTATTATTTGGGGGCCTATAAACTATGTCCACCAGTGACTTTTTCCCCTTACTATCTCTAATCTCCACCCACAATGATTCAACATTTTGTTCATTAGAGCCAATATCGTCTCTCACAACTGCCCCGATATCTTTCTTTATTAACAGAGCTACCCCACCTCCTTTCCCTTCTTGTCTATCTTTCCGAATTGTCAGATACCCCTGTATGTTTTGGCCACCCTGCAACCACGTTTCTGTAATGGCCACCAAATCATACCCATTTGTAATGATTTGTGCCGTCAACTCATTTACTTTATTTCGAATGCTGCATGCATTTAGGTCGAGTGTTTTAATACTAGTTTTTAAACCATGATTTTTAGTTTTGACCCCTCCTGCAGCCCCTTTATATTCATACATATTGTCCCTTCCTATCACCTTGTGGTTTACAATTACCCCAGTGCTACTCTGCTCTGTTGCCTCCTGCCTTTTGCATTCTTTCTTGGGATCCCGTTCATCTGAGCTCTCACCTATTCTAACTAGCTCAAAGCCCTCTCCTGTGTTCCGAATACTCCTTGCATTGAGGCACCGAGCTTTCATGCTTGCCTTTTTATTACACTTTGACCCTTTAGAATTTTGCTGTAGAGTGGCCCTTTTTGTTTTTTGTCTTAGCTTTCTCTGCCCTCCACTTTTACTCATCTCCTTTCTGTCTTTTGCTTTTGTCTCTTTTTGTTTCCCTCTGTCTCCCTGCATTGGTTCCCATCCCCCTGCCATATTAGTTTAACTCCTCCCCAATAGCAAACACTCCCCCTAGGACATTGGTTCCGGCCCTGCCCAGGTGCAGACCGTCTGGTTTGTACTGGTCCCACCTCACCCAGAACCGGTTCCAATGCCCCAGGAATTTGAATCCCTCCCTGCTGCACCACTGCTCAAGCCACGTATTCATCTGAGCTATCCTGCGATTCCTACTCTGACTAGCACGTGGCACTGGTAGCAATCCCGAGATTACTACTTTTGAGGTCTTACATTTTAATTTAGCTCCTTAAATTCGTCTCCTAGGACCTCATCCCTTTTTTTACCTATATCGTTGGTACCAATGTGCACCACGACAACTGGCTGTTCACCCTCCCTTTTCAGAATGTCCTGCACCCGCTCTGAGACATCCTTGACCCTTGCACCAGGGAGGCAACATACCATCCTGCAGCCATTCAAAAAGGTGGCTCACCACCACTTTCTCAAGTGCAATTAGGGATGGGCAATAAATGCTTCCCTTGCCAGTGATGCCCACATCGTGTGAAGGAATAAATAAACAAAAATCTGCATTGTAGGGACTCCTGAAAATCGCAAATAAGAGGAAGTTATGGAATGAGTAATGTTGGCAATTATTTACACCACTCCATATTTTCCTGGGACGTTTGGCATTACTCTCGCCAAAAATAACGAGAAGGTAAGTATCATTACTCTGCCCTCATTAAAATCAATGGCGATCGTGATTTTCCTGCCTTTAAGGCAGTTTACACACCACTGCCACTTAAGACTTAAATATTATGATGGTGGTGGCCTGGCAAAAGTCTGATTTAATGGTCCAAGATCGGGTTTAAACCCCCAGCTGTTAAAAATGTATTTCAGTCACAAAGATTAAAAATCCAGGATCTTTGCATATCCATTTTCTGCACCATGGCTTGGTTGCTTAGTTCATTTATGCCCTCATAATCCATGAAAATAAAAGACAATCATTGTTTTCTTCTGAAGTTGCTCATCAATTATAATGTAGTGTCTTAGAAGTTGCCTGAAATCCTAGATCACACACACCAGTGAAACGGACGAAAAGTTCAAAAATGGACATTACAGTTTAAAATAATTGTAAATGAATGATTATTTAACAAGTCCCACTTCCATTCACTTAAGCCCTCCCACAGCTACAGATGGGGAATGTGCCATCATTTCAGCTCTCAGATTGGCATTGAGTGCCGAATCCCTTGCTCGCTGCGGCATATTCTAATCAGAAATCCAGCAGAATTTGCAGTAAGTCAACAACAGGGAGATCGATGTGCTAGACAGGGAAATTTACAGTGCACGTCGCCAATCGCACCATTGCAGGAAAATCTGGGTCAACGTGCACACTTTTACTGGAAAGCAGCAGAGTGTTATACTTGAGTCCTGGATATATGGCTGTGTGCTTTACATGTGAAATAATTACAGCAAATAAAACTCCCTTACATAAGGAACTTGACTGAATTTTGTGCAAAGCTCTGCAAGGATTTTGCATGGTACTGTGAAACTTTTTATTAGAATATATATTGCAAAACAATCATTTTGACTTATTTGCAATGGACATGAAAACAAGCAACTCCCCAGCAAAAAAGCTGCAAGCAGATAAACATGTGCAGCCCTCTTCATAATTGAGAAATCATTTGTAAGTATTAACATAGTATTCAATAGACATTGTAAAGTATTACATACATTCTGCGATACTATTCTTGGTGCAGATATTGAATTATAATTCGGAATTCACTGCAGTGACATCAGAAATACCTTGCGTATGGTGATTAGAACACCATTGCTCTGTGAAAGAACTACCTCCCATAGACTTAGTATAAATAGCTTTACTGAAATGAAATATTCTAATTATAGGCAATTTTAAGAGTCAGAGCACCTTCAACTACTTTTAGCTGAATACAGTCTACACTCCCAGATAAAGACATGTTTGATATAAACACATGCATCAAAGAAATATTTGATAACATTGAGAAGTTCCTATCAAGAAGCTAAGAGGCTCATGCCTTATATTAACAGTTCTATTTTTTCTTAAATGAGCTGGACTAGACAATTTAAGAACAAGCTCAGCCGCAATGAAAAATTCTGATTTACTTTCACAATTCCTAAACATGTAAACTCTATGAATATTGCTCAGAACTACATATATTTACACTTCAGATTGCTTTTAATTTCCATATTTCTCATCTACATGCTACCCATCAGCAACATCATCCAAAAACACAGCAATAGTTTCCACATGTACGCTGACAACACCCAGCTCTACCTCACCACCACTTCTCTTGACCCCTCCACTGTCTCCAAGTTGTCAGACTGCTTGTCCAACATCCAGTACTGGATGAGCAGAAATTTCCTCCAACTAAATATTGGTAAGAATTAAGCTGTTGTCTTCGGACCCCACCACAAACTCTGCTCCTAAGCCACCAACTCCATCTCGCTCCCTGGCAACTGTCTGACGCAAGGCATTTCCGATGTCACTGCAGTGAATTCCTAATTATAATTCAATATCTGCACCAAGAATAGTATCGCAGAATGTATGTAATACTTTACAATGTCAATTGAATACTATGTTAATGATGCTTACAACAGACTGTTCTCAACCTTGGCATCATATTTGACCCTGAAATGAGCTTTCGACCGCATATTCGCGCCATCACTAATACCGCCTATTTCCATCTTCGAAACATCACTCGACTCTGCCCCTGTCTCAGCTCATCTGCTGCTGAAACCCTCATGCATGCCTTTGTTACCGCTCGACTTAACTATTCCAATGCACCCCTGGCTAGCCTCCCATATTCTACTGTCCATAGATTTGAGGTTATCCAAAACTCTGCTGCCTGTGTCCTAACTCGCACCAAGTTCTGTTCATCCATCATCCCTGTGCTTGTTGACCTACATTGACTCAGTTAAGCAATGCCTCGATTTTAAAATTCTCATCCTTGTTTTCAAATCCCTCCATGGCCTCACCCCTCCCTATCTCTAACATCTTCCCAGCCCCAAAACCATCTAAGATATCTATGCTCCTCTAATTCTGCCCTCTTGAGCTTCCCTGATTTTAATCGCTCAACCATCAGTGGCCGTGCTTTCAGCTGCCAAGGCTTGAAGCTTTGGAATTTCCTCCTTAAATCTATCTACCTCCCTTTCTTCCTTTAAGACACTCCTTAAAATCTTCCTCTTTGTCTGCCCTGATATCTCCTTATGTGGCTCAGTGTCAAATTTTGATAGTGCCTTGGGACATTGTTAATTACGTTAAAAGCGTTACATAAATACAAATTTTTGTTATTGAAGATTTGCAAGGCCCCTTTTCATAAGCTCAGTTAATGTAAACCTAAAGTGAACCTTTCTGACCATTTGTGATATACCTTTATCATGAAGACTCTCACAATTTGAAATGACCCTGGATTTATCGGTGTATGAAAAATTACACCAACAGAAATGGAGTTTCGCTCAAAGCCATCTCCTAAAGTTTTCTAAATGTAGCTATTTTGAAATGTGTGATTTATCCTGAGCTATTCACTTCATCGGAGACCACTTAACTCCTGTCATGTAGTTTCTGTCTTGTGAGCTGCAATCTTTGGATGCAGCTAACAAATGCTAACATTTGATGCCCATTACCGAGAGACAATTATAATTGTAAACAGTGTACACAGCTGCATTTCAGGTGACTTCAGGTACAGTCTTTACTTACTTACATTACCAGCCCCACAACTCTATCAGGACCTAAATGTGTGAATAGTTGAGGAGCTTGGTTTAGAGACTCCTAAGGTGGTGCCAGATTTCCATGTGTCAGAAACTTGGTCCCATACAAGCTGGACTTACAAAACATCAGAGCTGAGTTTTACCATCAGGAAAGAAAACATGGAATAAAGCTGAAACAATCATTTTCCTTGTTTCAGTTCTGACGTCTGTGCATGTGAGAACTTGGCACATAGAATATAAGTGCAAGATTTTGAGATTGGAGGAACGACCTACATTTGCTATCTTCCACAGACAATATATATTTATTTTATGGTGAAATGCAGTTGCAATAAAGAAAGAAAAACTTGGATTTATATAGCGCCTTTCACAACCACTTGGCGTCTCAAAGCATTTTACAGCCAATTAAGTACTTTTGGAGTGCAGTCACTGTTGTAATGTGGGAAACGCGACAGCCAATTTGCGCACAAGCAAACTCCCACAAACAGCAATGTGATAATGACAAGATAATCTGTTTTTGTTATGCTAATTGAGGGACTAATATTGGCCAGGATACAGGGGATAACTCCCCTGCTCTTCTTCAAAATAGTGCCATGGGATCTTTTACGTCCACTTGAGAGAACAGACGGGGCCTCGGTTTAACGTCCCATCCGAAAGACGGCACCTCCAACAAATGGATGTATCCCTGTCCTTCTGGACATGGCCAAGAAGACAGCAAATTTTCATTAAAATAAGCAATCAACCTGTGCACTGGTTAATTGCCACATAGTTAGAAAAAATGCAAAAGCAAAAGAGGGGGCAGATATTCTTTCAATCTGCGCACAATTATTCTATTTCATAAATTAAATGTATTGTTCAAAACCACTCAAATATTGGGCTGTGTAATTGCTACGTCCTCACAAAGAGGGAGGGAACAATAATAGAGGGGCAAGTCTCCCCGGAATGTTAAACACCTCAGAGTTCCCATGTAACTGGGAACCACTGGCAGCTCTACTGACTGAGAAACAACATACAATACAGCAGATATAAAAGAGGGAGAGACTGCCTTTTAAAAAAAAGGGGGAAGAATAAATTATTTGCTCATTGAACAAGGTTGTATTTACACAGTTGTTTATCTGCACTTGTTCTAAGTTATTGTTATTACAATAAATGGCAGACCTCGAGTCAATATAAAATCACTGGATTGAGGGTGATATAATCGTAATGTGGAGAAACAATTTATTTGGATGTGATATCAAGCAAAACGGAACAGCTCACATCTCTCACACTCGATTAATTATTCTCTCTAAGTCCTGAGGCTGGTACTCCTCCAGATGGTGTACCATCCTCTCAATCTTCATTTAGTTGCTGGCAGGCAGTGCTTTTGTTCATACTAGCTGCCCCTGCTGCCCTTGATACTCTTGTGCATCCTGGTGAAGCGTCATTGATGTTTCAATCAACATTTTTGCCAAATGCATGTGTCAGTATTTATTCACACTCAAGGCTGATGTTGCCTCAGCATTGACTGTTATGAGTCTCCTCCTTAGCCACCTGTCCCCCTCCATCAATCAGCCATGACAATAAATGTGCAGTTTAAAAAAAAAAGACACGGAGATATTGAATTGGTATTATGCACTGGACGTAAAAAATGTAATTGCCGGGAGGAGACTAAACACATACGTTTAGCATTGTAGAAAGCTAAATTAAGGTGGCTGCTGACAAGATAAAATTGGTATTCATTCTGAATTTACTTTGATGAAATGAATTTAGTTTGAAGTGTGCCTCACCTTATTTTAGATATACTATTAATAAAAGTCTTTGTGGTTGATTTGCTCAGTCAATTGAGTACCAGACTCAAGCTCGAGGTCAAGTTCAAATCCTGGCAGGAATCACTCAGCCTATTATCCTTCTGAGGTAATAAAATAAGTGTCAAGTCTTAGGAAGTGGAAAAGAAAGCAGAAGCTCATGTTGTGCTTCCCACATTGTCACAGTATCGGTTCTCAGACATTTGCGGTTGCTTGGACTGAATACGTGGATCAGTGCTGGATCAGTCAAGTCCAATGGGGGCCAACTTCAATCGTAATATCTCTCTCACTCTCTCTGAACTAAGTATGGGATTAATCAGAATAAACTTAAGTTGATAAATATTGCATTATGAAGTATTGTAGGTTTCCCTGAACTATGCGTAAAATGAATTCCTGATTTCAGCTGGGACATCGAGGGGTGGCATTGGCCATCGGGGAAAATCCCCATTAAGACAGAAAGGGAAAACTCACCAATTGTCACCAAGCTTTATGTCACGATATCAACAACCAGCATCCTTTAGTCACTGAATACAATACCAACAGCTACTATATGATAAACTTTATTTTTCTTACAAAATTTCACTATATTTCCCTACATAAACCTATTACAAATTTAATATGGGCACCATTACTTCATTTATCACCAATAAATGACAGCAAGATAAATTTTGCATAGCATCATTAGGCTGCACAAAATATTGGCCCAGATTTTATGCCGTCTACATACGCGAAAACCCAGAACTTGACAGATAGTTCACATTCGCTGTGAATTCACTTTCACTGGTGCAGAGTTGAGCTATTTTCCCAACTACTGTCCAGCGAATACTGATCAAACCCTTGTGCCTGATAAAAGCAGGCATAAGGCCTTCTTTTCCCAGCGTAAGGGTTAAAATAAATATTCAAATAATATTTTTAAATGATTTAAACATTCACTTACTTTTAAAATTAGTTTAGGTTATTTTTGTGCCGTTTAAAACTGTTTAAATTAATTTTTATTTTAAACTGTTTAATTACAGAGTATTTTAATTAATTTTGAACCAGTGATCATTTATTTTTATTTCAGTATTGTGAAGTTGTATTTATTTGGTGATTTCTGTTATGCTTATGGGCATTCCCTACGTAAATGGAATCCCCAGAAGCATAATAGGAATCCCCCTTTGTCATTGGTTGGCCTGGCCCACATGATCGCAGGGATGCTTGCGAACCGTGTGCCCCCCTGGGATCAGTGGGCCTTTACTCAGGCATACATCTGCAGGCCCAAGCTCCGGAGACACAAAGTAGGTACGGAGGTTTCTTGCGGTTCGGAGGCGTACACGGGCGGCAAGCCTCCAACCGCAATTTCCAGGCCATCCTTTATCCTGTAATGTTTTCCATTCTGTGCGGCCCCCAACTTGCGAGCACCATTGGAGCAGGCCGGGGAGAGGAAGGAACAGCGTGGCAGCCTAGTCCAGCATTCTGCGCGGCCCTCGGCCTGCGAGCACCATCAAAGCAGGCTGGGGAGCGGAAGGAGCAGCGTGGCGGCGTACCATTCCAGGGAGCAGCACGTGCTGGAGCAGGGGAGCAACGACAGTGAAAAGTGACGTCATCAAGGTCCAGGTCAGTGATTGGAGCGTGGGCAGGTACTGCAGGAGCGGCGAGGTCGGGGCGAAGGAGCGGCGAGAGATTGTAGAGGGACGTGATCGGGGCCCAGGAGAGGCACTAGTTCGGGGCCCAGAAGAGGAGAGGGGCCCAGGGGCAGCACGGGCCAGCCCACACTGCGATATGTGTGCGCACTAGTCCACGCAGCAGAGCAGGTCTCCAGTTGTCTTGGTTAATCCTTGCCGCTGGACCAAGACCTAGCTCTGACAAGCCCGTGTGGTGGCTGGTGTGCAACGGTCACCACATGTTAAAAAAATCCAAGCACAGGCATCTTCCACCCTTCAAGATTTGGTTCGGACCTGAAATTTTAGGTCCATCATTGAAACACCTGTGAACTTTTTGACGTGGAAGCAAGTCATCCTCGATTTGAGGGACTGCCTATGACTGAATATTTTCCATTGATAGTAATTCTAATTGAAGCTTCTGCCAAGTACCACTCATCATTCCACTGTTGATAAAGACTATTCAGAATATAATTGGTTATATTTATCATCTTGCCATCACCCTGAAATTTGAAGCTAACTATCCAGGGTATCCTGGCCCACTCTGACAAATAAGAACAGTGGTTCAGTACAATTGTAAGACAAAACACCTGGAAGAAGAGCAAGGGGAGAAATGGAAAGACATGTACAAAAGGTATTGAGGCTTGGTTTAAAACAAATTGAGAGTATATCACATGAATGACATATGTTGTACTTCTCACAATCAACATTATGATGTTGGAAACAAAATTAACAGATTTCTAGTAAATAATTGTAATACAGGTACTGCCTGCCTTCCTTACACACATTAGGATAGGTTCATCATCTAATTGGGGAAATCACAGGGATGTCGCCCCTTTAGAAATTAACTGACTGCAATTTCAAGGAAGCCAAGGTGATCTTCCTACAATACAGCACCATTGCTCTAGTTCTTCTAAATTCAGGTAGCCCCAGGGTAAGTTGTGCTTACAAGCTAAAAAAAGCAATTTGTCATTGTGCAACACAATGCATAACATTGCAAAGTTGGGGAAAGGAAATTTCCATTTTTCATCTTTCTTTTACATTTGGATTATGCTATAGTACATCATCATCAGTATACACAAACTAAGTAAATCATCTTCCCCTTGGGGGTGACAAAATCAGCTGTTGCAGTGCATGCCTGCTTGGCCATGCTGATTTGCTGCCCCATGGGGATCTTGTCGAGCTCCTGTATGTTACTCTCTTCCTAAATCACAATCAGTCACATATTACCAGTAGGAATTCCTGATAGGCTTTTTTTTTTTTCCAGAGCAGGATTTTCCACCCGCAGTACATGGCAGGGAATCTAATCACAGAACATTCAGCTGGAGCTGCTGCCAGGACTGGCCATGAAGAGTAAATGAAGACTGGTGAGTGCCTCTGTGAATTTTGGATTTCATCCAGTATGTGCAGTTCAGCTACAGAATCCAAGTAAGGGTAAATGGGAGGCTCACTGAATCTCTCTTGCTCTCGAAAAAGAAGGGAGGTGAAGATGTCGACAGTCATGTATAATTACTGTGAACATGCTGTTTATATATCTATCTCAACCAATCAGTACGCATCGGTCTTCCTACTCTTCATCATAGGTTTGAACCCCCCCCTGAACGGCTATCCTCTATCTCTCTTGGCATTTTTCGAAGGAAACAACAAAGGCACCCATGTTAGAAATCAGGGGTATAAAGAATGTATATGGTTATGCGACTAAAACAATGACGTGAAGAATTCTATGTTGTGATGAACTGGAGATGAAGTGTCTCCTCAGACTGGTATTAGAAATGCTAATGTTTTGGTTCCCTGCTGAGATGTTATATGATTGCGCACCATGATAACCATTATCTGAGACTTCAACTTTGTTTATGTTGTGTAGGCATGCCTGTTCACTGTGTGATGTCTGTAACACTGTTATGCCACATTGAATGTACCCTTGTACTGTACACGCCTTACCAGTACACCAGAGGGTGCTGTTGCTGGAGACCCAGGGGTTGCCTGCACACGGCAGGTAACCCAGTATAAAAGGGAACTCTCAGCTTGTTGCAGGCACTTAGGAGTTGCTAATGAAGGACTGCAGGTCTGCACAGTTTAAGTACCATACCCTGCCTCGTGGAGTCATTACTAAAGGTGCCTCCATACATCACAGTTTATGTATCTTGAAGACGATGTGTTAGAGAAAGACTCTGATGGAGGGAAGTTAACGTGAACAGTTTGCTATGTCGTAAAGGAGATAACGACCCTGAAGTGAGCAGGTTTCTGGTCTGGGCCTTAGAGGATAGGGACGAAAGAGATAAGACATGAATTTCAAAGGAAGTAACCCTGGGAAAGTATACACAGAAAAGACATGTGACCAAAATCATGACACATCTTTAGGGAGGGTTCTTGAATCAGAATCAAAACAAAGAAATCAACACGGCATTGGATAGGGAGTTTTTAGGGAAACCTCTATAGGTCAAAAGGTCTCGTCAATATCCCATGTTAGGCCCACTCTGAAAGAGAGAATAAAAGTAGCCTAATCAAGGCTGTCCTCACAAACGGTGTGAGAGGAGAGCGAAACAGAAGTTGGGCTAGTCAAACGCTCTTTGAGCGATTCAATGCTTTACTGAAGGAAGTTCTAGCTGAAGAGAAAGAGGCTGCAAGCCAGAGAATTGCTTGCGTGCGCCAGCCAGTTGTCTGATTGGGATCAGTATCAGCTACTTGTCATGGTCGCATGTTTTTGCTGTATAACTAGTGTGTTATATTCTGTCTTAAATTCTGATTAAATATAGCTACCAGATTGGTTTACAGTCGATCCTGATTATTAAAGTGAGTATTGATAGCCTTAACTTGGCTATTTCTAACACCTGTTGCTGCCTCCTTATGAGGTTAAAACCCCAAAAGTCCATTTCTTCTCGCTCACTGATCTTCCCACCTAGGATTACCTCTGGGAGTTAACCTCACCAGCCTCCTTGCTACCTGTTCAATAAACTACTGCTGTCCCCATGGACTCTGCTGCCGGATTAACAATCACTGTCCCTCTTCACATTTCCCTCCAGAACATCTGTTCACTGGTGAACAAATTTGCACTTCCTCTAATAATGAACCACTCTATGCCCACATGCAGCAAGACCTGGACAACATCTAGGGTTGATAAGTGGCATGTAACTTTCGCGCCACACCAGTGCCAGGCAATGACCTTTTCCAAGAGAAAGTCTAACCACCTCCCCTTGACATTCAATGGCATTACCATTGTTGAATGCTCCACCATCAACATCTTGGGGGTCACCATTGATCAAAAACTTAACTGGACCAGCCACATAAATACTGTAGCTAACAGAGGACAGAGACTGGGTATTCTGTGGCGAGCGTCTCACCTCCCGACTCCCTAAAACCTTTCCACCATCTACAAAGCACAAGTCAGGAGTGTGATGGAATACTCTCACTTGCTTGGACTCAAGTAGCTCGGCATTATCCAAGACAAAACAGCCCGCTTGATCGGCACCCCATCTGTCACCTTAAACATTCAATCTCTCCACCATCAGCGCAACATGGCTGCATTGTGTACCATCTACAAGATGCACTGCAGCTCGTTGCCAAGGCTTCTTCGACAGCATCTCCAAAATCTGTGACTACTACCATGTAGAAGAACAAAGGCAGCTGGCTCATGGAAACACCATCACCTTCAGGTTCCCCTCCAAGTCACACACCAACCCCACTGCGAAATATATCACTGTTCCTTCATCGTCGCTGCATCGAAATCCTGGAAATCGTTACCTAACAACACCAAGTCCCATTCACCCATCACCCCTATGCTCTCTGGCTTACATTGGCTCCCGGTTAAGCAACCCCCTCGATTTAAAAATTCTCATCCTTATTTTCAAATCCCTCCATGTGCTATTAGACACTCACACCAACTGGAAATGTGTGGAGGATAAAGATGGACTTGCATTTATATGGAACATTTCTGGTCCTCGGGAAATCCTGCAACTCTTCACGGCCAATGAATTACTTTTGAAATGTAGTCACTGTTGTTATGTAGATAAACGTGACAGACAATTTGCAAAGAGTAAGATCCCACAAACAGCAAATTAGATAAATGACAAGTTAATCTATTTTGGTCATGTTGTTTGAGGGAAAAATGCACTTTTGTTATAGAAGAATTTAATCTACTAATGGACTCCAATACAATGAACATAAGTTGCATTGCCTGCTATCCATCATTCTTTACAGTACCTTTACTGATAAGTATAGATTGTTTTCAGCTCTGTCAGTCTGTAAGTCAGTCATAGTCATTAAAAACCAATTATCTATTGTGATTGGCCTACAATTACTTGCTTGAATTCCTTCAAAGCCTGTACATCTTCATAAAAGCAGATGAGCAAAAGAGTCTCGCCTTTAGCTACTTTAATTTGCATCAATACATCATTGTTGTCTGTCATGCTCCGAGACTGCATGAAAATTGAATATTTTCTCTATTATTTAATGACAAGATTCTCCTTTTGATGTAAAAATAAACATGCTATTATTTCGCCCAGTAGGGAAGTCTTTTAAATATTTCAGTCAAAATGGGATTTTACAAACATATACTAAGAAAGTTTGAAGAATACTAATTAACAATTTAACTCATTGTCACTGCATAACCTAACCACTTATATGGTTGGATTCAGTCATCAACTTCTTAATTTTGTATGATGCCAAATATAAAAGATAATTTGTTTGAAAGGAAGCATGATGATCACAGATGCAATATTTTTAATGAAAAACATAAAATTACAAAAACAAAATGCTTTTATCACAACACGGAAATATTTTGTTTGACATACTTTACAATCATAGTCATGGCATGCTTCTCTACAAATGTTATTCATGAATGAACTTGTGAACAATGGCACTTGTTAATCACAATTTCACAATTAATGAAAGACAGCGCATCCGCAGTATTTTAATATTTAGTCTATCCATCTTAGTTTGAAATAGCTTAACTTGAATTTTTTGAGCACTAAATTCCTGCTTTGCTGTGTTATTCACATTGCTTAATTAGAATTACTAAAAATTCAATAATTTTAGTGCAAAAAAAGATTTTGAATTAGGAGTAAACCATATTCCCAAAATGATCTTAAAGTTAAAAATTTAGTCGGAAGACCAGAGGTCACGCGTATAAGTTATGACAGGGTAAGGCTAGGTTAGACGGTTCTTCTTTTCCCAGAGAATGTTAGACCTATGGAACAAGTTCCTGGCTCACATGATGAATTCACACTGTGTGTGTCTTCGAAAGTGCTAGACAAGCACTTGAGAAAGATCATTTTTTTTTTTAAGTGGATATAGTACCAGGTGCTGCATGCATGGTCAGTGTGATCTCCTGCACTAGTTTCAATCACCTGAGGGAGTCCGAGAGGAATTACCCAGGAGATTATATGACTGACAGTGGGCAGGCAGGTGTGTGGGCGGGTGGGCGTGTGAACGGGCACCTAATCGTGATCCTCCAGGCTTTACGGTTGTGTGGAGCAGGCTCGATGGACCAGCTGGTCTGTTCCTGCCTGCCGATTTTGTACGTTCGTATAAATACTACTAAAATAGTTAACTGAAGCTAAAAATTAATGTTTTAGCTTTAGATCGAAAACTCAACCAAAATGCCTGAGCAAATAATACATAGAATTTGCAATTAAGTTTACAAATCAAGAATTGCATTATCAATGGGAGTGTGATTTTAATAAAATGTACATGGCTCAGCATCACACTGATGGACAGTTTTTACCTCCAATACATGGAATGTGGGCCATACTCCACACAAGTATCACCACGGTCAGAGCAACTTTTTCTGAATATCCATTTGTTTAAAAATATAACAGCTATGTGTCGGTGCAATTCCAATCAGCAATTGAAAACTAAAACCAAACGTTGCCTTGACAGCCACTGGGCAGTCTGGAATATCATCAATACCAAAGGTAAAATGCCATTACAGGTACCGAGCCACGTAACAAAATATGATACAACCCACCATAAATTTGCTAAACCATCATCTAAATAATATTCAAATACCCACAACTTTCTAAGTTATCCTAACAACCAATAGAATCTTTCATATCTTTTGCGATAAACAAACTACAGCTGAAGTTTGCATTCAAGAGGCCCAAATTTCCCCAACCCCTTTTTTCCGGCATATTCTCCCGAGATGCGCCGACTTTGTGCGCTCAAAACACTTACTAACAATTCTGGCCGCTCTGCTGTGTGTCCCGGGTTCTGGCGCGGCATTTCTCGTGGAGTGGGGGGGTGGAGCTACAGCCCTGCGCCAAAAACAGTGCCGGCAGCTGTCCGTATGCGCATTAGAGTGTTTGCGCATGCGCAGTAGCTCCTCCCATGGTTATGATGATGATGCCTGCAGTGTGGGACCCAACGCGTCCTGTCCCTATCCTGGGCCGAGTGGCCTGCCGCACAGGCCGGCCGCTACCTTTCCATGCTGAGGGCTACAAGAAACAGGTTGGTGGGAAAGGGGAAGAGTTTTGATCGGGGGCGAGGGTGGGGGGGGGGGGGGGGAAGAATCATCAAAGATTTTCCAGTACTTTAATATCTAGCTATCTTTACTAAAAATTCCCTATCTGCAGTATCTTACAGCTCACCCACTACTGCATAGAATTCTAAAATATTACTAATTATCAGAGTCACACTACGCAATGCTGAACACCAAAATTTAAGTTTTGACATGCTTTTTTTGTTAAGTCTAACGTTTTAAATTTCTAAACATAAGTCAGGGCAATTCTTTGATGCTGCAGAAGTCAAAATCCAATGTGGTGTGATGCCGCACACGTATCCATGAGGCGAGAGCGTTGGTGCTCTTGATCTATTATTTACAAAGAAAACCCTCCCCTTGCTTAAATGGTCCCTATACTTCAGTCTTCATTGCAAGATCATTTTTATTCTTGTAAAAACCCTATACTCAATTTAATCAGGCTGATAGCACCTACCCCTGTCCAGTCTCGCTGCTTGGGATTTAAAAAAAAAACTAGCATTCCCATCATAACACTGTCATTTGGAGACTACCTGCGCTGATTTCTTAACTCTCCACAATGGTTTTCTGTGCGGCCACAAGTGGCCACATACGCTGGCCTAAGTTCGTTTGGAGCAACTATTAGCTGTCCAAACTGGCTTAAATGGCCAAAACAGGCATAGGTGGCTGGTAACACCCCCTTTTGAAAAAAAAATGTTTTAAATCCTAACGAACTCACTTACACTGGCGCAAATTAAATGTGCAGAATGGGGATTTTTAAGATATTCCAGAAAAATCAAGTTGCTCCAAAATAAACGGAGCAACTCCTGGCCAAATTTGGGCCCAAGGTATTAATAAATACTGCGTCACAGCTAACTGCTGCATTAAAAAAATTTCATTTATTTTACCATTCAGGTTAAGATGTGAGTTGTGGTGACAGTTCCCCACGTATACATTTCTAACATCAGCTGGTCTAGTGGGGGCGAGAGATGGAAAAATCATCAATTGAGATACTCTAGATTGCTCTTGCTTAGCAGTGAAGGTACAGAGGATTAGGTGGAAGCATTTTTTTTCCCCCAAGTCTTCCAAGTCAATACAAAGTCAGTCAGTCATATTTTGCAGAGATTTAGATCATAACATCCATCAACCAAGAGAAGCAAATATGTGAGATTTAATTATGGATAGAAGGTTGGTTAACAGATAGGAAACAATGAGTTAGGGTATTGTTTGAATTGGAGAAGTGGTTTACTTCAGAGGTCAGTGCTGGGTCCATTTTTGTTGTGTGCGTGTACAGATAGATAATTTGGAATTTGTTATAGGGAACACAATTTTGAAATTTGCTGAAAGCACAAAAAGAGGCTTGACAAGCAGTGAGGAAGACTTGAGACACAAAGACAGGTTAGCAGAATGGGTGGCTGTTGCAATTTAATGCAGTAAGGAAACACATTTTGGGAAAAAAACAATTACTATGTACATAAGCCGCTGAAAGATATGGACAAACAGAGACACTTAGGGTTCAAATATATAATTAATTGGATAAATATTTGAAGCAGAGGGAGATATAAAGCTGTGGGAGATAGCAGCTCTTAGCAAGAGCGTTGGACTGCTCTAGAAAACAGCTGGCACAGACACAACGAGGCAAATGCCTTCATTCAATAAACTTCTATGATTCTAAAGTGATGGGAAGAACACAAAGTGCATCTGTGCACAAAACTTCATTGCACCCAGAATTGACAGTTGATGAGAAACAAAGTGGGAAACCTCTTGAAAAAACAGGGTTCTTCTGAAGACAAATCAACAGGTTCTATCAATCTGTTCCCAATGGTGACTTTAATATTCCTAAGGATTGGTGTCATAAATTTGGAGATCTAATTTAAGCAGCGACTCTTGTAGTGCCGCAATGGCTATGATCTTGCAGATGGCCTGCTAACCTGGCCACGTATCTTTGATTTAGTAAAGGATGCATTCTGGCATGGAATATCCTCATTCAATTTGTTGACCTCCATAGCTTTCGGTAGTACCAATTCTGGATCAATGGACAACCTGCACGTGGTCTCCCTGGGTGCTAGTTCACCAAGAACTTGCCAGCTAACATCATCAAGGAGACGACCAAACGACAGAATGCCTGAAAGCGGACTCCTGGTCTGAAAAGCATGAAAGCATCGAATGGATAGGTTCCATAACAGGTTGCTACAGTATTCCATCTGTGTGCAGATATAAGACTTGCAGAATTTAGAAAATGCTATCAACAAGTCGGTCTAAATTTTGAGGATTCTCATTCTTCTACCAGCTTTTTCAGGCACCTTTGCCATCTGTTTGATGTAGTGTAGAATTTAAATGCAATTATCTAATGAAATGGTTTTGAAACTAGACAATTTGATGCTGCTATACAAAGTTGGAGCAGCAGCAACACGGTCATTTTCTTCTTGCCAGAGTTACAGACTTGGTCGTCTCAATGCTGAAGATACACATCATTTTCTACAACCTTATTCAATCCTGTTTATATCTAACTATAGTTATTCCGTTTCTGCTTGACTATCGAGTAGGAGGTTAACTTCTCTTTAATGAGTGGTTTCTTTTTCATAATGACCACCAGGTTATTGATAAAGATAAGAAACAGAGCACAGACAAACATCCTTCTTTGAGGGAAGCCTCTGCAGATATTAAAACCAGTATCCATTTTTGAGAAAGACTGTGGGCTATAACCCCCACTTTTGTGGTTATCGCCCAAAAATGGGCGTTATTTCCGGCATGGGCAGTAAAAAAGGGTTTTCAGATCGCCGGCTTCTCGCCCATTCTCAAAACACATAGTTTACATTTTTGAAAATGGGCGTTACCGCGAGCGATGTCAAATGGGCGGTAACGTTAAATTTTTCTGACCTTCTATCGTAACGTTTGGCCGTCCTTAGTAACCGCATGGCAACGGTCAATTCCCGTGATTCTGGAGGTCAAGGGTCACCATGACATGCGCAGAAGAGGAGACAGAGTGAGAAGGAGCTCAGAGGGACTGAAGGCATGTCTGGGTGTGGAGTGGCTGCTTTGGGAGGAAGGAGGGAGACTTTAGAGCTGCACAGCAAGTAGGCAAACAAAAATTAGCTGTTACCAGTCACATATTTGACCGAATTTGCCCTATAATGGAGAGAGAGGAGGAGGCATCACAACATGCTGTGGAGACTGACGCTGGAGAGAGCAGTGAGGTGGGAGAGGAGCACATTGAAGGCCGCAAAAGAGCCAGGATGTTCTCAGACGAGGCAAATGCCTCCCTCCTGCAGGAGGAAGAGTCACGCTGGGGTGATTTGACACAGGGAGGGCATGGGAAGCCCACCCCAAAGGCCTACCAGAGGATATGGACTGAGACAACAGAGGTGGTCTCGTCGGTGACCAACGAGGTGTGTGAGGGCAACCAATGCCGCAAACGATGGAACAACCTTGCGGGATCCGCAAGAGTAAGTGTTACATTTATTTACATGTACTTACGTATTTATATAATTTGATTTGTAACAGTCATGAGTGACTGTCAGCAGATGTGAGGTCTTGCACTTTTACCGGGAATGTTTTACTCAAAGCCTGTGGTCACTGTGTACTTCTTTAGGTAAAGAATGATAATAATCATCATAATTATGATTACATCTGTCGGTTATGTCTTGTATCAGAGTCTGTGACAGTACCTAGCAATGATATCATGCAATGATCGCCCTGTCACCATTTACAGAAGAAGCTATCAACGATATGGTCCGTGCAGAGGCGAACGGGTGGGGGGCCACCAGTCTACAGCGACATCACCGAGATGGAGGAGCGAGTGCTCGCACTCGTGGGGAATCACCTCCGGACAGCCACGGACACATCTGCAGACCCGGAAGTGATGCCACGTGAGTAAAGCTTACATCATTGCGTGATGCAAAGTCAATAGATGCCACACCAACTCATATCCGACCAATCATATATGATAGATGATTTCTAAAAGTTTCATGCTCGCCTGGGAGAATTTTATAATTCCACAGAGGAGGACAAAGGAGGGGGAAAATAAAGTATGAGAGGAAGCTTGCTGGGAACATAAAAACTGACTGTAAAAGCTGCTATAGATATGTGAAGAGAAAAAGATTAATGAAGAGAAACATAGGTCATTTGCAGTCAGATTCAGGTGAATTTATAATGGGGAACAAAGAAATGGTGGACCAGTTAAACAAATACTTTGGTTCTGTCTTCAAGAAGGAAAACACAAATAACTTTCCGGAAATACTAGGGGACCGAGGGTCTAGTGAAAAGAAAGAACTGAAGGATATCCTGATTAGGCAAGAAATTGTGTTAGGGAAATTGATGGGATTGAAGGCCGATAAATCCCCGGGGCCTGATAGTCTGCATCCCAGAGTACTTAAGGAAGTGGTCCTAGAAATAGTGGATGCATTGGTGATCATTTTCCAACAGTCCATCAACTCTGGATTAGTTCCTATGGACTGGAGGGTAGCTAATGTAACACCACTTTTTAAAAAAAGGAGGGAGTGAGAAAATGGGTAATTATAGACTGGTTAGCCTGACATCAGTAGTGGGAAAATTTTGGAATCAATTATTAAAGATGAAATAGCAGCGCATTTGGAAAGCAGTGACAGGATCAGTCCAAGTCAGCATGGATTTATGAAAGGGAAATCATGCTTGATAAATCTAGAATTTTTTGAGGATATAACTGGTAGAGTGGACAAGGGAGAACCAGTGGATGTGGTGTATTTGGACTTTCAAAAGGCTTTTGACAAGGTCTAACACAAGAGATTGGTGTGCAAAATTAAAGCACATGGTATTGGGGATAGTGTATTGACATGGTTGGCAGACAGGAAGCAGAGAGTCGGGATAAACGGGTCCTTTTCAGAATGGCAGGCAGTGACTAGTGGGGTGCCGCAAGGCTCAGTGCTGGAACCCCAGCTATTTACAATATACATTAATGATTTAGATGAAGGAATTGAGTGTAATATCTTCAAGTTTGCAGATGACACTAAGCTGGGTGGCGGTGTGAGCTGTGAGGAGGACGCTAAGAGGCTGCAGGGTGACTTGGACAGGTTAGGTGAGTGGGCAAAAGCATGGCAAATGCATTATAATGTGGATAAATGTGAGGTTATCCACTTTGGGGGCAAAAACACGAAGGCAGAATATTATCTGAATGGCGGCAGATTAGGAAAAGGGGAGGTGCAACGAGACCTGGGTGTCATGGTTCATCAGTCATTGAAAGTTGGCATGCAGGTACAGCAGGTGGTGAAGAAGGCAAATGGTATGTTGGCCTTCATAGCTAGGGGATTTGAGTAGAGGAGCAGGGAGGTCTTACTGCAGTTGTACAGGGCCTTAGTGAGGCCTCACCTGGAATATTGTGTTCAGTTTTGGTCTCCTAATCTGAGGAAGGACGTTCTTGCTATTGAGGGAGTGCAGCGAAGGTTCACCAGACTGATTCCTGGGATGGCAGGACTGACATATGAGGAGAGACTGGATCAACTGGGCCTGTATTCACTGGCGTTGAGAGGGGATCTCATAGAAACATATAAAATTTTGACGGGACTGGACAGGTTAGATGCAGGAAGAATGTTCCCGATGTTGGGGAAGTCCAGAGCCAGGGGATATAGTCTGAGGATAAGACGTAAGCCATTTAGGACAGAGATGAGGAGAAACTTCTTCATTCAGAGTTGTTAACCTGTGGAATTCCCGACCGCAGAGAGTTGTTGATGTCAGTTTATTGGATATATTCAAGAGGGAATTAGATATGGCCCTTACGACTAAAGGGATCAAGGGGTATGGAGAGAAAGCAGGAACGGGGTACTGACGTGAATGATCAGCCATGATCTTATTGAATCTGAGGAGGCGGGAGTTCAGGAGGCGAGAGGCCTACAAGAGGCCCATCAGTGAGCAGCGGGAATTCGTGGTCGGAGGCGAGCAGCCGACAAGAGGCCCGTCAGTGAGAAGCGGGAGTTCGTGGACGGGGGAGGCGAGCAGCCTAAAAGAGGCCCGTCAGTGAGCAGCGGGAATTCGTGGTTGGAGGCGAGCAGCCTACAAGAGGCCAGCTGGTGCAGCTGCAGTAGGGAGGCAAAAAGGAAGTAGAAAGAAATCGAAAGGTGACTTCACAGCCAAGGGGGTAAGTGATTGGTAATTAGTTTTTCTTTTATTTTTCTTTATCAGTAAGTAACCTTTATCATTGTTGTTGCAAAATTAAGTTAATCTAAGGGTTAAGTCATGGCAGGAGAGCTCGGACACATGTTATGCTCCTCCTGTACTATGTGGGAAGTCAGGGACACTTCCGGTGTCCCTGACGACTACATGTGCGGGAAGTGCATCTGCCTGCAGCTCCTGACGGACTGCATTGCGGCACTGGAGCTGCGGGTGAGTGAACTTTGGAGCATCCACGATGCTGAGAACGACATGAATAGCATGTTTAGTGAGTTGGTCTTACCACTGGTAAAGGGTACACAGCCAGATAGGGAATGGATGACCAACAGGAAGAGCAGTGCAAGGAAGGTAGTGCAGGGGTCCCCTGCGGTCATCCCCCTGCAAAACAGATACACCGCTTTGGGTACTGTTGAGGGGGATAATTCATCAGGGGAGGGCAGCAGCAGCCAAGTTCATGGCACCGTGGCTGGCTCTGCTGCACAGGAGGGCAGGAAAAAGAGTGGGAGAGTGATAGTGATAGGGGATTCAATTGTAAGGGGAATAGATAGACGATTCTGCAGCCGCAACCGAGACTCCAGGATGGTATGTTGCCTCCCTGGTGCAAGGGTCAAGGATATCTCGGAGCGGGTGCAGGGCATTCTGAAAAGGGAGGGTGAACAGCCAGTTGTCGTGGTGCATATAGTTACCAACGATATAAGTAAAAATCGGGAGAAGATCCTATAGGATGAATTTAGGGAGCTAGGAGCTAAATTAAAAAGTAGGACCTCAAAAGTAGTAATCTCAGGATTGCTATCAGTGTCACGTGCTAGTGAGAGTAGGAATCACAGGATAGCTCAGGTGAATACGTGGCTTGAGGAGTGGTGCACAAGGGAGGGATTCAAATTCCTGGGACATTGGAACCGGTTCTGGGGGAGGTGGGACCAGTACAAACCGGACGGTCTGCACCTGGGCAAGACTGGAAACAATGTCCTCGGGGGAGTGTATGCTCGTGCTGTTGGGGAGGAGTTAAACTAATATGGCATGGGGATGGGAACCTATGCAGGGAGACAGAATCGGGCAAGAAGCAAAAGATAGAAAGAAGAAAAGTAAAAGTGGAGGGCAGAGAAACCGAAGGCAAAAAGCAAAAAAGGCCACATTACAGCAAAATTCTAAAGGGACAAAATGTGTTAGTTAGAAAGACAAGCCTGAAGGCTCTGTGCCTCAATGCGAGGAGTATTCGGAATAAGGTGGACGAATTAACTGCGCAAATAGCAGTTAATGGGTATGATGTAATTGGCATCACGGAGTCATGGCTCCAGGGTGACCAAGGCTGGGAACTCATCCAGGGGTATTCAACATTCAGGAAGGATAGACAGAAAGAAAAAGGTGGCGGGGTGGCATTGCTGGTGAAAGAGGAAATTAATGCAATAGTAAGAAAGGACATTAGCTTGGATGATGTGGAATCGGTATGGGTGGAGCTACGGAATACCAAGGGGCAGAAAACGCTTGTGGGAGTTGTGTGCAGACCAAACATTAGTAGTAAGCTTGGGGGACAGCATCAAACAAGAAATTAGGGATGCATGCAATAAAGGTACAGCAGTTATCATGGGTGACTTTAATCTACATATTGATTGGGCTAACCAAACTGGTAGCAATGCGGTGGAGGAGGATTTCCTGGAGTGTATTAGGGTGGTTTTCTCGACCAATATGTTGAGGAACCAACTAGGGAGCTGGTCATCCAAGACTGGGTGATGTGTCATGAGAAAGGACTAATTACAATCTTGTTGTGCGAGACCCCTTGGGGAAGAGTGACCATAACATGGTAGAATTATTTATTAAGATGGAGAGTGACAGTTAATTCAGAAACTAGGGTCCTGAACTTAAGGAAAGGTAACTTCGATGGTTTGAGGCATGAATTGGCTAGGATAGACTGGCAAATGATACCTAAGGGTTGACGGTGGATAGGCAATGTAAACATTTAAAGATCACATGGCTGAACTTCAGCAATTGTACATCCCTGTCTGGAGTAAAAATAAAACTGGGAAGGTGGCTCAACCGTGGTTAACAAGGGAAATTAAGAATAGTGTTAAATCCAAGGAAGAGGAATATAAATTGGCCAGAAAAAGCAGCAAACCTGAGGACTGGGAGAAAGTTAGAATTCAGCAGAGGAGGACAAAGGGTTTAATTAGGAGGGGGAAAATAGAGTACGAGAAGAAGCTTGCCGGGAACAAAAAAAACTGACTGCAAAAGCTTCGATAGATATGTGAAGAGAAAAAGATTAGTGAAGACAAACATAGGACCCTTGCAGTCAGATTCAGGTGAATTTATAATGGGGAACAAAGAAATGGCAGACCAATTGAACAAATACTTTGGTTCTGTCTTCACGAAGGAAGACACAAATAACCTTCTGGAAGTCCTAGGGGACTGAGGGTCTAGTGAGAAGGAGGAACTGAAGGATATCCTTATTAGGCGGGAAATTGTGTTAGGGAAATTGATGGGATTGAAGGCTGATAAATCCCCGGGGCCTGATAGTCTGCATCCCAGAGTACTTAAGGAAGTGGCCCTAGAAATAGTGGATGCATTGGTGATCATTTTCCAACAGTCTATCGACTTGGGATCAGTTCCTATGGACTGGAGGGTAGCTAATGTAACACCACTTTTTAAAAAGGGAGGGAGAGAGAAAGCGGGTAATTATAGACCGGTTAGCCTGACATCAGTATTGGGGAAAATGTTGGAATCAATCATTAAGGATGAAATAATTGCGCATTTGGAAAGCAGTGACAGGATCGGTCCAAGTCAGCATGGATTTATGAAGGGGAAATCATGCTTGACAAATCTTCTAGAATTTTTGGGGGATGTACCTAATAGAGTGGACAAGGGAGAACCAGTGGATGTGGTGTATTTGGACTTTCAAAAGGCTTTTGACAAGGTCCAACAGAAGAGAATGGTGTTCAAAATCAATGCGCATTGCGGGTAATATACTGACGTGGATAGAGAACTGGTTGGCAGACAGGAAGCAGAGAGTCAGGATAAACGGGTCCTTTTCAGATTGGCAGGCAGTGACTAGTGGTGTGCTGCAGGGCTCAGTGCTGGGACCCCAGCTCTTTTTAATATGCATCAATGACTTAGATGAAGGAATTGAGTGTAATATCTCCAAGTTTGCAGATGACACTAAACTGGGTAGCAGTGTGAGCTGTGAGGGGGACACTAAGAGGCTGCAGGGTGACTTGGAGAGGTTAGGTGAGTGGGCAAAAGTGTGGCAGATGCATTATAATGTGGATAAATGTGAGGTTATCCACTTTGGGGGCAAAAACATGAAGGCAGAATATTATCTGAATGGTGGCAAATTTGGAAAAGGGGAGGTGCAACGAGACCTGGGTGTCATGGTACATCAGTCATTGAAAGTTGGCATGCAGGTACAGCAGGCGGTGAAGGCAGCAAATGGTATGTTGGCCTTCATAGCTAGGGGATTTGAGTATAGGAGCAGGGAGGTCTTACTGCAGTTGTACAGGGCCTTGGTGAGGCCTCACCTGGAGTATTGTGTTCAGTTTTGGTCTCCTAATTTGAGGAAGGAAGTTCTTGCTATTGAGGGAGTGAAGCGAAGGTTCACCAGACTGATTCCCGGGATGGCAGGACTGACATATGAGGAGAGACTGGATCAACTGCACCTTTATACATTGGAGTTTAGAAGGATGAAAGGGGATCTCATAGAAACATGCAAGATTCTGGAGGGGCTGAACAGGGTAGATGCAGGTAGAATGTTCCCGAAGTTGGGGAAGTCCAGAACCAGGGGACACAGTCGTAGGATAAGGGGTAGGCCATTTAGGACTGAGATGAGGAGAAATGGCGTCACTGAGAGAGTTGTTACTCTGTGGAATTCCCTGCCGCAAAGTTGTTGATGCCAGTTGATCGGATATATTCAAGAGAGAGTTAGATATGGCCCTTATGGCTAAGTGGTTCAAGGGATATGGAGAGAAAGCAGGAAAGAGGTACTGATCTTACTGAATGATGGTGCAGGCTCAAAGGGCTGAATGGCCTACTCCTGCAACTATTTTCTATGTTTCTATGAAAATCATCGCAATGCACAATGTGTTGATGATCATAAAATGTGATGTCGGCTATGATTTTGAGAGTGGTGGTGCCTTTGTCTTGCATACGCTGTGTGTAGCGCTGGACTCGCCTCGTCACCCTAGCACTCCCTTTCTCCTCTAAAACCAAATTTATGTTTTGCACGTCAGCTAGCAGCATGGCCTCAGGTAAGGCTACAGAGGCCAGAAGGTGGGGGCGCAGGGCAGGGGTCATCAGATGATCCTACTACATCTAGTGCTGCGGAGCTCCGATTCTCACCCGTCAATTCACTGGGTCTGTTCTCGACGATGAGAGCGAGGACTTCGAACAACCTGCATCACCACGCTCCAGAAGCCATTCCACCCCAAGGCCAGAGTGGTCCTCCGGTCATTCCTACCTCCACTCTGGAGCTGCCGGCACCAAGCACCTCTCCACAGGGCACCCCATTTGTCCCCAGGATGGCGCCGACCCCGCAAAGGCCTCGTGGATGCGGCAGGTCTGTTCCACGAGCGCGACATGACAGCGGAGAGATGGTACAGTTGTCCAGGAGGACTGTAGATATTGGTGACCAGCTCATCGAGGCATTGGGGGGCATATCCCAACATTTAGCTACTATGACACAGTACATTCCGCGCATGACGGAGTCCCTGGATGCGATAACCAGGAACACTGCTGCAACAGGCCTCCCAGTGGTCCCCAAGCACGGCACTCCACCCCTTGGTTCCACCCCACCACTGCGAATGACAGATGATAGCAAGGACCAAGATCCTGCTTCTGCATCAGAGAACGTTGCCCCCTCGGCACCCCCCGCTCCTGTACCACCACGGCATCTGCCTTCATCCCCCCCAATGAGGCATCCCACGGCCAGGCACCATGGAGCAAGGAGGGGAAGGGGTAGAGCTGGGGAGGAGGAGGGGGGGGGGGGCGGAAGGGAAGTGAGATGCATGTTCACAGGTGATGGCTGTGTCATATCTCCATCTGGGTGTATGCAATTTGTTGCAATGTATGGGGGCTGGGGACCACGCTCCTGCTTTGCCTTTGAATTGTGTGTTGCTGGACATGTTGAACATGTGATTTATGTCAATGTTGGGAAAAGCTGGGTGTAGGTGGGGGCTGGGTGTGATTGGCTGTGATACTTATGATTTCAGACCAATGTTGCTATTAAACTTTTGTTATTGACCATAACCTTGTTGCGTATTGTCTCAGATAGCTGGACCATTACACACTGGTGATTCCTTACCATGAAAGTGTTAAATACAACGTATCAATCAACGTAAACTTTAACTGGCACCAAGGTGATGGGCACCATTGATTTCTGAGCTGCACACACACACAGCAGTGTCAGCGTTGTCACTTACATCAGCGCTCTTTCAGGCAAATCTTTCCGAGATCAGCTCCTCATGTAAGAGTGGGATTTAATGAATGCCAGCCACACCACTGGCGTTGATCCCAGTTAGTTCCACATTTTGTGGGCGGGTTTTTGAGCGGGCGATGTGTGCGAGGTGGTGAAATTGACGGTGGGCGATCTCCATGGCCGCTAGTTTGGGTAAATATGCTCTTTACAACAAAAAACAGTCGGCGGGCGTTGCATCTCGGCGTTAAGTCCGTGAAGAAAGGAACGCTGGGCGATAATATGGGTGTTGAAATCGCCCATTCTGCTGATTCTGCCCAAAAAATGTGGGCGGGCGGGAATATTTTTTCTTGCCGTTAAGCCCATTGGGAAAATAATGCTCGACAATAAGTCTCCTAAAAAAGCCCATCAGTTTCCATTTTGTGTCAAAATGGGCGATATATGGGCGTTATACGTCATTTCAGCGGTAAAATGGACATTAAGCATGCAAAAAAGTGGGGGTTCTAGCCTTGTATCTTTTGCAGTCCTGTAATTTCCTATTTGCCCATTTATGACAGACCAGGTTTAACTTCGACGAGGAAACATTATATATTCAGCTCAACAGATATCCCAAAAGAGACACAAGGGCTTGCTTGTGTTGTTAAAGTCTTACGTCATCAGGATAAATTGCTTTTTTGTGATCGAGCTTTTGAAGGTGAGAATTAACTCTCATGTGACTAATCTTGATTCAGTTGACTGAGATGCGTATGCAATCAATTCCTATCTGCGTCAATGCTGTGGGGAAAATAATACATTTTTGTCCTGTTTTTGTGACTAGTACAGGTATCTTAAAAAGATTTGGCTTTTATTTGGAACTTTAATGTTCTTTCCTATCTGTTCTTGTTCTTACACCCTGTGAGACAACATAATGCCTATAACAGTCTTTAAGTAGATCATATACTAGCTGCAATGTGAATCTCACCACTGGAAAACCTTATTTTAAAGAACCCATCAGTGCACTCCGATTTTCAAGTTCACACAGCAGAATTTGAAATTTGATATTATTTGACTTCATTCCCCATCCTATGAAAAATCTATACGATTTCCATCTGTTGCTTATGTTCTTAATTCCAGAAATTCAGAGTTGGAAACATTTTTATTGAGTGCACAACTAAATATAGACTAATGCTATCCTGGCGGAATTCTGCTCAAACCTCGATTTCGCTTTATAATACTGAAATATGCAAAGCCTTGGCTCCTGGCCAGGTGCAAAAAGTGTTCATTTCAGTGGAAGTTTGATATCTAATGGTATTGGAATCATTGTTTTAGAAGGACAGGAATATTATACTGTGAAATGGAATGTACATCTCTTTAAGGCCAGATGTAGTCGTTCTGCATTCTTGAAATGTATAGTAAGTTCACTTGCAGCTCAGGTTGCACATCAGAGCCTGGAGTTTGTTTGATTTACGGGTCAATTAAGAATATGTTGACTTTGTGGAGCCGAAATGTTTTTGGAGAAAGTGAACTAAAACACATACAGCATTTTAAGACCGTTATATTTCTGTAACACCAACAATTTGCATTTATAAAGCAGAACTAACAGAAAATGTTCCAAGTGCGCTTCACAAAAGTGGCAAGAGACCAAATTGATGCCAAGCCAAAGAGGAAGATTTAAAAACATTAATTCATGGGATGTGGGCATCATTGGCAAGGCCAGCATTTAATGACCGTCGCTAATTGCCCCTGAGCCACCTTCTTCAACCACTGCAGTCCTTATGGTGAAGGTACTCCCACAGTGCTGTTATGATGAGGTAGAACTCCCTGTCAGTTTGGTACAAATGACTGGCTTGCTGGGCCATTTCAGAGGGCTGTTAACCACATTTCTGTGGGTCTGCAGTCACACATTGCCCAGACTGAGTAAGGATGGCAGATTTCCTTCCCTAAAGGCCACAAGTGAACCAGATGGTTTTTTAAAACAATCCGGTAGTTTCATGGGGCTGGAATTTCCAATGGCTTACCGCCCGATTTCTGGCCATTGGCCATTGTGGGAGGTAATCAGATGAGCGAGAAATTCCTTACCCGAGTGACTCCGGCGGTTTTGAGGTACCGTTGGGGAGCGGACCGCCTGCGTGCACCGTCGTCAGATCGCCCTGGCGAGATATTTGGCTCAGCGGTGACCCATAGGCGAGTATAAAAAAAATGCCCACGAGGATCAGCAGAGCTGGACGGCACGTGAGTACCTCTGCAAGAAAAATAGTTAGTAATTTTTTTTTACTAATTATTTAAAACAATCTGTTGTGATTACTTAGTTTAAAATGTCTTGGAAATATTATTTTTTTTTTAAATTTTTGGGGGGATGTTTTCGGCAACGATAATCTTCCCAATCTTGGCGGCCTTTTGGGCGGCAATTGAGAGCTGGCGGGCAGATAGGAAATTCTAGCCCAATGGTCACCATTAGTAACGATAGCTTTTTATTCCAGATTTATTTAATTAACTGAATTTAAATTCCCCAGCTGCCATGGTGGGATTTCAATGCATGTCTCCGAATCATTAGTCCAGGCCTCTGGTTTACTAATCCTGTAACATAATCACTATGCTACCATGCCCAATTATATCAAGAGTGGAGGCCAACAACTTGATCAGAAGTAGATTTTAAGGATGGTCTTAAAAGAGGTGAGGAAGATGGAGAGGGTTTGAAGGGAATTCAGGAGTGTGGAGCCTATTTGGCTGACAGCACGGTCACCAAAGGTGGGCGAAGGGAGGGGAGGATGCCCAAATGGTTGGAGTCAGATGAGCAGTAGTTTAGGGGTCATTGTAGAGCTGGAGGTGGTTACGATCATTGGGAAGCACAAGACCATGAAAGGATTTAAATACAAGGATGAGAATTTTAAATTGGAGGCATTGGGAGAGTGAAAACCAATATAGGTCCGAGGACAGGGGTGAAAGCTGAGTGGGATCTCGTGCAGCATAAGATATGGGCAGCAGAGTTTTCGATAAGCTGAAGTTTATGGAAGTTGGAGGATGGAAGGCCAGCCAAGAGAGCATTGAAAAGAAAAAGTCAAAGAAAGACTTGGATTTCTATCGCACCTTTCATGACCACCTGACGTGTCGAAGCACTTTAGAGCCAATGAAGTACTTTTGGAATGTAGTCACTGTTGTAATGTGGGAAACCTGGCAGTCAATTTTCACACAGCAAGCTTCCACAAACAGCAATGTGATAATGACCAGATAATCTGTTTTAGTGATGTTGATTGAGGGATAAATATTGGCCAGGACACCGGGGATAACTCCCCTACTCTTCTTCAAAATAGTGTCATAGGATATTTTACGTCCACCCAAAGATAGCACTTCCAACAGTACAGCACTGCACTGGAGTGCCGGCCTTGATTAATGCCGTTAAGTCCCTGGAGTGGGTCTTGAACCCACAATCTTCTGACTCAGAGGCAAGTTTGCTACCCGCTGAGCCACAGCTGACACGAGTTGGAATAGTTGAATCTGGAGATGACAAATCCAAGGAAGAGGGCCTCAGTAGCAGATGGGATGAAACAGGGGCGTAGATGGGTGATTTTACAACGATGGAAACACCTCTGTAATTTTGACTTTGAGAGATTGTGTAAAATGGGCGATAACAAATCAGCAATCTGTTTTACATTTCTCCTGATTTTAATTTCCATTGATGGCGAGACTTGGCAGCATTGAACGCTGATTTTCCTGGGGCGTTGGCAGGGTCTGTACTGAGCAGCATTGCGGTGGTGATTCTTGGCTTTACAGCATTGTACTGGAGTTCTTGGGATTTGGCAAAGCTGGAATGGAGACAGTGGAATCCGGCAGCATGGCAGTGGAGGTCTGATTCTTTGAAGTACTGGGGGAATTTTGTGCATTAGAAGCAGGACAGGTAGTCCTAAGATTTGGAAGCCATTGTTCACAAATTCCTCGGCCACATATAATTTGGAAAAACAAAATCAACTAGTTATACACTGAGCAATTCAACATTTGTATCAAAACATTTTCTGCAAACAACAAGGACAGGATTTTCCATTTGTGGGGCTTCCAGCCTGAAAACCGAACGCACCCCACCGCCCCTTCATTTTTAATGGGCAAGGAGCTCTCAGACGGTTGGCACAGAACACAGATGTGGAATACCCAAGCCTAATTGTTTAAGATTTTTAAATATAGACAGAAAGCACAGCTGGCACAATCATCTCCTCATTCCTTGTTGAAGAAAGCTTCTAAATGTCATTTTTGCAGCTTGTTGGCAGCATGCTCTGAAGAGCTAGTCTTGTTATTTTGAATTCACCTCAGAAGACTGTACTCCTAATAAAGGATCCCCTCGGAATGAGTGAACATAGCCTGGTTGAATTTCAAATTCAGATGGAGGGCAAGAAAGTTGGATCTCAAACCAGCGTATTAAGCTAATACAAAGGTATGAGGGTAGAGTTGGGTAAAGTGGACTGGGAAAATAGATTAAAGCGTAGAACAGTTGATGAACAATGGCATACATTTAAGGAGGCATTTCATAACTCTCAAGAAAAATATATTCCAGTGAGGAGGAAAGGGTGTAAAAGAAAAGATAGTCATCCGTGGCTAACTAAAGAAATAAAGGATGGTATCCAATTAAAAACAAGGCCAAAACCAGTGATGTCATGTATGCAAACTCTTTGTATTCACAATGTAACTATGTACAATGTACCACCTGAGGGCGCTGCTGTTAGAGGCCCAGGGGTTTCCTGCCCTGGGTGTGCAGGGGCATATAAAAAGGCAGCCGGCCATGCTGTCCCTCACTTTGCAGTCGTATTAAATGGACTGAAGTCACACAGCTCTTATTCACAAGGCCTCGTGGAGTTATTCGATGGTAATTGCAGACATAACAACTGGCAATGAGAATACGGACTTACGTGATTATGGCTACTTTTGGCACAGTAAAAGACTTCACAGAGGTTGCCTTCATGGGAAGGCTCGAGCAATCTTTCGTGGCAAACGACCTGGCAGGGGAGACGGACACATTGGTGGAGAAGCGCAAGGCTATACTGCTGACCAGTTATGGATCTGAGGATTGCCGCCTCGTCAGGGACATGCTGGCACCCACGAAGGACAAGGATAAGACATATGATGAGCTGACTGAACTAATTCACGATACCATACAGATGACTTCCTACCAGAATTGGAGCTCACTGGCAAGTACTGTATGTAAAATAACACCGATTGCAGGCAGAACTGTTGAACTAATAAGAACTGTACAAAGAGGAGCTTACATGCCTGCTGCTGCTAGTCCGCCAAGTGGTGCAAATACAAAATCAATAACACAATGCTGGCGTTATGGGGGTAATCATTGGGCCCATCAATGTCGATTTAAAGACTATGCGTGCAAAAGCTGCAGAACAAGGGGCCACCTCCAGCGAATGTGCAAACGTACCGCGACTCACCACGTGGCAGTGGAGTCGGAAGAAGTGTCCCGATCCAGCGTGGATCACAAAGGACAAGCTGAAGAGGCAACTCAGCACACCCTTTCCACAAAAAATCCTCCCATGATGATAGGAGTCAAATTAAATGGCGTTTTTGTATCCATGGAACTGGACATGGGGGCGAGTCAGTCAATTATGAGCCAGAAGGCATTTGAAAGGCTGTGGGGCAACAACAAAGCACAAAGACCCAAGCTGAGCCCGATTCAGATAAAGCTGCGCACTTACACCAAGGAACTGATACCAGTTATTGGCAGTGCGAACGTAAAAGTATCTTATGATGGAGAGGCACACCAGCTGCCACTGTGGATTGTACCAGGCGATGGGCCTTCGCTGCTTGGCAGAAGCTGGGGAAGATTCAGTTGAACTGGGAAGATGTCTAAGTATTATCGTCAGTGGACAATGCTTCCTGTCCTCAAGTGCTGAGCAAGTTCCCATCTTTATTTGAACCAGGCATCGGCAACTTCACAGGCGCCGAAGTACAGATCCACTTGATTCCCGAGGCACTACCTGTTCATCACAAGGCTTGAGCGATCCCATACATGAAAAAGGAGAAAGTGGAGATCAAATTGGACAGACTTCAACGCGAGGGAATCATATCGCCAGTCGAGTTCAACGAGTGGGCCAGCCCAATTGTTCCGGTAGCATGGTGGCACGGTCAGAATCTGCGGCAACTACAAAATAACGATCAAATGAGTCTCGTTACAGGACCAGTACCCACTACTCAAAGCCGATGCCCTTTTTGCGACATTAGCGGGGGAAGGCGTTAACCAAGCCCTATCTAATCTATGGTTATGTGACCCAGGAGCTGGTTGAGTTGATGAAAAAATTAACATGAATTAACACGCACAAAGGACTGTTCATGTACCACAGGTGCTCATTCGGGATTCGCTCAGCTACAGCCATATTCCAAAGAAACATGGCGAGCCTGTTGAAATCAGTTCCACGCACCGTCGTATTTCAGGACGACATCCTCATCACTGGCTGCGACACCTCGAACACCTGCACAACCTAGAAGTAGTTTTAAGTCGACTAAGCAGAGTTGGACTCTGGTTGAAATGATCCAAATATGTCTTCTTGGCGCCACAGGTAGAATTCCTGGGGAGGAAGATTACACAGCACCCATCCAGGCATAGTCATGATGAAGGCTATCGCCAGGTCCCACGTCTGGTGGCCCGGCATTGAATCGGATCTGGAGTCGCTTGTGTACCAGTGTAACATATGCTCATAAATGAGCAATGCTCCCAGGGAGGCTCTACTTAGTCTCTGGTCCTGGCCCTCAAAACCATGGTCCAGAATCCATGTGGATTATGCGGGCCCCTTTCTGGGAAAGATGTTCCTGGTTGTTGTGGACCCCTACTCGAAATGGATTGAAAGTGCAATAATGGCATCCAGCACGTCCGCAGCCACCATTGAAAGCCTCAGGACCATGTTTGCCACCCATGGCTTACCCGACATTCTTGTCAGCGACAATGGTCCGTGCTTCACCAGCTCAGAATTCAATGAATTCATGACCCGTAATGGCATCAAGCATGTCAGATCTGCTCCGTTCAAGCCCGCATCCAATGGCCAAGCAGAGCAGGCAGTCCAAACCATGAAGCAGACCTTGAAACATGTCACGGAAGGCTCCTTACAAACCCGCCTGTCCCGGGTACTGCTCAGCTACAGAACACGACCCCACTCATTTACCGGGGTTCTCCCTGCAGAATTACTAATGAAACGAGCACTCAAAACCAGGTTCTCCTTCGTACACCCCGACCTCATTGATCAGGTGGAAACCAGGCTGTCATGTATGTAACCTTCATGTAACAACACTGCAATACTGTATATATGTAAGAAATGCACACCTTGACCACAGAGGGTGAACTTGTGGGAGACACTCCTCACCTAGTCATCCAGGTCTATAAAGGGAGGTCCCATGCAGGGTCATCACTTCTTGGTCCTATGAATAAAGGTTCAGGTCATGGAGTGACCTTGCCCATACAATGTGCCTCGTGTGGATTTGTGGTATTGTGTAAGGACTTTACACAGGCGTCATCAGCAAAACACGTACCATGATCGCGTGGCTGTATTACGCAACATCACTGTAAATGACCGTGTGTTTGTGCCGAATTACTGTCAGGGCCCCAAATGGGTCGCTGGCACTGTATTAGCCAAGGAGGGGAATAGAGTGTTTGTTGTCAAACTGCTTAACTGTCGAATATGCAGAAAACATTTGGACCAAACCAAATTACGATTCACAGATAACCAGGAACCACCGGAAGAGGACCTCATCTCCAGCAACCCATCAACACACGCCCAATCGACAACAGACCTCGCTGCCAATGATCCCACCATCCCCAACAGTCCAGCCCAACCAGTCGCGCTGCAAGACAGCAGTGGCCCAACCAATTCACCCAGGCCAGAAGCGACACTCAGTCAACCTGCAGGGCTCCGGTTTGCCTTAACCCGTAATCAACTCGCATCAAAGACTTTGGGGGGGGAATGATGTCATGTATGCAAACTCTTTGCATTCACTATGTATTATGTACGATGTACCACCTGAGGATGCTGCTGTTGGAGGCCCAGGGGTTTCCTGCCCTGGGTATGCAGGGGCATATAAAAAGGTAGCCAGCCATGCTGTCCCTCACTTTGCAGTCGTATTAAATGGACTGAAGTCACACAGCTCTTACTCACAGTACAAGACCTCGTGAAGTTAATCGATGGTAATTGCAGACATAACAAGATTAGAAGATTAGGTAGCTTTTAAAAGCCAGCAAAGAATAACTAAAAAAATGATTAAGAAAGGGAAGATAGATTATGAAAGTAAACTAGCACAAAATATAAAAATAGATAGCAAGAGTTTCCACAGGTACATAAAAAGGAAAAGGGTGGCTAAAATAAATGTTGCTCCATTAGAGGCCGAGACCGGAGAATTAGTGATGGGGAACACAGAGATGGCAGAAACTCTGAACAAATATTTTGTATCAATCTTTACAGTAGAGGACACAAACAATATTCCAACAGTGGATAGTCAAGGGGCTATAGAGGGGGAGGAACTTAACACAATCACTAAGGAGGTGGTACTCAGAAAGATAATTGGACTAAAGGTGGATAAATCCATTGGACCTGATGGCTTGCATCCTAGGATCTTAAGAGAAGTGGCAGGGATTGTAGATGCATTGGTTGTAATTTACCAAAATTCCCTGGATTCTGGGGAGGTCCCAGCAGATTGAAAAACTGCAAATGTAACGCTCCTATTTAAAAAAGGAGGCAGGCAAAAAACAGGAAACTATAGACCAGTTAGCCTAATATCTGTGGCTTGGAAAATGTTGGAGTCCATTATTAAAAAAGCAATAGCAGGACATTTGGAAAAGCATAATTGAGTCAGGCAGAGTCAGCATGGATTTATGAAGGGGAAGTCATGTTTGACAAATTTGCTGGAATTCTTTGAGGATGTAACAAACAGGGTGGATGAAGGGGAACCAATGGATATGGTGTATTTGGACTTCCAGAAGGCATTTGACAAGGTGCCACATAAAAGGTTATTGCACAAGATAAAAGTTCACGGGGTTGGGAGCAAAATATTAGCATGGTAGAGGATTGGCTACTTAACAGAAAACAGAGAGTCGGGATAAAAGGTTCATTCTCGAGTTGGCAACCAGTAACTAGTGGGGTGGCGTAGGGATCAGTGCTGGGACCCCAACTATTTAAAATCTATATTAACGACTTGGATGAAGGAACCAAGTGTAACGTAGCCAAGTTTGCTGACGATACAAAGGTGGGAGGAAAAGCAATGTGTGAGGAGAACACAAAAAACCTGCAAAAGGACATAAATAGGCTAAATGAATGAGCAAAAATTTGGCAGATGGATTATAATGTTGGAACGTGTGAGGTTATGCAGAAAAAAAATCAAACAGCAAGTTATTATTTAAATGCAGAAAAATTGCAAAGTGCTGCAGTACAGCGGGACCAGGGGAGGTCCTGGTGCATGAAACACAAAAGGTTGATATGCAGGTACAGCAAGTGATCAGGAAGGCAAATGGAATCTTGGCCTTTATTGCAAAGGGGATGAAGTATAAAAGCAGGGAAGTCTTACTACAGTTATGCAGGATATTGGTGAGGCCACACGTGAAAAACTGTGTGCAGTTTTGGTTTCCATATTTACGAAAGGATATACTTGCTTTGGAAGCAGTTCAGAGAAGGTTCACGAGGTTGATTCTGGAGATGAGGAGGTTGACTTATAAGGATAGGTTGAGTAGGTTGGGCCTCTACTCATGGGAATTCAGAAGAATGAGAGGTGATCTTATCGAAACGTATATGATTATGCAGGGGCTTGACAAGGTGGATGCAGAGAGGTTGTTTCCACCGATAGGGGAGACTATAACTAGGGGGCATAATCTTAGAATAAGGGGCCGCCCATTTAAAACAGAGATGAGGAGAAATTTCTTCTCGGAGGGTCGTAAATCTATGGAATTTTCTGCCTCAGAGAGCTGTGGAAGCTGGGTCATTGAATAAATTTAAGACAGGGATAGACAGTTTCTTAACTGATAAGGGAATAAGGGGTTATGGGGAGCGGGCAGGGATGTGGACCCAAGTCCATGATCGGATCAGCCATGATCGTATTAAATGGCGGAACAGGCTCAAGGGGCTGTATGGCCTTACTCCTGCTCCTATTTCTTATGTTCTTATGTCCCGAAGTTCATCGTTAAAGCTCTCATCAGATTCTTATTCAAAAAAAATTCAATTACTTACCACTTTTCTACTTTACTGCAAAGGGATGGAGCTTACAAACAGCTGGTGCTTGCTGTTACTGTGAAGTAAAAATTAATGTAAAACGCTACCTAAGTAAACCTATTATAGTCCATTCACCCCCTGGTTTTCAAATAATTTGGAAGAATACCTCCGAAAACTCATAAATCATGTTACTGGATAAGGGAAGAGAATTTTCAAATTATTCTGTGAAATTCTTCACTCTGCACACACACACAAACTATACCATCCGGAGAATTTAATGCAATTGATAGTTGTGGGAAAAATCATCAACTGCAAAATTTAATCCGCAATAAGTCAGTTCTTCCATTTCATTGAAAATGGGAAGTGATGAGACTGCAATTTAGATTTCTATTGGTGTCCTCGCATACAGGAAAATGACAGACGAATTAGTGGCATAAAGAGAGATAAATGGCTTGGATCTAACAGCCATCACAGAGACGTGTGCAAGGTGATCAAGGTTGGGAACTAAATATTCCAAGGTACTTGGCATTTAAACAAGGCAGGTAGAATGGAAAATGGGGTGGGGTGTGTGGTGGTGGGGGCGGGGGGAGGGCAGCAGTGTTGCCTTGATTATAAAGGATGACATAAGGACAGTCGTGAGAAAGGATCTTGGCTTTGAAGATCAGGAAGTAGAATCAGTATAAGTAGAGCTAAGTAAAACAAGGGGCAGAAAACACTGGTGGGAGTAGTATATAGGCCCTCTAACAGTAGCTATACCATTGGACAGAATATTAATCAACAAATAACAGGAGACCGTATTAAAGGAAATACAATTATCATGGGGGATCTCATATAGACTGGGCAAATCAAATTGTCAAAAGTTGTCTGTAGGATGAGTTCATAGAAGGCATTCGAGACAGTTTCCTAGAACAATACATCATGGAACCAACCAAGGAACAGGCTATTTTAGAACAGGTATTGTGTAGTGAGACCGGGTTAATTAGTAATCTCATAGTAAAGGATCCTCTGGGAAAGTGTGATCATAATATGATAACATTTCACATTGAGTTTGAGAGTGAAATACTTCACTTGGAAACGAGACTCTTTAACTTAAATATAGCCAATTCCACAGGTATAAGGGGGAGTTAGCTAAGGTAGATTTGAAATTAGGTTAACAGGTATGAGGGTAGATAAGCAGTGGCAAACATTTAAATAAATATTCTAAAATTCTCAACAAATATACTTCCATTGAGAAATAAAAACTCCATGGGAAAAATAATCCATCTGTGGCTAATTAATGAAGGTATTAGATGAAAAGAAGAGGCCCATAATATTGCAAAGAATAGTAGTAAGTGTAAGGATTGGGAGAGCTTTAGAAACCAGCAAAGAATGACCAAAAAATTGATAAAAAGGGAGAAAACAGAAATAAACTAGCAAGAGATATAAAAGCAGATTGTAAGAGCTTCTACAAGTTTGTAAAAAGGAATAGAGTAGCAAAAGTAAGCATTGGTCCTTTAGAGGCTGAGACAAGTGAAATTATAATGGGGTATAAAGAAATGGCAGTAATCTTAAACAGATATTTTGTATTTGTCTTCACAGTAGAAGACACGAAAAGCATACCACAAATAGTGGGGATCCAAGGGGCTAATAGGAGTGAGGAACTTAAAGTAATCATCAGTACAAAAAAAGTACTTGAGGAACTAATGGGAATAAAAGCCGACAAATCCCCTGGACCTGATAGCCAACATCATCAGGTTCTAAAAGAGGTGGCTACAGAGATAATGGATGCGTTGGTTGTGGTCTTCCAAAAATTCCCTTGATTCTAGTATGGTCCCAGTGGATTGGAAGGTAGCAAATGTACCCTTCCTATTCAAGAAAAGAGGGAGAGAGAGAAAATGGGGAACTACAGGTCAGTTAGCCTGACATCATTTTATGAGAGGGAAATCACATTTAACAAATATGTTACAGCTTTTTGTGGATGTACAGGGTAGATGAAGAGAACCAGTGAATGTAGGATATTTGAATTTCCAAAAGGCATTCGATAAGTTGGCACATAAAAGGTTGCTTTGCAAGATAAGGGCTCATGGGGTTGGGGGTAATGTATTAGCATGTTTAGAGGCAGAAAACAGAGTAAGGATAAATGGTTGCAGGTTGTAACTAGTGGGGTGCCGTAAGGATCAGTGTTTGGGCCTCAGCTATTTACAATCTATATTAATGACTTAGATGAAGGGACTTAATGGAATGCATCCAAGTTTGCTGATGATACAAAGCTAGGTGGGAAAGGAAGCTGTGAGGAGGACACAAAGAGCCTGCAAAGGGATATAGACAGGTTAAGTGAGTGGGCAATAAGATGTCACATGGAGTATAATGTAGGGAAATGTGAGGTAATTCACTTTGGTTGGAAGAATAGAAAAACTAAATATTTTTTAAATATAATGGTGTTCAGAGAGATTTTGGTGTCCTCATACAGGAAACATAGAAAGTTAACATGTTGGTACTGCAAGCAATCAGGAATGCAAATGACATGTTGGCCTTTATTGCAAGGGAATTGGAGTACAAGAGTAAGGAAGTCTTATCACTTTTGTGAGACCACACCTGGAGTACGGTGCACTGTTTTGGTCTCCTTATCTGAGAAAGGACATACATGCCTTAGAGACGGTGCAATGGAGGTTCACTAGATTGATTCCTGAGATGAGAGGCTTGTCCTGTGAGGTGAAATTGGGCCTATACTCTCCAGCGATTAGAAGATTGAAAGGTGATCTCATTGAAACATACAATATTCTGAGGGGGATTGACAGGGAAGATGCTGAGAGGCTGTTTCCTGTGGTTGGAGAGTCGAGAACTAGAGGGCATGTACTCAGGATAAGGGGTCAGCCATTTAAGACTGAGATGAGGTGTAATTTATTCACTCAAAGGGTTGTGAATCTTTGGAATTCTCTACCCCAAAGGGCTGTGGGTGCTAAGTTGTTGAGTATACTCAAGGCTGAGAAAGATAGATTTTTGGACTCTATGGGAATCAAGGGATATGGGGATAGGGCAGGAAAGAGGAGTTGAGACCGAAGATCAGCCATGGTCTTATTGAATGGCAGAGCAGGCTTTAAGGGCCGTGTGGCCTACTCCTGCTCCTATTTCTTATGTTCTTATGTATTAAAGCACCTTGTATGGTGGGAGAAAACACCAACAGAAAGGGAAACACAAATGTTAGAGTGCTAAAGGCATGGTTGAAGGGAAAGATTTTGAGAAGGCTTCTGAAAGCAGGAAATGACATGGCAAGGCATAATGGCTTAAAGAATGCTTGCAACTGATACAGTGGAGAACAAGGGGTGAAGGGCACCAGACAGTTTGTTGAGGCATGGAGAGCTTATTGTTCCCCAAGGATCAGTTTTGGGTCCATTACTCTTTTCAATTTTTATGAATGACCTAGACTCGGATCTCGGGTGCAGCATTATAAAGTTTGCAGATTATACAACACTTGGCAAAGTAGTAGATAGTGATGAGAATAGTTATCGAGTTCAGCATGAAACATACAGGATGGTGAAATGGACAGAAGCATGGCAGATGGAGTTCAATGCGGAGAAATGTAGGGGTCAAGTTTCGGCCTGAGTTGCTCCTATTTTTTTGGAGCAACTAGTTTAGAATGGAGTATCTCAGAAATTGCAATTCTCGGCCTTTAGTTTGCTCCAGTTCTCGTGAGTTAAAACAGTTTCATTTTAGAACAGATGTTTTTTTTCAAAAGGGGGCATGTCCAGCCACTTACGCCTGTTTTGCAAGTTTAGGCAGCAAAACCTTACTCCAAACTAACTTAGAATGGAGTAAGTGTAGATTTTTGTACGATCAGAAAAACCTTGCCTACACTTCGAAAATAAGGCGTAGGTTACAAATTAGGCGCAGGGAATGGCGGGGGGGTTTACAAACATTAAACGCTTCACTTTTACAAATAAAGAGCCATCATCAATAATAAATTAAAAAATAAGTCAATAAATAAACCAATAAATCAATCCAAATAAATTTTTAAAAAATTTAAAAATGTAATAAAATTTAAAATCACTCAATAAATAAAACATTATTTCTACTCACCTACTGCAGCACCAGGGAGAAGGGGAAGGAGAAGGAGGTGATGGGGGGCGGCGGAGAAGAGATAATGGGGGGGGGGGGAAAAGAGAGAAAGAGAAGATGATTGGGGGGGGGGGGGGAAGAGAGAAAGAGAAGATGATGGGGGGGGGGGAAGAAGATGGGGGGGAGAAGAAGATGGGGGGGGGAGAAGAAGATGGGGGGGGGAGAAGAAGATGGGGGGGGGAGAAGAAGATGGGGGGGGAGAAGAAGAAGATGGGGGGGAGAAGAAGATGGGGGGGAGAAGAAGATGGGGGGGAGAAGAAGATGGGGGGGAGAAGAAGATGGGGGGGGAGAAGAAGATGGGGGGGGAGAAGAAGATGGGGGGGGAGAAGAAGATGGGGGGGGAGAAGAAGATGGGGGGGAGAAGAAGATGGGGGGGGAGAAGAAGATGGGGGGGGGAGAAGAAGATGGGGGGGGAGAAGAAGATGGGGGGGGGAGAAGAAGATGGGTGGGGAGAAGAAGATGGGGGGGGGAGAAGAAGATGGGGGGGGAGAAGAAGATGGGGGGGGGAGAAGAAGATGGGGGGGGGAGAAGAAGATGGGGGGGGGAGAAGAAGATGGGGGGGGAGAAGAAGATGGGGGGGAGAAGAAGATGGGGGGGAGAAGAAGATGGGGGGGAGAAGAAGATGGGGGGGGGGGAGAAGAAGATGGGGGGGGGAGAAGAAGATGGGGGGGGGGGAGAAGAAGATGGGGGGGGGAGAAGAAGATGGGGGGGGGGAGAAGAAGATGGGGGGGGGAGAAGAAGATGGGGGGGGGAGAAGAAGATGGTGGGGGGGAGAAGAAGATGGGGGGGAGAAGAAGATGGGGGGGGAGAAGAAGATGGGGAGGGAGAAGAAGATGGGGGGGGAGAAGAAGATGGGGGGGGAGAAGAAGATGGGGGGGAGAAGAAGATGGGGGGGGAGAAGAAGATGGGGGGGGAGAAGAAGATGGGGGGGGAGAAGAAGATGGGGGGGGAGAAGAAGATGGGGGGGGAGAAGAAGATGGGGGGGAGAAGAAGATGGGGGGGGAGAAGAAGATGGGGGGGGAGAAGAAGATGGGGGGGGAGAAGAAGATGGGGGGGGAGAAGAAGATGGGGGGGAGAAGAAGATGGGGGGGGAGAAGATGATGGGGGGGGAGAAGAAGATGGGGGGGGAGAAGAAGATGGGGGGGGAGAAGAAGATGGGGAGGGAGAAGAAGATGGGGGGAGAAGAAGATGGGGGGGGAGAAGAAGATGGGGGGGGAGAAGAAGATGGGGGGGGAGAAGAAGATGGGGGGAGAAGAAGATGGGGGGGAGAAGAAGATGGGGGGGAGAAGAAGATGGGGGGGAGAAGAAGATGGGGGGGAGAAGAAGATGGGGGGGGAGAAGAAGATGGGGGGGAGAAGAAGATGGGGGGGAGAAGAAGATGGGGGGGAGAAGAAGATGGGGGGGGAGAAGAAGATGGGGGGGGAGAAGAAGATGGGGGGGGAGAAGATGATGGGGGGGGAGAAGATGATGGGAGGGGGAGAAGATGATGGGGGGGGAGAAGAAGATGGGGGGGGAGAAGAAGATGGGGGGGGAGAAGAAGATGGGGGGGGAGAAGAAGATGGGGGGGGAGAAGAAGATGGGGGGGGGAGAAGAAGATGGGGGGGAGAGAAGATATGGGGGGGAGAGAAGAAGATATGGGGGGGAGAAGAAGATGGGGGGATGGAGAAGAAGATGGGGGGGATGGAGAAGAAGATGGGGGATGGAGAAGAAGATGGGGGGGCGGGGCGAAGAACGAAGACAACCCGCACGCAGTCAATGCCGGGCTGCCGACGTCTCTTCGGGCGGGGCAGGGCCCGCCCCAGCGAGAGGCCGGGCGGGTGCGCTCCGCCACCGAGGTAAGATGCGCAGGCCACTCGGCCGGGGATAGGGGTGACGTCCCTTCGGCCTGGGATAGGGTCGTCGCCCCGGAGACAGGACGCCGGCAGCTACTGCGCACGCACGCAGCTGCTGGCACTGTTTTGGGCGCAGGGCTGTAGCTCCACCCCCAGCAGCTCCTGCTGCGCCGTGCCGAGGTGGAATTGGCCCTACAGCTATCGGAGAATCGCGAGGTAAGTATTTGATGCAATTTTTGTTCGATAAATTAGGCGGGCCTCTCCGATGTGCGCCGTTCTAGCGGGCGGCTGAAACTTGACCCCGTGAAGTGGTGAATTTTGCGATAAATAATATGGAAAGACCGAATATTATAAATGGCACGATTTTGAAAAGTGTAGGTTAGCAGAGAGAACTTGGTGTCCATATCTACAAATCATTAAAGGTAGCACGACATGTTGATAAGGCGGTTAAAAAGTATATGGGTTAGTGTAGTTTATAAATAGAGGAGTAGAATATAAAAGCAAAGAGATCATGCTGGAACTTATAAATTACTGGTTAGGCATCAGCTGGTATATTGTGGACAATTCTGGGCACCACATTTCAGGAAAGCTGTAAAGACCTTCAAGAGGGTACAGAGGAGGTTTACCAGGATGTTACCAGGGATGAGGAATTTCAGTTATGAGGAGAAGTTGGAAAAGTTAGGACAGTTCTCATTGGAACAGAGAAGATTGAGAGATGACCTAAGAGAAGTTTTCAAGATGATGAGAGGTATGTATTCCCTCGGGCGAGTGGGTCAATAACTAGAGGTCATAGATTCAAAATCATTGGCAAAAGATCCAGAGGGGAGATGAGGAGAATTTTTTTCACTCGAGAGTTGTCAGCATCTGGAATGTTCTACCTGAAAAGGTGGTGGAAGCTGATTCCATAAATCATTTTACAAAGAAGTTGGACAGGTACTTGAAGATAAGCAAATGACAGGGTTACAGACACAAAGCGGGGATGTGGGACCATCAGGGTACTGCACCTCACGAAGGATATATTGGCCTTGGAGGGGTGCAGTGTAGATTCATCAGAATGATGCCGGGGGTAAAAGTGTTAAATTACGAGAACAGGCTGCATAGATTAGGCTCGTGTTCGCTTGAATATAAACAATTAACAGGTGATCTAATTGAGGTGTTTAAAATGATCAAAGGAGTTGCGAGGATAGACAGAGAGGGAAACTATTTCCTCTTCTGAGGGAGTCCAGATGAAGGGGGCATAACTTTAAAATTCAGGGGTCATGTCAGGAAGCACTTATTCACACAAAGGGTAATGGAAATATGGACCTCTTTCCAAAAAGCTGCTGAGGCTCAGTCAATTGAAAATTTTAAAATTGAGATTGATACTTTTGCTTGTTTACCATGGCCCCGCTACAACTTAAACATAACAGCAATCTACTCATTGCCCTAATGCAGCAGGTTTACTGAAGCTACATATCACACGACTGATGCAAGATAATTAATGCACTACTGAGCGATACTGAAAAATACTGGCCGTACAAATTTAATATTTGTATTACTTTTTTTCCTAACACTACACAAAACAAATTTAAGATGCAAATTTACCTGCTCAAAACATCTTATTCCAGTCATTTACATAACACCATTTTCTCTCTGTCTCCCTTGCTTTTGGTGTATTTTATTTATTTTCACACTCCTCTCAAAATCTTGTTTCTTTTTCTTATTGTTTACATAATTAGAAAATCATTTTTTCCTTTCCTTTATTTCCCTTGGTGGATTTGTGGTTGTTACTGAAGCTTTTGTTGGTGTAAGTCTGCCTCAGGGAGGTATGTTCCACTGTTGAATCTCCAAAGACCACCATCTGGGACTGGCTGAATCGCTGCCAATATCTTAAGTCATTAAGTGCCAGAGGCAATCCCTTAAGGCCCCCCCAAAACCAAATTTGCTCAGAATTGTTATTGCATGGTTTAGGTTGTATAAAGTGCAGACAAAATATCATAGTTTTATCATTCAGGTCATGCTCTTCAGAAATTGTCTGCCGGTTTGTTACACACTTTGGGTAGTTCAACAGGCACAGAATAAAAACTTCCAACTCACATGATGTGTCTCAATCATATAAAAACATTTGTCTGTAGGGATTTTTCTACCTGCTTTTCATGTGACTCTGGGCATTGTCAGTCCCAGAAGCAGGGTGAAGGCAACAACTTTCATGATACATCTCTTCTCAGACCAGACGCCCCTTCCCCCACAAAAACACACAATATTTGTCTATAGTCGCTGAAAACGCATGTGAAATTTACAATGAGCCTCAAGCTTCAGATAGAAAGGCAGGCTTGAGCGAGAGAAACTTCTTGCAGGCATGTCCAACAATAATTATCTTTATCTAGAACGATTAAGGGGATAGTGCTCGTAGACGCAATCAAACAGCATCCAGAAATAAAATTATCTCTGCATCTTCCAGTGCGCCAGTACACTGGCTATAACTATTGATCTTCCAGACCTAGGAGACTCCAAATATGCTTCTGGAGTCATTCCAAGATTCTCCAAGGTAGATAGCAGGCCTCTTAAAAAAGATAAAAAAAGGACGGGCATGTAAAGAATTATTTTTTGAGTTCTATTTGCATAATCTGCTAAAAACTAAAATTGACAATTCAATAAGTCTCCCTCACTCCCTCCCAAAATACTATTCAATACAATCTACTTCTTTTTATCATTTCATGTGCTCTTTCTTCAAAGTGGTCATCTTCAAAGCTGACCAGCTTCATTCCTACTGAAGAAAATTTGGGCCAAATGAAGATCTTGACATAAGCTCAACTAATACCAGTCAAGTGCCCCATTAATGAGCATTGACAGTGGTACAATAGTGACCGGTGTCCTTTTTGTTTTGGAGGTTGATTCAAAGTAGACAAATCAATCATTAAATAACTGACATCTATTTCACAAGAGAGCTTTATTTGAGAGCCAGACATTCCAAATCCTCTTAACTCAACACACAGCTTTTTCTGGTTATTATAGAATGGATTGTGTGTCAGACAAAATGACCTGTAAATTCTGAGGACATTTTTTTCCAAACTTTAGTGTCGCAGTACCACCAACAGCTGAAGCTGACAAGATATCAGTCACCATTTTATAGTTTGAGATGAACAACAAATGCAACTATCAACTTTTAAATCAAAGAAATTGAAATATGCATAGATATAAACAGAGGTGAAAAAATGTTTGAGCATGCCAGAAATATAGGAACGACTGCAAATGTATATCTTGTGTGGAAAATATCCATCTGTAAAGTGATATCATAGTTGAACTGCAATAAGTTCACAAATAGGTACAGGTAATAGAATCAATGAATTTTCACCATCAGGACACAGTTGCTGTGATCACAATCATCCACTGTTGCGATCACTGCAAAAGACATTTATTCCACCCCAAGTGACAAAAAAGCTTTGCACATGATCAGAGTTTATACAGATGCAGTCTTACAATGTGGAGTAGTGTCAGTTCTCAACTCGCTCATTTGAGGTTGTCATAAACACAACCAGCTATGCACTGTGCGCATAATATAATGTTATGTATGGAAACATTACCAATGTGTAAGACTTGCCACTACGGGGCGCACCTGTGGGAGACTCAAGGGTCACCTGCACACCCTGGGCAAGCAGGTATAAAAGGCAGTCTACCATGCTGCTTCCTCACTTTGGAGTTACATTAAAGGGACCAAGGTCACAACAGTTTGAGCTTACAATATACAGTCTTGAGGAGTCATTCTGAACATAACATATATAATGCACCAAAGTGTTACCATGACTTCAATATCACTATTATCACCATGGTTCATGTGGAGTATTTGCATTGTAATTATATGCAACAAAGACAGGCACACGTCAAAGTCTTCGCTGCTTTTCTAAATCTGAAATGATCTGCAGTCCTTTGCTGGTAGAATAGTAACAAGGTGAAAATTGGTTGGAAGCTGCATGAAAACACAGAGGGAAAGGCAGCTAGGGCATCCCTCAGGCTTAAACAGTGTGGGCCTCACGAGGTAAGCAACACACAATTGATCTAATAGAAGTGATGCTAAGCAGTTTATTGACTATATATTGACATTAATAAATCAGATCCTTTTGGAATACGTTTCCACTGCTCATGTTTTGAATTAGACAAGCCATACTTTTTAAACTTGATTCTCAATATTTAATTTTACAAATAAGTCCATTAAAAAAAAAACTTACTTGTGTTTTTTGATATAGAGGCATTAGTTACCAAGATAACCAAGGTTTTCAATTAACTTTCATCAACAATTAACCAAAAATCTAAAGTAAGATACACTCACCTCTGGGTCAGCAACTTGAGATAAAACCCCAGTCCAGAACTTGAGCAAATAATCCAGGTTGGCACTTGAATGCAATACTGAGGGAGTGCCACATTGTCAAAGGTGTGGTCTTTCACTGGAGGTTAAATCAAGGTGCCTGTCCGCCTCTCCAGGCAAATGTAGAAATCTATGGCACTATTTGAAGAGTGAGTAGTTCCCCCATTATCCTGGGCAATATTCTTCCCTCAATAAACACCACAGAAATGCATATTATGGGATCTTGCTGTATGCAAAATGGCTGCTGTATTTGCCTACATAATGAGTGTGATGACACTTCAAATTGAATTCACCGAACGTGAAACACTGAACAACACTATCAATGCAAATTCTTTAACTCTCAACCCATTGCAACATCACCAGGCATTCTGTTCACTATACATGGTTGTACAAAAGCAACATGTCATCATTAAAAAGATAAAACAACAAAACACTGCATTTGGGGACTGGTGGAAGGGAAGAGAGGAAGTACTCAAAAAGTAAGTCTTCGAGATCATAATTCCATTCTCTTTCAGACTTGGGGTTTCATAGTCAAAACATCACCGATGCAGTGGCGGGGGGGGGGGGGGGGGGGTAGGTTAATTTGAAATAAGTTGTTTTCTTCTACTCAAAACCTTTTGTCGAATAGATCATATCCTACATCACTGATGAAAATATCTTTTCTATCCTTGAATGAAAAACCTTAGACTATGAATTTGTGTTGTACAGACTTTATATTAATCCACTCCATGGGCCCAAGTTTCCACATGATTTGCGCCTGATTTTTTAGGAGCAACTGGTGGAGAACGGACTATCTTAGAAATCGCAATTCTCCACATTTTTTTTTCTGCAGTTCCAGTCAGGTAGAACAGTTCCACTTTGGAACAGAATTTTTTCTTCAAAAGGGGGCGTGTCCGGCCACGGACGCCTGATTTGAAAGTTTCCACAGTGAAAACGTACTCCAAACTAACTTAGAATGGAGCAAGTGAAGATTTTTGTAGAACTGAAAAAACCCGTTCTACACATTAAAAAATCAGGTGCAGGTTACAAATTAGGTGTCCAGCACGAGGTGGGGGGGAAGGGGGGGAAGGGAAGTCATTAAATTCGACAATAAATCCTTATTTATACTTATACAAATATTATACAAATAAATCCAACCTCAATAAACATTTATAAGCAAAGAAAAGATTAAATAAACCATCTTCCTACCTGTGTGAAAGTGTTTCAGCCAGGGAGAATTCTGCAGGAAGCCTCACAAAACGAGGCAGCCGTTCGTTCCCGACCGCGGGGGGGGGGGGGGGGCGGGGGGAAGGAAGCCGTTCCAGACGGCAGGAGGGAGGGAAGGAGACAGAAGGCTGCAGGAAGCCTCAGAAATTGAGGAGCCATTTCCCGACGGCAAAAGGGGGAGGTCGTCGGGAAACGGCTGCCTCAACTTTGAGGCTTCCTGCACCTGCAGCCTTCTCAGTGCTGATGTGCTGATGGCAATGTGCTTTTATTAAAAAATGTTCAAAAATTAAACAGCTACAAAGAACTACAAAAATGGCCGAGTGCCAATGTTTCCTTCACATTGCGCATGCGTGAATGCTCTAACGCGCACGCGCAGCGTTGCCGGCAGGAAAAAAACTAATTTAAATAGTACCCGCCCCCTCCCACTTACAAAATCGCCGCGAGTGTAGGCTCCGCCCCCCTGGGCGCCGTGCCAGGCAGACAAGAAGCTGCAGAACGCTCCAGAATCGCGAGTTTTTTTTCCGGCGCCGTTTTAGGCGCGAAAAACGGGCGCCCAGCTCGGAGGGGCGCCCGTTTTTTATCGTGTGGAAACTTGGGCCCCATATGTTACAACTCTTACATAGATTTCAATGAAATGTGCAATCCATGTAAATATCGCCAATGAGAATTCCAATGTAAACATGTCCACACATACGGTCAGGATTCTACTGCTGTCTATCACTAGATGACACTTTTAAATGATTTTTAATGTTACCTGATCTTGAGAAAGGAAGGGAAGGGAGAGAGGAAGGGGGAGCGAGGAAGGGGAAGGGAAGGGATAGAAGTGGGAGTGGAGAAAGGGAAGGGAAGAATGGAAGGAATAGAGGCGGGATGAGGGAAAGAGGGGTAAGAAATAGGGAGAGGGATGAGGCAATGAGATGAGGGAAGGCGACTGCCCTAACAGCCTGTATGCAGCTCATTCTGTTAAGAGTACAATAATGAACACATTTCTGATCCATAAACATCACCCACATTTAGAAGATTCATTGCTACATTTACAAATGTTACATAATCAATTATTGATCAAACAAAATCAATTAAGACATCATTATTCATTAAATAATAGGGTCCAGCCAGAGCAACTGCCATGTCCTTAAAAATACAAAAACATTGATATCTGTTTTACGATACTGCATGTTATATAGTGCAGAACCTCACTCAATAGCAGGCAGATTGGGCTATCCGGTTATGTTATGTCAGCACATCCAAATTGTGGCCTTACTAATTTTCCAGTTATTTACTGAGCAGGACAGGGAATCAGGTGTGCTGACTACTGCACGTGACTGTCCAATCTGTCCTTCTATCGAGCGGAGCTCCATGCCAAGAGAACAAACTTGCAAAATTTACCCCCGACAAAAGTTTGCAACATGTTAAACAGTTAAAAGTGTTATCAAAACTTCTCACGCTGACTCCAAATATAAATCATGACCATTTCTCGTCTCGCCCATAGTTAAAGGTGATTTAATGGAACTTTATAACACAAAATATAGAATCACAATGGCTGCTTCCTTCATTGTTCTCGCGTGTTTTACATCCTTGCATCTTACTCGCTCACTGTGGAAAAAATGTCAGATCTAGTAAAACTAGATCTGGATCATACATAGCAGCTCTGTGACATACAAAGAGTATATTATGACTACAGGGTAGGTAGGCCAGATAGGGAACATGAGAATCCTTAAGGATTGCAAAATGAATTGTATATGAGGTTTGGAAATTGGCTTGTTTAACCTCAAAAGGGAGCAAGACATGAATTCGGGAATTATAGGCCATCAATGCTAAGAGTAATGGGACGAGGTGGGAAGGATGGAAAAAAAACCACAGGGACATATTGTACAAATGACAGTCAAGCTTGTACGAACATTTTCTGAGTACATGTTAATTAAAAGTCCCAGTATGACTGCAACAGTAGACAATTGTGTGATGAGATCTAGTTTCAGTACTTAATACATTAAGTAAAGCATATTTAAAGCAGTGCTATAAAAAATAAAATTTCAAATTTAAACTCAAAGCAAATTCAATCTTAACCACCCCCGGAATGTTATACCTGTACCGTTGAAAGGAGTCGTTTTGAGACCACAACTAAGCAAACATAACTTGGGCTTTTTATGTAATGATGTAAGTTTATTTGCATGGGTATTGGACACCGAAAGTATTGGTCTCAAGCTATGATACCCTTACTTAAAAAGGCCTCCTGATTGTTGTTCATATTTAACCCTTGATGGTGACAGACACTTGAACAATGACTGGGGAACTGTACTTTAGCAACAAACTTTCAGGAGAGAAGTAGAGGTAGCACAAGTAGTCACACAAAACGTCAATGATTTGGATGACAATGATGTCACTGTTCTCAGCAGACTTGAAGCCAGACTGAAGGAATTGGAATAGAAAGTGGTGGACACACAGTTGGGGAGCGGTGACACATTCTGGGAGAGGAAGGAGCAGTTGGCGACAAGGCAACATTTGTAAAGAACGGAGGTGGTCCAGAGACAGTTTTTAAAGAAGAGAGATCTAGGAAATGTATTTTTCTTTTAAAAATGGAAGGGGGGAAAACAGTGCCTAAGGAGCCAAAGTAGCTAATGATGTTGGCAAGCATTAGGCCAAGAACAAGCAGTTTAACAGTCAGGAGTTCAGTCCTGCTGCCAACATCATCAGCTGAGATCACTAACCTCAGCAGAGGTCGGAACTCAAACCTAGGACCTTTCTGGTTTGTGTGGCTCTACTACTCACTGGATACAGTTGGAGAGGGTGCAGAGAAGATTTACAAGGATGATACCAGAAATGCAAGCGTATACGTATCAGGAAAAGCTGGATCTCGTTTCTCTTCAAAAAGGCCGAGTAGTGACCTAATCGAGATCTTTAAAATTCTGAAAGGTTTTGATAGAATGGATACAGTATGGCCTCAAAATTGGACCCTGCTGATTTTTGCCGCACTCACTGAGGTGCGCCGACTTCCTAGGATAAAAACGGCGCCAAAAAGTTGTCCCCGCATTCTGGCCGCTCTGTGGCCTCTCCCATGGCTTGGCGCAACATGGCAATTCAATTAGGGGGCGGAGCTAGGGCCCTGCGCTCAAAAGAATGCCGGCAGCTCAATGCATGCGCACTGGAGGTTTCATGCATGCGCAGTAACTCCTTGCAGCGTAGGACCTGATGTCCCGCCCCTATCCCAGGCCAAGTGGCCTTATGACGTGCACCGGGCTGTTGCACATCATGGAGAGAGTCCCGCATCTATCCTCGGCCGAGTGGCCTCCCGCAACGGCTGGCCGGACGACTTCCCGGGCCGAGGTAGGACTTGAGTTTTATTTTTTATTTATTGATGGTTGTGCTTTGTTTAGTGAGGAAAGTTTTGATTGGGGAGGGGAAATGATAACTCTTTTTATTTGGATATTTTGAAAAAATTATGTAAATATGTTTTGTCTCTTTACTTCTTTTATTTTTGTAGTTTAAGCTTCCATGAATGCTTTTGTTGTATAGTAAATTAACTTTGCAAAGTTTGTCATAGGTCCTATATAGCTGTTTGATCCCACTCACATTCTTTAGTCAAGTCATTAAGTACCTACCTGCGCTGATTTCTTAACTCTCCGCAAGGGTTTTCTGTGCGGCTACAATGGCCACATATGCTGGCCTAAATTAGTTTGGAGCAACTCTTAGCTGGGCAAAGTGGCTTAAATGGCCAAAATGGGTGTAGGTGGCTGGTCACACCCCCTTTTGAAAAAAAAACTAAACTAAAATAAATTCTAACTAACTCACTTACACTGGTGCAAATTGAATGTGCAGAATGGGGATTTTTAAGATACTCCAGAAAAATCAAGTTGCTCCAAAAAAAAAAAAAGAGCAACTCCTGGGCAAATTTGGGCTCTGTGCAGCGCAGCACAAGGGGTGGGGGGGGGGGAGGGGGTGGAGCCAGATCACGGCGCTGGAAACAGTGCCGGGACCTCTGCACATGCATGCTAGAGTATGCACACATGCGCAGTAGCTCCTGGCAGCCCGAATCTCTGCAGGCTGTGTGGGAGGGGCCAAAGCACGCCGTCCCTATCCCGGGCCAAGTCACCTGCCGCACAAGCCGGCCGCTGCCTTCCCGTGCTGAGGGCTACAAGAGACAAGGTTGGTGGGGGGGGGAAGATTTTTGATGTGGGGGGGGGGGGGTGGGAGGGGAGAGTTTTGATGGGGCAGGGGGAGGGGAAGAGTTTTGATGGGGCAGGGGGAGGGGAAGAGTTTTGATCTGGCGGGGGGGGGGGGTGGGGTGGGGGGAGGAGGGGGGGAGAAAGAGAGTGTTTTGATCCAGTGGTGGGGGGGGGGAAGGGGGAAACAGGAAGAATCTTCAAAGATTTTCCAGTACTTTAATATCTAGCTATCTTTACTAAAAATATACTCAGGCTGATAGCACCTACACCCCGTCCAGTCTCGCTGCTTGGGATTTAAAAAAAAACTAGCATTCATATCATAACACTATCATATTGATGATGATTCTGTATTGTTAAAAGTGAAGTGTTTAGTGCTTTGGAAAATCCTCGAACTTCCCTTCACCCATCATCTCTGGCTACCTGCGCCTGATTTCTAAAGTGTTCGCAAGGTTTTTCTGAGCGTACAAAAGTGGACACATACCCTGGCCTAAGTTAGTTTGGAGTAACTTTTCACTGTCTAAACTTGCTTAAATGGCCAAAACAGGCGTAAGTGGCTGGTAATGCCCGCTTTTGAAAAAAAAACTGAACTTAAAATAAACTGAACTAACTCACGGAAACTGGAGCAAAGTAAATGTAGCGAATTGCGATTTTTAAGATACTCCAAAAAAAAACTAGTTGCTCCAAAAAAAAAAAAGGAACAACTCCTGTGGAAACTTGGGCCCAATGTTTCCACTTGTAGGGAAGGGCATAACTAGAGGCCATCAATATAAGATAGTCACCAAGAAATCCAATAGGGAATTCAGAAGAATCTCTTTATCCAAAGAGAGGCGAGAATGTGGAACTCGCTACCATAGGGATTGGATGAAGCAAATAGTATAGATGCATTTAAGGGGAGGCTAGACAAGCATATGAGGGAGGAGAGAATAGAGTGTTACACTGATAAGATTTAGATGAGGAAAGAGAGAAGGAGACTCGAGTGGAGCATAAATGCCACCATGGGCCAAATAGCCTGTTTCTGTGCCGTATATTCTATGTAATCCTATGTAAGCTTTCACTGGAGTTGCTTAGAAGGAACTTGAATTTATATGGTGTCTTATCTTGTCCTCAGAACATCCCAAAATACTTCATAACCAATAAATTACTTTTGAAATGCAATCACTTGTTACATAAGCAAGTGTAGCAACCATAATGGACACAACAAGGCCTTGGGTACTTTTTAAAAAGAGTACCCACCTTCATTTAAAAATAGTACATTTCACAAGAGTTGGTTATGGGCAACCTCTAGACCTTGCCCTTCAGTGACATTATACATCAGACTACTGTTTGCTGAGTGATGAATTCTCAGGACGTCACTACAGAGGGAATTCCATACAATTATCGGTTCCCAGGCTGCCTCGGACCAGCAGCTTTAAAGCAAAAAAATACATGAATAATGAATGACTGAATGAAGCTGGTAAGTGCATAGATTTGTCCCTTTAGAACCTTTAGGGTCATGTGACAATTCAGATGAATGTGATCCTCCTTTACTCCCCAAGGCAATCCTTTGCCATGTTTTTTTTTAGCACATGGTAAATTACTAAAGTGGGACTAAATACATTTTCCAGAATATTAATTTGTCACATATCAGCTTTCCTACAGATATAGCAATATGATAGTGATACAGTTAGACATTCTCCAAAATACATGCCTCTGGCAGCCTTTTTCTGCAAGTGAAATCTTTCTACTACTGACTCATTTTATACCAGGAAAAAGAGTAACTAATATCAAACTTCATGATGTAATTTCCATTAAATATTTTCCAGAAAGTTGTGTGTGGGGGGTGGAACCATCTTGACAGAATGTTACCTGAATCACTCTGGGAAGCATAACTTGAGTTTCATCTAGAATTAAGAGAGACATATATGGGCTGGATTTTTGGCTCTGCTCATTTCGGGGCGGTAATGGCAGCGGGGCGGTAAAATTTGCGCCCGGGAACACTTTGCGCCTCAGACAGCAAAATTAGGCAGCTGGGCCCTGTGTGGGGTGGAGGGCAAAGGCAGGTGTTGCACACCCCTCTTAGGGCACTAGGCCGGCTGAGCATGCGAAAATTCCAAGCTAAACAGCTGGCCTCGGAGTGCTCTAAAGAGGACTGGGCAGAAGAAAAAACTTGGAAAAACAAAACCAAACTATTCCCAATAAATAACCCACGACACCACATCATAACTTGCAAAAAAACAACAATCACACTTACCTGAGGTCGACATTACTTAACTCACTGCAGTGGCTGCAGCTCAGATCGCCCACTTTCACTGGTACGGTACTCTACGGAGCATTTAGGAGCCAAAAATCGAGTTGGTGTCACAACAAGGGGCGTTGTACACCGGCTTGCCTCTTCCGGGCGGTAATGTTCTGCGCCCCACCAAAACCAGCACCGAAAATCCCAGCAGAGCGCTGGATGCTGACCGCCCGCCCGGAAGAACTTACCGCTGCCATTGCCGCCCTTCTGGGGTGAAAACAGAGGCAGCAACAAGCCGACAATCCAATAAAGCGTGTCCTTTTGATCATTTGTTAAACATGCAGCATGCAGTCTTAATAAAACACAATCATGTATAAAATCTATGTCACTAACTATAATTCACTCATGAGTGATCATCCAAGGTACCACATAGCTTTTGAGCTCCTGAGGAGGCACAAGCTTTTGTATTACCTTGAGAAATAGAGACACCACTCAATGAAAGGGAGGAAAAGGCATGTACAGAATACCCGCTTGTCCCCAGTGCAAACTCCTCAGGGTGAGCCCGCTCCAACCTGGAGCTAAGGGCATGAGTAAGGGCAGTGTGGCCACAACCAAACTTATCCCTACCCTCGCCACTCTGGGAAGCACTTCATCATAGTAAGAACTAAATCACCTAGTTCTGGTCAGTGAAGGGAAAATACTAATGAAAATAATCGACGAAGCCAGAAGGCTCTCAAAGTCCGTATTCCAACCGTGACCTTGCAGACATTTTCCCGATATGCTTATTGCCACCATATAATTATGTGGGATGGAAATGCTTGGTCCAAATGCGACATAACGCTAAAAAAGCATAAAGCCCTGTGGGATGCAGAAATTGCCAACTCGTAACCCAAAGCCCAGTCATGTCAGCACTCTCACAGATACAGCAGCTGGACAAGCTGGGCTAAAGATGGTAGTTTGAATGGAATATGACACCACTCAGATGCCTAGCAAACAGAAGGGGACCTGGGAGAAAATGGAAGCACATGAAAACATACACCATAAAATGATTCAACACTCCCAGAAAAAACTCTTCTAATGCTTTCTAATGGTCAAGTATGCAAACTGACTATGTAAGTTTGCTATGAATGTATCCTTCTGTAAATACTGTGCTAAAAAAGTATAATTACTTCAACATGTGAACAAGTGTAAATCTACTTAAAATATTACATTTCTTTCCTGCTCATTGTTTCAACAGACATCTGCCCTTGTAAACTAAATTTTCACTTTCTTTCCAAATCCTTGAACATGTTGTTCTCTCCCAAATCCATGACTATTCTCTCCCACCAATCCCCATTTGAATCTTTCCAATCAGCTATGTGTCCCTCTCACAGGACTGAAACGGCCCTAAATAAATAAAATGAACAACATGCTCTGTGATTGTGACCATCGTGCATGATCCCTCCCCGACCACTCTGCAGCTTTCGACACGGTCGACTGCACCATTCCTTTCCAATGCTTGTCTTCCACGATCAAGCTTGGAGAGGCTGCCCATGCTAGGTTTTACTCTTACCTATCCAATCGTAGAGAGAGCATGTTCAGCAATGGCCTTTTTTCTTACTCCTGCATCATCACCCCCAGAGTGCCCAAAGGATCTAACCTTGAACCCCTCACTGAAATGTTGCTTCTCGGCGATATCATCCACAGACATGGCATCAGACTGCTTCTCCGACATCAAGCTGCAATTTCGTCTAATTGAGCACACAGAAGGCAGAAACCATCGTCTTTGGCCCCCACCACAAAATCAGAAGAATGAGAGGTGATCTTATCGAAATGTATAGGATTATGAGGGGGGCTTGACGCAGAGAGGTTGGATGCAGAGAGGATGTTTCCACTGATGGGGGAGACTAGAACTAGGGGGCATAATCTTAGAATAAGGGGCCGCCCATTTAAAACTAAGATGAGGAGGAATTTCTTCTCTCAGAGGGTTGTAAATCTGTGGAATTCGCTGTCTCAGAGAGCTGTGGAAGCTGGGACATTGAATAAATTTAAGACAGAGATAGACAGCTTCTTAACTGATAAGGGATTAAGGGGTTTATGGGGAGCGGGTCGGGAAGTGGACCCGAGTCCATGATCGGATCAGACATGATCGTATTACATGGCGGAGCAGGCTTGAGGGGCCATACGGCCTATTCCTGCTCCTATTTCTTATGTTCTTATTTTCACTTGATATCTATTTTTAATTACATCTCTGTGATGCAGTTTAGGACATATTCTATGTTGACGGCATTATATATTTGTAAATTGTCATCATCTCTAAAGATGTTACTGAAAAATCTGGAATATTCCATTTGTGATGCAAATTATTTGAAATGGTTTACAGGATACAAGAGTTTATGTAAATACTGAAAACACAAATTCAAGTACAGTTTAACAGGATAGTGCTTACATACATGGTGATCTAATTATGCATCGATGTGACTAAAAGACACTAATGTAACTTTTTCAATATGCTCTGCATAAACAGGAATTCTGCTCAACAAAACTGAATTCCAAACATCGTTCCTTTAAATTGTGCCTATGTTGCACAACTTCAGGGAAAATTGCCTATTGCAAACTTAGAAAGCAAACTAATTATATTTTTGCCTTGTGTAAGCACAGATAAACCTGATTCAGCTCTGTGTGAATTAGTTTAATGATGCAAATGCGCGCAGAATACAGAATAGATATTGTCAATTTCAGTGGGTTAATCTTCACTATCAGGCAGTAAGGGGTGCACTAATCCCTTTGCATCCCTCTTTCACAGCTGTCAGCTATTTGCAGGCATTCAGATTTACATTACGCTATTGTTCACCTCAGCTGTACTCAAAGTAGTCTATCAAATGAGGCAAATTTATGTGATTTGATATGCTCACCATGGATTTTCTCAACCAGACATGTGTAGAGATTTGCTGGGGGCCAGTGTGCTGGCTGCGGCTAAAATTACCCAGAATATGAGCAGTCACTTAAAAAATATTCTAATTACCCCCTTTACTCTGGCTTCCTTTATGTTATGTCCTGTCGGGTTCACAATTCCTTGATTGGAGGTGTGGACAAATTGCTTTCTTTCCCATGTTTGTATCCAGCTGTGGGGAGATGCACGACTCTGTTCAATTTTCCTTCCCTTGCTCTGCAGAATTGCCTGGCCTTTGCCTGTTCTTCTCAGATATCGAAGTGGGATCAGGAACTCACTAAGAAATTGGCATGTCCAAATCTTTGTCTCAGAAAACATCAAACACGATACCATTCTGCCATCCATCGTTCAGGATCCTCAACATTGCAATGTCCTACACATTTCCAACGGTAATCAAATATAAATTATTCTGTGTACGACTAAAATAATACAGGTGCTATATTTATATTAGTCACAAAACAGCAGCTCAAATAGACTTTCAATTACATGTTGATGTAATGTATGGACCTTAACCCACTCCTATGTAATCACATAAGCTGCTGGGTCATTCATGACTGTGTCATTCCAGGGTTACATCTGTATAAAAATAGAAAATGCTGGAAACACTCAGCAGGCCAGGCAACATCTGTGGAGAGAGAAACAGTTAACGCTTCAGGTCGATGATCTTTCATCGGGTGTTGTGATGAAAGCTCATCGACCTGAGACATTAACTCTGCTTCTCTCTCCACAGATGGTGCCTGACCTGCTGAGTGCTGCCAGCATTTTCTATTCTTATTTCAGATTTCCAGCATTCGCAGTATTTTGCTTTGGCATCGGTATAACGTTGATTGGAGCAGAATTCCAGAACAAAATCTGTTTACCACACAGTTCCACAGATCAATTTCAATATTTACCTCATACCAAACTAAACTTGTAGAGCCTGCAATCCACTTTATTTTAAGACTGAAGCTGTACCAGATTCTCTTGGATTTTATCACAGTGCTGGGGAGTACTGGGATAGCTTGCTGTTCATTACGAGTTTAACTGTTGCTACATAAGTAGGCTTTCAGTGATTTCCTTGCACAAAGCATCTTGAATTTATATAGCCCCTTTAATATAGGAAAACATCTCAAGGCACTTTACAGGAGGGTATTCAGACAGAAATTGACACTGAGCCAAAGGGGGAGATATTAGAAGGAGTGACTAAATCGTTGGTCAAAGGGATACATTTTAAGGAGGGTCTCAAAAGGAGGACAGAGAGGTGGATAGATGGCGAGATTTAGGGAAGCTCAGCTCAAAGTCAAATAGGACACTGACGTAGCAAATAGTCTGGTTCAGCCCAAGAATGGCCAGGAAGGAGGATGGAGGATGGAATTGATAGCAAGGGAACAAAGTGTGGTGGAGACCATAGACAACAGCGTTGGTCTTCTCCTTGTTTAATTAGAGGAAATTATGGCTGATCCAGGACAGGATGTCAGTCAAGTAGGCTGACAACACAGAAGCAGTGCAGAGGTCATGAGAGGTGGTGGTGAGGTGGAGCTGCGTGTCATCAGCGTAGATGTAGAACCTCGTGGCATGTCTCTAGTTATGAATGGATAGTGACAAGTGAAACCAGGTGAGGGTAATCACACTTTATCATACAACAGAGGAGAGGTATTGGAAGAAAGTGGCATGGTCAACCATGTCAAAGGCTACAGAGAGGTCAAAAAAGATGAGGGGGAATAGTGCACCATGGTCACCGTCACAGAGGATGTCATTTGTCACTTTGCTCAGGGCCATTTCAGTGTTGTGGCAGCGGTGGAAACCTGAATGGAGAGATACAAACATGGATTTGGAGGAATTGCGGGCACAAATTTCGGAGGCAACATGTTCAAGGACTTGAGAGAAAAGGGAGATTGGAATTTATAAGGACAGAGGGGTCAAGGGTAGATTGTTTGAGGATGTGGGTGATGACGGCAGATTTGAACAGGAGGGGACAGTACCCAAGGAGAGGGAACCGTTTATAATGTCACACTCATGAAACGTTCTCCTGCCACTTGAATCTATGTGCCTCAAACCCAACAAGCATACCATAAAAACAACCTCAGATAACCGTTCGTATCTGTCAGCTTCAGCAGCCTGCAATTCTCTTACCTCTCCCATTGTAATTTTGGTCTTTGCTGCATGATTTTGTCCCTTTTGGGCTGCAACAATCTTTTCTTCACCTGCCCTTTGACAAGTTCTTTATACCAGTTTGTCTCCTGCAGCCACCATAGCATACATTCCCAATTCTGCATCCCAGCAGGTCGCCTCAGTCAAAGGAAGCACGGATCAGCGGACTTGTACTGGAATGTTTTAAGCCCTACCTTTGAACCATGCTCACTTTAAGCAAGGTTCGCTACTTGGAGCACAGTTTTGGTGAATTTACCAGGGCATCATACTCTCTTGTTTAGTCTTCTGATTCTTTTCACCACAGATATATGGTAATAATTCTATTTCTGTTAAGAAACAAATTATTTTACTTATTCTGCCTTTTTTTACTGTGGGACACGGGAAAAAAGACAGACAAATGTAGCATTTAGACACTATTTAATTCAACTAGTTACACTCCACTCCACTCCTCTGTGCAGTGTAGACAGTGTATCCAACAAAACAATTATTTAAGGAAAATTCAGAATTGATTGAAAAACAGAAAAACGAACAAACGTGAAATTTTAAGAATGCTCCAAACAGCGTGGCAGTAAGTATTTATAAAGAGAGGACAGGATATGATGGTTCTAGTGTGTATCTTTCATCAGAATTGAAAGGAATGACCCTGTTTAATGTCTCAGTCCTGGAATGAAGCCTGAACCCACAACCTGTTGACTCACAGATGAGAGTCAAGACAAAAAGACAAACAGACATTTTAGTTAGGTTGGAAAGAAAATAAGTAAAAAGGGAGGGGTGGGGGACGGGGTGGAGAATGAATAGAAACAACAATCACAGAGAGTTAATGGGTTAAATGACCTATATACTGCTGAATAGTGAACTGTTAGATGATATAAAAAATGAGTCAGCTAACTGAAAAATCTGTAAAGGCCCAGAGCTTGTGCAACTACTGACGGCTGAAAAGACAAACAAAGTGAGAAAATAGGACAAATGGAGAAAGAACCAAGGCAAGCTTCAAATGCAATACATCTGAAATTAAAACAGAAAATGTTTCCACAAGATCCACTAGTCCTGAGAATAGAAAAAAAAACGAACACTATGGGTTCAGACTCCCACCAGTGCTGGTTCTGATGAAGGAAATACATACTAAATGACAACCCAACTCCCTTTCTGCCATACACCATCAAATCCACCTCAAACCTCAAGTATGCCTTGTTGTAATGTAAATGGAGAATAAAGTGAAGGTCTGAAGTTACAATAGTCAACGTTCCAACCAAGAAGGTTGCAGAGTACCCAGTCATAGAAATTTACAGCATGAAAGGAGGCCATTTGGGCCCATTGTGTTAGCGCCGGCCGACAAAGAGCTAGGTATCCTTGAATCTACAGCCCTAAGACTTGAGGAAGCAGAGGTGGGTATTATACTGGAGGAGCAGCATGGGGATTAAAAGTGATTGGGTGAGGACAAGTGTGTCAAAGGGCATTACTCTAACCTTTAAGCCAATTATATTCCAAATAGAATTTCTGGGTCTTTGTGTAGCCACCAGTGAAGCAGACATCAGTGGGCTCATATAGGAACCTCTAAAAATGTGTTCTGCAACTAACAATGGCCAGTAATAAACAGACAGGAGAAAGCAAAGTAATTTTGATTACATTTTATTCAACCTAGATCAGGATAAGTCTGAATTTGAATCTAAAAATATGAAATATTACTTCCCAAGACACTGTGTATGAACCACATAGTCACTTCACTGCATTCTCAAGAAAAAGCAAATGTAGTTGCAATGTATCTCTCAAAAACATTTGGAGTTAGTTCCTATTAAAGTCTCTGGAGTCATTTCTTACCACTAGCCACACTAAAACTTTACATAAAATTTGATGGATTAAGAACCCCAACAGCAGCATGTATTTCTCCGACGCAGACCATGAGCTTGTTTTCTGGGAAGCCTGCCGTGTCAATCTGTCCACCTCAGTTGAGTGAATTTTGTCAGTTCTCAACAAGGATGGTAGACGGAGCACTGCTCAGGAGAAAGGCATTCCTCGTCTGAGACAGAAAACTGTCATTGCCTGACTCGCGTTACTTGAACCAGGCCTTCTATCATCAGAAACTTCCATCAACCAGACAATCATGCTCTTCCAGTTCATTGATGCACTGTCCTAAGTGTCCCTGGAGAAGCTGAAAATGGGGTCAGGTGGAGATGCAAGTTATACAATTTAAAAAAAAAGCTCAAGTCTTGCATCAACTACTTGAACAGAAAATTAGACAATTCAAAAAAGCATTTTACTGTATATTAACCATAAATGATGTGTTGTATTCAATGAATGATGCTATGTATAGGTATATTTATGTTCAAGAAATCAGCGGGGAAAAAAAGTCATTGTAGACATTAATTGGTGTTTTCACTTGCCAGGCGGGCAGCGAACAGAAGAATATCAATGGTTTCAAATGTTTGGTTTTGAACCAAAAATGTGGATCACATACATAATACACAAAACTCCAACAGTTTTTAGTAAAGCTTCAAAGAAGTTAAATTTCATATTTTTTCTTAGATTTCAATTACGTTCGTAGAGATTCTGTTTGGAGTAAGGGGGATTTGAAATGAAAATTTTCAAGCACTGACTCTCTGTAAATTTGGAATCTGAAAGAACTGCTACTAACGCAGGAGTTCAACACATTAGGAAAACATTATTGTAACATTTTGAGCGACTATCATCACAATATGCCTTTAGGACATTTGTATCTTCCCTGCTAAAATAACTTAAAAATAATATTTTGACATTTTATCATTTTGATGTGCTTGAGTTGAAAGGTTTCTAGGGGCAGATGACATCTTGCCATATATCATCATGCACATGTACATTTTCTTGTATGCACATCAATGCGAAGGTGCTAACATTAAAAAACGACTTCTACATTTTTCATCCATCATTTTATTCCCGTGTACATCAGAATTTCTTTCACCTTGTAACACTTATACTCTACTCTTTACTTCCCTGTTATTCCTCTCTTCCCTGTCCTTTGTTTCTTCTCATTGTTTCTCTTTTGATGGCTGGGTTTCTTCTTTTGCAGTTTAGTTATTTAATTTTCTCCCTCACTGCTCCATTCCAATCTGTTGTCTCTACAATCCTAGACCTCAGCATAATTGCACTAGATGGGAGTTTATGCCATGCATCAATCTTCCTCATTTACTCCATGCATCTGATGATCAATGCGTCTCAGGCATAGATGCCATCTTACCTCATAAGTCAACTTTTAAGTCCCACCTTAGTGAACCTTTTCCCGGTAAACATGTGTACAAGGTCATGCTCTTGCATTGACGGTTATAAAATATTAGTGGAAAGTGGGACTATCCGAGCTTTCCCTGTGATATTCAACTGATTTATAGTCAGTGTAGAAAGCAGACCAGCTTCATATCACAGGGCAGCCTAAAATAGCTCCAAATCTCTCAGCATTCCCGATTTTTCGTTTAAAAGCAGGAATGAGGTGCAGAGGTGGATTGGGCTGGAGAGGGATTAATGGCACGCAGACAAAAGTGAGCAGAATGAGGCTGAGCGTGACTGGGTGAGGAAGGAGCAAATGAGGGAGACAGGTCAGAAAAATATATCGAGCAGGAAAAACTTATCAAAAGGGTTTCAAAGGTTTCAATTGGAAATCTTGCACCAAATGTCACTGATTTATTTTCTAACTGCCATGCATAACAGTCATTCAATGTGTTGTTGTCATGCCCAATGCACGATATTTAGTAGCTATGATAATTGGGACCAGAAACTGAACCAGACATCAAACCCCTGGTAAAAATAAAACGCCTCAATGCACAAAATGTTATTGCAGCAAGCTCCAAAACTTGAGTTGGGGAGTGCAATCCCCAGTCCAACCCAATCTTCTTTACTCAACCAAAAAGGAATATATATTTTATGCGTACACACTACACTTTTGTGATTGACCTTTCAGTACATTCTCCACTATAATGGAAGCACAAATAGCAATTTATATCTCCAACAGATTGAACAGTTCCACTAATTGCAGAAGTTCTTCACAAAAATATCTGCAGCATCGAATGCTCAAAACCAGATTACAGGCAAATTAGTTCCAGACTTTCGACAGCTGTGCCTGGCAGAATGTGTCACCACAAATGCTTACCTCAACATAGATCAGGTTTCTGAGTCCACAAAGCTCAATACTAACTCCAAAGCTCACCATGAGAAAAAAACATTCTTCCCATTCAGATACGACTGGGATAACAGGTGGCTTATGTCCAAAAACACTGCAAATCCAATTCAAGTTACTCATTATAGCAGCTGAGGTATAAGTATATAAAAGGGGAGAAAAGCTGCTGCACTTGATTTCTCTAAGCAAACTGCTTCAAGTTACGTCATGAAATTTGTTTAAATCTAAAGTCAGGTTTAAACAAATTAGAATCAAAATGTAAGGAAACAGTTAACTGCATAATCATCTGGTCATTGACTCTAAACTGACAGAAATTGTTAAATAGAACAAAGATAACTTGTTAACATAAAATAAATCCACCAGTTTTTCTTGATGCTCTAATGGAACTTTTTATTGAGAACTTTAGTATTCCCGAGACTGAGCAAGCTAAAGTTGCACCATGTACTGTAGCATATGCTGAACATGCTTCTGCACTGTGTGTTTCCATAAACATTACTTGCATCACAAAACTTGCAAATGAAAAACTGACATTGGCAGCAATAACTACGATTGATGGACAGATAGCAGAGAGTCCCGGACACATTCAAATGTCTTGCATTCTGGCACCTAAGCAAAATACTGCAGATGCTGGAAATCTGAAATAAAAACTGAAAATGCTAGAAATACTCAGCAGGTCAGGAGGCATCTGTGGAGAGAGAAAAAGAGTTAATGTTTCAGGTCGATGATCTTTCGTCAGAACTGTTCAGAATTTCCAGCATGTTCTGTTTCTATCTTGCATTCTGGATAGGTTACATAAATGATTAAAGCAAGTGACAAATCATAGAATCATAAAAATTTACAGCATGGAAGGCGGCCATTTTGGCCCGCACTGGCCGACCAAGAACTATCCAGCCTAATCCCACTTTACAACTCTTGGTCCGTAGCCCTGTAGTCCAAGTATTTTTTTACATGTGGTGAGGGTTTCTGCCTCTACCACCCTTTCAGGCAGTGAGGTCCAGACCCCCACCACCCTCTGGGTGAAGAAATTTCCCTTCATATCTCCTCTAAACCTCCCCTCAATTACTTTAACTCTATGCCTCCTGGTTGTTGACCCCTCTGCCAAGGGAAACAGGTCCTTCCTATGCAATCTAACCAGGCCCCCCTCAATTACGTCTCCCCTCAGCCTCCTCTGTTCCAAAGAAAACAGACCCAGCATCTCCAATCTTTCCTCAGCCAAAATTCCCAGTCCAGGCAACATTTTGTAAATCTCCTCTGCACCCTTTCCAGTGCAATCGCATCTTTCCTGTAATGTGGTGACCAGAACTGCACACAGTACTCCACTGCGACCTAACCAGTGTTTTATACAGTTCAAGCATAACCTCCTTGCTCTTGTATTCCATGCCTCGACTAATAAAGGCAAGTATTCCATATGCCTTCTTAACCACCTCATCAACCTGGCCTGCTCTCCAAAGTCCCTTGGTTTCTCTATACTTTTCAGTGTCATACCATTTAATGTGTATTCCCTTGCCTTGTTAGACCTCCCCAAATGCATTAACTCATACTTATCTGGATTGAATTCCATTTGCCACTGTTCTGCCCACCTTACCAGTACATTGATATCTTCCTGCAGTCCGCAGATTTCTTCTTCGTTAATCAACCACACAGCTGATTTTACTGTCATCTGCAAACTTCTTAATCATACCCCAACATTCAAGTTTAAGTCATTGATATATACCACAAAAATCAGGGACCCAGCACTGAGCCCTGCGGAACCCCACTGGATACAGCCTCCCAGTTTATGAGAATATGTGGAAAACAATGATTATAATGCATTGCTCAAAGATGCATTTTTCAGTATAAAAGAAAGAAAAATAACCACCCACCTCCGTCTGAAAGTGTTATTCTGTTCTATGCAGGCATCAACATGAGATTGGTACACATTATCACATAATCCTAACCTGGTTAATTTGATGAGTGAATCTCACCATCAAAACACTTCTTCAAAATAGTAACAGTAGCTGCTTGATATTAAAATTGAGTTTAACAACTCATTTTTTTAATGTGGTGCCATCAGCAAGGAAACTGAGATGGAATGGTAACATGGTGAAGAAGCTGAACTAATACCAACAAAATACAAGGGGAAGTTCAGTGACTGGATCAGTTTAACTGAATGTTAATTCAGGCTCACTAACTCAAAAATGCCAACTTTCCCAATGATATCAGCACATATATAAAAGTATTAAAATAAAACAGAAATGGGGAAACATAGAAAATAGGTGGAGTAGGCCAATCGGCCCTTCGAGCCTGCACCACCATTCAATAAGATCATGGCTGATCTTTCACCTCAGTACCCCTTTCCTGCTTTCTCTCCATACCCCTTGATCCCTTTATCCGTAAGGGCCATATTTAACTCCCTCTTGAATATATCCAAAGAACTGGCAACAACTACTCTCTGTGGTAGGGAATTCCACAGGTTAATAATTCTCTGAATGAAGAAGTTCCTCCTCATCTCTGTCCTAAATGACTTACCCCTTATCCTGAGACTGTGTCCCCTGGTTCTGGACTTGCCCAACATCAGGAACATTCTTCCTGCATCTAACCTGTCCAGTCCCATCAGAATTTTATACGTTTCTATGTGATCCCCTCGCATCCTTCTAAACGTTAGTGAATACTGGCCCAGTCGATCCAGTCTCTCCTCATATGTCAGTTCTGCCATTCCGGGGATCAATCTGGTGAACCTTTGCTGCACTCCCTCAATAGCAAGAACCTCCTTCCTCAGATTAGACGACCAAAACTGAACACAATATTCCAGGTGAGGCCTCACCAAGGCCCTGTACAACTGCTAAAACCTCCCTGTTCCTATACTCAAATCCCCGAGCTATGAAGGCTAACAGACCATTTGCCTTCTTCACCACCTGCTGTACCTGCATGCCAACTTTCAATGACTGATGGACCATGACATCCAGATCTCGTTGCACCTTCCCTTTTCCTAATCTGCCACCATTCAGATAATATTCTGCCTTTGTGAACAAGGCAATCATGCAAATTAAAAAAAAATATTTGGTAAAGGGGTACTTGTAGTGAAATTACCTCCTGAAAGAAGCACTGTCTTTATCAAAAATTACTGCTTGTGTGAGGCACTCCCAAATGAAAATGACACATTCTACCTTTTTTATTTCTCCAAAAAAAAATAGAATCAGCTTTTGCAAACGCGTAAAACAAAATGTGATTTTATTTATTCCTTGATCTACTAAATTTTCTATCTCTATTTTCCCTCCATATCAACATGTACATTATAAATTGCTTTGGGAGTTTCCTGCTGTGGCGTTAAATGTGAGCGAGGGGTTTTATTTTAATATTTCTATGAGTACCAATACCCAAAACATAAGTTGTAATCATGGAAGAGCTTTGAAACCTCAAACATTGTGTAAAATGTCTGTGGCATTGTAACAGTAATCATATCACTCATGCATCTCGAGCTATTCTCAAAGATCACAAGATACTATCAGATGAGGAAAGTCAACCATTTGATCACATCTTTCCGGACCACCAATCCTATCATCTTCCCATTACAGCATTTAGTCATTTCTTAAATAATGTCAGTATCCTGACCTCAACTCACTGTTTAGAAACTATTACAGTTCTCATTCTTGGAGAAGCAGATCTTAGGACAAAAGCTTGTGAATGCAGAAACACACATTTCACAGTTCATCAGCAATGTGAAGCTATAGCATAGCGCCAAATCAACTCAACATAAAACTAGATCAGATTTAATATTTTGTATGAAACCAAAATTAAGTATAGTGTCTACAATACCTTGAAATGTGAAAAGTAGCCCAATATATAATTCATCAGTTTGGTGTTTCTGGTTGAAGAAGCTAAAGTCTTGGGGTGCCTCACATCAATACTGTAGTTATAATGTAAATGCAGCTTTTATTGGGAGTCAGGACCCAACCCCATACCGGAGTTGAGCTGAACGAGATTCCCTGGAAAAGGGCATTGCATTCTGCTTCGCTCCAGAGTCAGTTCAGGTCTTGCTATTCAATTCTTACAATAGAAATCTAGCATCGGTGCAAAGCCAAAATCAATCGGTACAGGTGCTGAACGTATCATGTGGTACCATAAGTGTACCACAATATTCCTATCTTTTTCTCTTCAAAGTGACTCGTGCTGAATTTTCAATGAACACAGCAAAATTCAGTGAGAATTACATTAGACAGGAAACAAATAACGTCATCAGCATATGCAAATAAAATAACAGAGATTGGAACGCATAGTGGATTAACACAGTCATTTCTTCTATGGACCTCAATCTGGGGCTGATTGATGGATAAAAACCAGGATGAAAGGGAAATTTCCTAAGCAAAATGAGTTTGCACAGTTTCAAAACTTCAAACTGAAAAAATAATTCATAATTCAGCAATAATTTGCATCAACTGCCCACCTCAATCTCAATCAGAAAATTTGAGGCCCTAAGGTGGTGCTCAGAATGGGAGGTGTGATACTGGTGCAGCAGAGATTCATTTTGGGGTTCGAGGGATAGTCTGTTTTCTGTATCTATCCAGTGCTGCAACAAAGCTGGGATTTCTTTGATTTGGTCAACAGTTGAAATAAATATTGTTTCCCTAGCATGGATATCCCTCACCTTATCGATCACAAATTTCACAGCTTAAGGAATCATAAAACTGAAAGCTGAATTAAAATCCAACTGCTGTCAATAGATTAGTATACAGGTACTTGCTGTACAATTCACAATTTAATCATACATAAGATGGAAGATTTCTTGAAGGTGGCCCATCACACCTTTAAGATCTCTTCTGTTAAGCCGGAATAAATTGTTTCTACTATATTCTTTAAAACTCAGACAAGGCGGCACTAATTCTTCTGTGTAACCAGAATGTTGTTGAAAGCCATGCCAAATGGCCAAGGAAATCTATAGTGCAAAAGTCATAGGCAATCCCTCGGAATCAAGGAGGACTTACTCCCACTCTTAACATGAGTTCTTAGGTGGCTGAACAGTCCAATACGAGAACCACAGACTCTGTCACAGGTGGGGCAGATAGTCGTTGAGGGAAGGGATGGGTGGTACTGGTTTGCCGCACGCTCTTTCCACTGCCTGTGCTTGTTTTCTGCGTGCTCTCGGCGATGTGCAAAAGTAAACAACTATCAATAGATACGGTACAACTTTTTATTCCACTTCACACATGGCTGCTGCAGGATGTAAGCTTTGGGTTTTGAATTGTAAATTTAAGAATTGTATCGAACAATGTCATGGAAGTACCAAACAACAGCTAAGTTAAATCAGGGCTATGAAAATTTAAATGACCAGATCAGGGTGTGTTAGATTCTAGATTTGGGAGCTTAAAAAAAAAATCAAGTACTACAGCAGCTTGCAATAGTGCATATGTGGAATAGACTCCCAGCACAGATAATTGTTGCTGTGCAAGTTGCCTCCCTTCAAAAAGCTGAACAAATATCTAGTTGTTTGTGGAATTAGAGGTTACAGGAATAGGTTTAAAGCAAGATGATCCAGTAGCTCACCGGATGGATTGGTTTTCTGTGGTATTGTGCCTAATGTAGTTACTATTTGTGGATGGCAACAGCCAGGATTGAATAGTGCAGATGCAAAGAAGGATTAATATACTGTACTGGAGCTTTGTTTCATTTCCTTTTGATGTTAAAAATGGAGTGGCGTCCTTGATAATATAGGAAAAAGCAGACTTGATGAACCATACAGCAACATCTTGTTCCAGATTTTATGCTTCTATGATATTTATAGAGCTCGTGCTTCAGAATAGCAAAGGGTCTTCATAACTATTATTCTGCCCGAGTTTCACAGATGCTTTTAATGTATGATAAAATGCAGATTCTAAAATAGTTTGATTCAATATTTCTGTTAGCATTAGGAAAGACTAATTAGTAAACATCAGAGAAATGATATAGGGGCCGAAATTGATCAAAGGCAAGTTCCACCCATTTACCGTCGAAAAGACCGCTAAGATCCTGATGGTACTTTGGATGGAAGTTTGGTCAAAAAAGAAGGAAAAATGCATCCGGCGGCAAAAATGGGTGGCAGAGGGCGGTAGGTGGAATTCTGGGTGGCAAATGCAATCCTGGAGAAAGTTACGGCGAGGATGGAGCCGGGCCCAGGGAGGGGGGTAATGCAAAAAAAAATGTTCATAAAATAAAAACAAAACATCACAAAACCTTCAGGAGGACACTTTCACACAAAATCACTGCAAAAGAAGTTAAGAAAAACATCTCACTTACCTTTTCTTGCAGGTCTGCAAGCCTACCGTCCAGGTAAGACCTGCTTCCATGCGGCGGTCTTTTCTACTGCGGGGCGGAGAACCGCTCAGATGAATCTCGGACGGGAGGACTTTTTCCGGCATTGCACGCCGGCTCACGCCAGCGGTCCTTCCAAACCGCCGCATGAGGGCCTCACCTATTTCCCCACAGAGGGGAGAGTGCCGAAAAAACGGGAGACCGCCGAGTTTTCTCAGCCAGCAGCCAGCGGTAGGACCATCAATTTCGGGCCCATAAAGTATATTAAAAAACTGACTTTTTGCCTTCAAATTGTATCTCCAGCATTTCTGCGCAATGTAAAAAGCTATGTGTATATTGAGGATATACGGGCTAGAGTTTCAGCGAAAACAGTAGTTTTAAGCCAAAATTACCGTTTTTGCCGCATTACTGTTTTTAGGCCTAACTTTCGACCTTTACGTCGGTAAAGTCGGCATTGCACGAGGATTCGAGTGCAAAATGTGAGTTTCGGCATCTTTAGTCCCAGGCCAGTAGCATTGCGAGAGAGGCCTTGAGAGGGTGGTAAAACAAAAAAAAATTGCAAGAAGCATTCACAAAACCCTTACTTACTAAACAAACTTGAGAAATAATTTAAAAATAAAACCTTTAACATACCTTTTTGCAGGCCTTCATACTTATCACTGCTGACAAGGCTGCACCGACATGTTTGACCCGGTCAGTATTCTGGGCGCGGCATACGGGTCCCAAGAGAGCCGAAAATGTGATGCAAACGCAATCCGCGGCGGTACGTGAAAGCGCCACCGCAAAGAGGTCACCGAGGATCCCACCGACCAGGTTTTCACCACAGAAGGTCAAATCGCGGCGAAAACCAGGTCGTAAAGTCGGCGAAACTCTAGGCCATAAAGTTTAAAATCATTGGCTCAATAAGAAAATGTGGAACTACTGAGACAGAAGGTCTAAGGTTCAATACTGGGGCCATGCTGAGTTTAGGAGAGTTGCCAGTGGTGCATTACAATTAGTCTGAGCATCCCTAGGATAGGGAGCAGGAAGGAAACTGTAGCTGAATTGTATTCCACCTCAATTTGTAACCTCATGGCCTGGCCTATCCCTCACTCTACCATGACCATCAAGCCAGGCGACTAACCCTGGTTCAATGAGGAGTGTAGAAGAGCATGCCAAGAGCCACACTAGGCGTACCTAAAAGTGAGGTACCAACCTGGAGAAGCTGCAACACAGGACTACATGAATGCTAAACAACAGAAGGAGCGTGCTATAGACAGAGCTAAGTGATCCCACAACCAACAAATCAGATCAAAGCTCTACAGTCCTGCCACATCCAGTCGTGAATGGTGGTGGACCAGTAAACAACTGATGGGAGGAGGAGGAAGCTCCACGAATATCCCCATCCTCAATGATAACGGAGCCCAGCGCACAAGTACAAAAAAACAAGGCTGAAGCGTTTGCAACCATCTTCAGCCAGAAGTGCCGAGTGGATGATCCATCTCTGCCTGCTCCTGAGGTCACCACCATCACAGAAACCAGTCTTCAGCATGATATCAAGAAATGGCTGAGTGCACTGGATACATCAAAGGCTATGGGCCCCGATAATATCCCGGCTGTTGTGCTGAAGACTTGTGCTCCAGAATTAGCCGCATCCCTAGCCAAGCTGTTCCAGTCCAGCTACAACATTGGCATCTACCCGACAATGTAGAAAACTGCCCAGGTATGTCCTGTCCACAAAAAACAGGACAAATCCAATCCGGCCAATTATTGCCTCATCAGTCTACTCACAATCATCAGCAAAATGATGGAAGGTGTTGTCGAAGGTGCTATCAAGCAGCACTTGCTCACCAATAACCTGTTCACCAATACTCAGTTTGGGTTCCACCAGAGCTACTCGGCTCCAGAGCTCATTATAGCCTTGGTCCAAACACAGATGGAAGAGCTGAATTCCAGAGGTGAGGAGAGAGTGACTGCCCTTGACATCAAGCAGCATTTGATTGAGTCTGGCATCAAGGAGCTTTAGTAAAATTGAAGTTAATGGAAATCAGGGGAAAGATTCTCCTCTGGTTGGAGTCATACCTAACACAAAGGAAGATGGCTGTGGTTGTTGGAGGCTAATCATTTCAGCCCCAGGACATCACTACAGGAGTTCCTCAGGGCAGTGTCCTAAGCCCAACCATCTTCAGCTGCTTCATCAATGATCTTTCCTCCATCATAAAGTCAGAAGTGGGGATGTCCACTAATGATTGTACAGTGTTCAGTTCCATTCGCAACTCCTCAGATAATTTAACAGTCCATGCCCACATGAAGCAAGACCTGGATGACTTTCAGTCTTAGGCTGATAAGTGGCAAGTTACATTCGCAGCACACAAGTGCCAGGCAATGACTATCTCCAACTGCCCTTTGACATTACCATCGCTGAATCCCCCACATTAATACCCTGGTAGTCACCATAGATCAGAAATTTAACTGGACCAGCCACATAAATACTGTGCTTACTAGAGCAGGTCAGAGGCTGGGTATTCTGTGGCAAGTGTCTCACCTCCTGATTCCCTAAAGCCTTTCCACCATCTACAATCCACAAGTCAGGAGTGTGATGGAATACTCTCCATTTACCTGGATGAGTGCAGCTGCAACAACACTCATTTCTCGATACCATCCAGGACAAAGCAGCCTGCTTGATTGGCACCCCATCCACCACCTTAAACATTCACTCCCTCCACCACTGGCGCACCGTGGCTGCAGCATACCATTTACAAGATGCAGTGCAGTAACTCGCCAAGACTTGTTCAACAGCACCTCCCGAACCCACAACCTCTGCCACTTCGAAGGACAAGGGCAGCAACTGCATGGGAACACCATCACCTGCAAGTTCCCCTTCAAGTGACACACCATCCTGACTTAGAAATATATTGCCGTTACTTCATAGTCGCTGGGTCAAAATCCTGGAACTCCCGCCCTAACAGCATTGCGGGAGTACCTTCACCGCAAGGACTGAAGTATTTCAAGGCAATGGCACACCACCACCACGTCAAGGGCAGTTAGGGATGGGTAATTAATACTGGACTTGCCAGCGACACCACATCCCAGGAATGAATAATAAAAAAAACTCCATGCACCAGAGACAATGGCACCGCTTCATTTTTATTCCAGTGTTGTCAGTAAAGTTAGGCTACCACTGATGGCAGCATTGCAATATAACTGAAGCATTAGTTTCATGCTTTTCATGAACTTAGTTTATTTTCGCAACCACCAACAGCAGGAAAAGTCATGATGATTAACTGATGTCAACTGAAGGACACCATATCCTGATATAGGGTTTGAAATGTGAACAAGTTTATTGTTGGATGAAGTATGAAGTTTATTTGTAAAGCTCTGCAGGACAATTAGGAAGAAAGTTGAAACTACTGTTTTTATTGTGCCTAGAATATGGTGACATATTGGCTATTTATTCAAAAAGCATCAACTCTGCTAATATTTCTTCGTGGGTGATTCAAGCTGATGCAGCTGTTTTTGTCTGCGCTATGATGTGTGGCCCTGCCTGCTGTGTGTAACTCCCAGCAGGACTGTAAACCAGTAGGCTAATGATCAACCTCAGTCACTGCTCACCAGGCTGCTACTTATATCAAGCAGTTACTAACTAAACAACCTCCTCCTGTCATAGGCTCCAGGGAAACATTGGTCGGGCTATAAGAGAGCCGCTGAGCTTAATAAAAGTTCAATGCTGTGCTTCTATATTTGAAGCTTTGTTCATCTCATACTGCCTTGTGTTACTTTTCTTCTAAATAATATAACAGGCACACACACATGCACACTACTTTAGGTCAGTAGGTCGTGCAACACTCCACGGTAAATTAAGCGTTTTTGACATGCCTCAACATTCATTTTCAGACACTAAAATGTACATTGCTTTTTATTTGATAAAAAGTAGATTTGTGAGAGCACATTATCGCTATTACATTATAATAATGGCCACCGAAGCTTTGAAGACCTGTAATAAAGTTCATTAAATTTCAGGATACAGAATAATCATGCATATGCATAAATGTTCATCATACTTGGGCAGGGGCTCGCTGATGCCACAGTGGATAAATGCAATGCAGAGTAGGGAGGTCCAAAATCAATCCTTTTGCCAGGAGCAGGGTAGGAAAGCAGCTACAGGGGCCGAAATCGAGCCCCGCCCCAAACGGGGTGCACCTACCGTTTTTGAAAGTTTTTCTCCACCCCAGTCCATGGGGGCGAAGATACTGGAGAAATTCAGCTCTTTGAAATGTTTTTTTCCCCTCGGTGCGGTGTTCCGGTCGGGTGCGGGACGGAAGAGCCCTTGCAGCGGGTCCGCCGTGCTGACACGTCACTACGTCTCTCCCCTTCAGTTAAAGGGGAGGGCCGCTGCGAACTCTGCAGCCACTTCAGTGGCAAACACTGGGCCATCAGGGAGGGGTTTGGCCGGGCACCCAAGAGGAGGTGCCAGGCTGCCTATTGGCAGCCTGGCCGAACACACGGCGATAATTGTCGGCCTGACCTGGCAGTCGGCCGACAAAAAAAAAACAACATGGCGTTGACGGCAGCACTACCTCCCCTTTAAGGACAGACGCACCACCAAGCAGTGCGTGTACCGACAGCAAAAGCGGTCAGTGGCACCGACCGGTGGCGGGGCCACTCCCGTGGGGCAATTCTGAGAAAGGGGCAATTTCCTGAGGGGCAATTTTGGGAAGGGGTCCCCGCCAGTCGGTAAGGGGTCAGGGCGTGCACGTCACAGCGGGAAAACGGGCAGAGCGGTCCCGAACACCGCTCCAAATCTGAGGAAAGGCAATTTTTTTTAATGGCAGCTCCTCCACGGAGATGCGGCGGCCATTCTGCACTGACGCAGTGGCGCTGTTTTCAGGCGGCCAACGACCTTATAGAAAGGGACAATTTCAGCCCCATAGTTTCAACTTATGATTGCAAAGGACCCCTGCTGGAAAGCAGGCAGGTATGGACAAAACAAGACTTGCTTGTGAAGCCTCAAAACTTCCTCTGTAGACACTCAGAGCCGAGGCTCACACATGAAGGGCACATTACTGGAGAACTCCTATCTCTGTTTTAGTCAATACCTTCAGAACAGAAGGGAAAAATTGGAAAGAAAAACCCTGCAAGGAACAGTTCCTTTGAGTTTGTAATCATGTAATGTTGAGAGATTCGTCCTGAGCAGGGATTTTGCAATACTGGATTGTGCTTTACAACTCATCCTAGCCCTTGTAACCAAACAGAAGTGCCATTTTATCATCTCAGAAGATGCTTTCAATGAGGTAAGAGTTGTCAGGGATGTATACGCTCAAGCATTCTATTACCATGACAACTCTCAGGTTTCATTGCTCATTTCAAGTGCACAAGAAGCTTCATAATCTTAAGAGTGCACAATTTCCTTTTGTGGGCAGAGCATTTTAGAACAGTATGCAGAAATGCTTACCTCAATGCTGATAAGGCTTTCTTTAATTTACTCCTGCAGGATAGAATTCAGCCAATGCGCAGTATCAATCAAAAAAGTCAAGTCAAAAGAATGCTGAACTAAAGCAGTAGAATGCAAGTCGGAGGAAGCTGTGATCAAACTGTGCAGTGCGTTCTGGTCAGATTCCACCTTTGTACTGTGTCCAGTTGTGGTCAGCAATAAACAAGGTGGATATTCAAGCGCTGGAGGAAGTGCAGAGAAGAGCAATGAGGCTGATCCCGACTGTCAGGGATGTGAGTTATGAGGAAGGACAGGAGTGATTGAATTTTGCAGCCTAAACAGAAGACTATGAAAGTAAACTAGCACAAAATATAAAAACAGATAACAAGAGTTTCTATAGATATATAAAAAGGAAAAGGGTGGCTAAAGTATACTTTGGTCCCTTGGAGGACAAAACCGGAGAATTAGTAATGGGAAAACATGGAGATGGCAGAAACTCTGAACAAATATTTTGTATCAGTCTTTACGGTAGAGGACACTAACAATATTCAAACAGTGGATAGTTAAGGGGTTATAGGGGGAGGAGGAACTTAACACAATCACAATCACTAAGGAGGTGGTACTCAGTAAGATAATGGGACTAAAGGCAGATAAATCCCCTGGACCCGATAGCTTGCATGCTAGGGTCTTAAGAGAAATAGCGGCAGGGATTGTGGATGCATTGGTTGTAATTTACCAAAATTCCCTGGATTCTGGGGAGGTCCCAGCAGATTGGAAAACCTCAAATGTAATGCCCCTATTTAAAAAAAGAGGCAGACAAAAAGCAAGAAACTATAGACCAGTTAGCTTAACATCTGTGGTTGGGAAAATGTTGGAGTCCATTATTAAAGAAGCAGTAACAGGACATTTGGAAAAGCAAAATTTGGTCAGGCAGAGTCAGCATGGATTTATGAAGGGAAAGTCATGTTTGACAAATTTGCTGGAGTTCTTCGAGGATGTAACGAACAGGGTGGATAAAGGGGAACCAGTGGATGTGGTGTATTTGGGCTTCCAGAAGGCATTTGACAAGGTGCCACATAAAAGGTTACTGCACAAGATAAAAGTTCATGGGGTTGGGGGTAATATATTAGCATGGATAGAGGATTGGCTAACTAACAGAGAACAGAGAGTCAGGATAAATGGTTCATTCTCTGGTTGGCAACCAGTAAGTAGTGGGGTGTCGCAGGGATCAGTGCTGGGACCCCAACTATTTACAATCTATATGAACGACTTGGAAGAAGGGACTGAGTTTAATGTAGCCAAGTTTTCTGACAATACAAACACGGAAAGAAACGCAATGTGTGAGGAGGACACAAAAAATATGCAAAAGGACATAGACAGACTAAGTGAGTGGGCAAAAATTTGGCAGATGGAGTATAATGTCCGAAAGTGTGAGGTTTTGCATTTTGGCAGAAAAAAAAAATCAAAGAGCAAGTTATTATTTAAACGGAGAAAGATTGCAAAGTGCCGCAGTACAGCGGGACCTGGGGGTACTTGTGCATGAAACACAAAAGGATAGAATACAGGTACAGCAAGTGATCAGGAAGACCAATGGTATCTTGGCCTTTATTGCAAAGAGGATGGAGTATAAAAGCAAGGAAGTCTTGCTACAGCTATACAGGGTATTGGTGAGGCCACACCTGGAATACTGCGTGCAGTTTTGGTTTCCATATTTACGAAAGGATATACTTGCTTTGGAGGCAGTTCAGAGAAGGTTCACTAGGTTAATTCTGGGGATGAGGGGATTGACTTATGAGGAAAGGTTGAGTAGGTTGGTCCTCTACTCATTGGAATTCAGAAGAATGAGAGGTGATCTTATCGAAACGTATAAGATTGTGAAGGGACTTGACGAGGTGGATGCAGAGAGGATGTTTCCACTGCTGGGGGAGACTAGAACTAGAGGACATGATCTTAGAATAAGGGGCCGCACATTTAAAACAGAGACGAGGAGACATTTCTTCTCTGAGGGTTGTAAATCTGTGGAATTCGCTGCCTCAGAGAGCTGTGGAAGCTGGGACATTGAATAAATTTAAGACCGAACTAGACAGTTTCTTAAACGATAAGGGGTTATGGATTATGGGGAGCGGGCAGGGAAGTGGAGCTGAGTCCATGATCAGATCAGCCATGATCTTATTGAATGGCGGAGCAGGCTCGAGGGGCCGTATGGCCTACTCCTGCTCCTATTTCTTATGTTCTTATGTAAGACATTTGAGAGGTGATCTTATGGAGGTAAATGGTATTGCAGCAGGGTGACTGAGGCCCTGTATGTCAGCCGCATGCTGATGAGGGCTCCAAAGCCCAAGTCAGCGTACGGCCCCCTTAATAGCCTCCTTTTTAAAGATAATTGCACCTGGAGCGGGAGGCAGGTAAGCATACAAGGGGAGGTTCAGGAGCAGTAGAGGGCTGAAAGAGGTTGGGAGTCGGAGAGCCAAAAGATGTACTTTGTGGTATGTGCATTAAAAAAAGGTGTTTGGTACTAGATTGTTGAATGACTACTGTTTGTAAAGGTAAAGAAGCGCTGAAATGATATGTTCTTATATTCTAAAAGTCCTAAGAATTAGGAACAGGAGTAGGCCATCTAGCCCCTCGAGCCTGCTCCGCCATTCAACAAGATCATGGCTGATCTGGCCGTGGACTCAGCTCCACTTACCCGCCTGCTCCTCATAACCCTTAATTCCCTTATTGGTTAAAAATCTATCCATCTGTGATTTGAATACATTCAATGAGCTAGCCTCAACTTGGGCAGAGAATTCCACAGATTCACAACCCTCTGGGAGAAGAAATTCCTTTTCAACTCAGTTTTAAATTGGCTCCCTCGTATTTTGAGGCTGTGCCCCCTAGTTCTAGTCTCCCCAACCAGTGGAAACAACCTCTCTGCCTCGATCTTGTCTATCCCTTTCATTATTTTAAATGTTTCTATAAGATCACCCCTCATCCTTCTGAACTCCAATGAATAAAGACCCAGTCTACTCAATCTATCATAAGGTAACCCCCTCATCTCCGGAATCAGCCTAGTGAATCGTCTCTGTACACCCTCCAAAGCAAGTATATCCTTCCTTAAGTAAGGTGACCAAAACTGCACGCAGTACTCCAGGTGCAGCCTCACCAATACCCTGTACAGTTGCAGCAGGACCTCCCTGCTTTTGTACTCCATCCCTCTCGCAATGAAAGCCAACATTCCATTCGCCTTCCTGATTACCTGCTGCACCTGCAAACTAACTTTTTGTGATTCATGCACAAGGACCCCCAGGTCCCTCGGCACTGCAGCATGTTGTAATTTCTTCCCATTCAAATAATATTCCCTTTTACTGTTTTTTTTTCCCCCAAGGTGGATGACCTCACATTTTCCGACATTGTATTCCATCTGCCAAACCTTAGCCCAAACGCTTAACCTATCTAAATCTCTTTGCAGCCTCTCTGTCCTCTACACAACCCGCTTTCCCACTAATCTTTGTGTCATCTGCAAATTGTTACACTACACTAACACTATTGAAAAGATTAATTTGGATTCTTCTTCTTAGGCGGTCCCTTGTATCGAGGATGACTTGCTTCCACACCAAAACGGGATGAGTTCACAGATGTTTCAGTGAAGGATCTGATATTCCAGGTCCAGAACTATATATTGAAGGATGGAAGATGCCTGTGCGTTGATTTTTTTAACATGTGGTGGCCATTGCACACCAGCCACTAAGCGGGTTTGACAGAGCTAGGTCTTGGTCCAGTGGCAAGGTTTAACCAAGACGACTGGAGACCAGCTCCACTTCACAGACATCACAGTGTGGGCTGGCCCGTGCCGCCCCCGAACTCTCGCCTCTCCTGGGCCTCGATCTCTCTCTGCTCCTCTGCCCCGATTATTCACCACACCTCTGCTGTACCTGGGCCTCGCCGAAGTTCCTGCCCATGCTCCAATCGGTGACCTGGGTTTTGGTGATTTCACCCTCCTGGAATGGCTCGCACTGTACCTTAAAGTGATATGCTCCTCCTCTTATGCCCCCGACCTGCGGCTGGCGATTCCTCGCAGGTCTTACTTAAAACTGTAGTAGGACAAGGGGATGCAGGTTCAAACTAGTAAAAGGTACCTTCAGGACTGATATCGGGAGATTTATCTTCACGCAAACTGACGAAAACTTGGACTTCTGGTCAGAGTGGTAGAGGCAAAAACCCTGCAATCATTTTAAAAACAACTAGAAGTAGCAATGTGCAAAGCATAGGGTTGTTCGGGATGGATGAAGATGAGCTGAATGGCCTTCCTCATCCTGAAGAATTCCCTGGGCTCCTTTGCAGCTCCCTCTGAATCTCATGCCCTGCAAACAGGTCAGTGCGCATTGAAGTTAACGAAGTAATGTCAAACATTACCAGTTACAGAGTTACAAACTATACATTTCCTTTGGGGTTCCAGCAGAGTAGAGTCCGGAGTTAATTTTTATCTGCAAATGTAATTAGCGCATTTCAAGATAAAGTCAAGAGCAATGAGCTGTGTTAAATTTAGGAATGCATCCTCCATCTAATTTTAACATTGTAATCCCAAAGCAACTTTAGATCAAATCCCTTGACGGCTACTTGCAGGTTTTTTCACCTTAGCTTTCTAAATAACAAGTCTTTTTAATTAAAAATTAAAAACATGAAATTTAAATTCTCATTCATGAGATACAAATTATATGCCACTTCACCACAGTGTGCGTTCTCTATCTTTTCAAGCTTGCAATTAACCTTCACGCATACCAACATTCAGACAGTTTATCCCATACCAATCGAAAAACAGAAAAAATACACCTGGGGAGAGTAGAAATGACTGTTGGAATTAGAGCAGCCATTCATAATGGCATCAAAATTCATAATATCCCTCCCAGCATACCATGGGCTGGAAATTCCCCAACCTTGCACTGGGTTTTTCGGTGATATTTTGGCGACAAACGACGAACTGGGAAATTCGCTGAAGTCTTGCACCGGCGGTTTTAAGTGCCACTTGGGAGCAGACCCCCAGCGTGCAAGATGGAAAAAGCGCTTTCACCGGATATTTGGCTCGGAGTGCACCCGTAGATAGGACAGAAATAAACACCGGGAGAAAACCTGCGTTGCAGCCCTTGGAACAGCGATAGGTATGAAGACCTGCAAAAAAAGGTAAATTAAAGTTTTTTTTTTAAAACTCTTTTGCAGCGATTCGATAGAAGAGGGGCTTGTGAATGTTTAGTGATTTTTTTATTTTTTGCTTTTGTAATTTTTTTTTGTTGGTGTTTTCCCCCCTCCCCAGGCCCAACTCGCAGCGGTATCGGCCTCGGAGAAAAGTTGCAGAAAATTCGGTTTGCACCACGAATCCTCGTGCAATGCTGATTTTTTAACGCTAGCGCATTTTCTCCCGAATGTTAGGCCTCGGAATGATGGCGGAGTCATAGCGGTATTTTTGGCGGAAAAATACCAGTGACCAAAAATGGAATTTCTGGCCCCTGGTATGCAGAAGCAGTATTTGAACAAAACACAACCAAAGTTTTAAATCTAGATCATCAATATTATTTACCATATCATTGTTATAAGGGGATACAATGATTCCTTTTTTCTTATATTTAGTCACACACAATAGAAATTACTTTGGGCAAATATAGCAGAGTTCTGCACCAACCTCAGCTTTAATTTATATAAGCACTAAAATATGTAATGTTTCATCGAACTGAGTTCACTGACATTGAACTGTCACACTTGCTGAGTGGCAGACAGTTCATGAATTTATTATCACAGCAGTTTCAGTCAACCCAAGAGTTCTCGGGTCCGAAATTGGGTATTGCCCTGTTTGGGGGGCAGTAACCGAGGCGAGTCAGGGCTTCTTCCGCACAGCCGTGAAATTGAGGTTACTGCCCCCTAGAGGAAGTAGAGCACAATGTCGCCCGCTCCACTTCTGTGCCGGGCTGTGGCCACGGCACCCCGCCTCCCCGGTGGCCTAGTGCAGCCCCCTTGTCCCACTGCAGAGCTCTCAGCGTGTCCTCCCCTTGTCCCAGGAGGACCTAGGGCAGTAATCGCACGAATATTGCAGTGTATGCGGCCTCTCTTTGTAGCGCTGGTGTAAGCACAGGGCTCTCCCCTTCCATTTAAGGGGAGGACACGCTGAGAACTCTGAGGCGATGATAACATCATCGGTGGGAGCGAGGCATTGCCAGTTTTGTGCCTCCGCTAACTCCTGCGCAATTTCGCTGGGGCTAGTGCCTCCGTCCCCGGGGCAAAACCCATTTACGCCCCATTAGCGCCCCCCAGGAGGTGCTACCGGCAAGCCTACAGGAGCCCAATTTCCCTCCTCCCCGAAAGTAATTTTTTCACAAAAGAATTATGGGCTCATTTCTTGGTTGCATCTATACTTTAGCGAAATATAAAAGTGCTTATCTCTCAAATTATTGAAAGCGTGATAGTTGTTTCCCTTACCAGTCACATAACAAAGAGCCATTGCTACTTCATTCTTTCTGGAAGCTGCATTACAGAATTATAGCATTTAAGATTTCTCAGGTAACATGTTTCTTGCCCTCAATTCCACATGTATTTTGCAACAAAATCTTATAAAGAATGATTATATCCTTACGCCCCTTGCCTGAGTAGTTTAATTTTCAATTAGACTGCCAGTTGCAAAGATCTCAAAAAGAAGTTCAGTGAAATCTTTCAGTATGAGAACTGTTGTATGCAAAGCCAAGCTGCAGAGTTAAAGCTGTATGCACTTACAACCAAGCCAGTCAGATGTCAAGCCTCATTATATTCATGCATAAGTCACTCATATTTCCAACCAATGTGTGACCAGACTGCAAGAGAAATTTATTGGTGTAACTATATTGGATTTCCTCAGAAAATCATTTCCAACCATTTTGAATGCAAGCAGTTTCTGTTCAGTACAGTTAAAATATGACATCAGCTTCATAACTAAAAAATACTTCATGGTAAGTACTGCAACAGAATATCAATAGATCAATCCAGATAATAGAAAAAAGAAGTCTGCACAGATTGTCATGATTGAACTTATTGTAAATGATGTTCAGATGAAATGCGAGTGTACTAAACAGAACATACTTACCATTGACATAGCTTGAAATTATTTTGGCAGAGGGAAAGTCTTGTTGCAATCTTAACATATATCAACACATTTATTTCACCGAGTCTTGATTATATAGCAACTGCATAATGGCCAGGAGGCCAGACACATAAATAGCATCCGCTATCTCAATTGCCATATTTATATTTACAAGGATAAATTTCAGAAAGGTGGAGGGTTGGGAAGATAACTTCTGGATGACACAGAAATAAATAACTTGCATTTATATAGCACCTTTCAAGGCATCAGGATGTGCTTTACAGTCAATGAAGTACTTTTGAAGCATTGTCATTCTTATAATGTAGGGAAACATGGAAGCCAACTTGTGCAAAGCAAGGTCCCAGAAACAGCAATGAAATGAATGACCATATGATCTATTTTTGGAATATTGGTTGAGAAATAAACGTTGGCCAGGACACTGGGAGAGCTCTCCTGTTCTTCTTCTTATAGTGCCATATGATCTTTAATATCCACCTGAGCGGGCAGACTCAGTTTAACAATGCATCCAAATTCAGCACTTGCAACAGTGCAGAACTCCCTTGGTGCTACAGATTATGTGCTCAAATCTCGAGTCAGACCTGAATCCATGACCTTCTAACTCAGCGGTGAGAGTGTAACCACTGAGCCAAGGCTGACATTGCAACAGGAGTAGGCCATTCAGCCCCTTGAGCCTGTTCCACCATTCAATTAGATCATGGCTGAATTGTACCTCAAATCCATTTACCTGCCTTTGCTCCATGTCCCTTAATACCCTTACCTAACAAAAATTTGATTGAGAAGACGACATCAATTTCAATCATCCTTGTTCATCCGTTCAAAAAAATATCCACCACTATTTATCTTAGTAGTCAGCTGTTTTTTTAAATTTAAATAATTCCAAGATTTTTACCTGGATTACCACCTAGATTCCATTCTATAAATTCAGCATTCTTTGTATGACGCAAAGCATCCTGATTTCAGCCCTAAATTTGATGATCAATTTTGAACCATTGCTCCTTGTAACCGACAGTTGTGATTTAACTTGCAGTCATTTGTCTTTGCCAAAGTATTTTATATACCTCAATGATGTTCCTTTTTGGTTATCTCTGTTAGAGAATTAAAAGTCTAATTTTCTCCAGTCTTTGCTCATAATTCAATCTTTCTCATCGACAGGGCTTGTATTTTGGTGACCAAAATTGGACACAGTGCTCAAGATCTGACCAGAGCATGATATCTGCTGGCATTTCACCTTTGCTACTTTGATGCATTCACAAAATACATATGTTCAATTTATTTACCACTGTGCAATCCTTTAATGTTATCCAGATAGATTTCAATGCACCACTAAACACTCTAGAAACAATAAAATGGTGAAATATACATCTTGCTACTGAAAAATGCAAATTTAAACAATATCTCTAAAATGAGCTATCACTCAGTGCCCAGCTACAAAAACATCTTGCACCAACATTTGCTGACTCAATGATAATACTATGAGATTAGAATGCAGAGCAGTTAATATTAAACTGCAATCTTTGTTCAAGACAGAATGAAATATTTCATTCTACAGCAGTTGCATACGGTGGCGGGGGTCTGGGAGGGCAGGAAGGAGATGTATGAACAAGACATGCGGACAAGGAGGGCAATTTTTTCATCATAACTCGCTCATCCAGACAAAATACCTACACAATTCTCCACAGCAGCATCTAACTGGGTCTCTTAAATGATTCAAGGTGTTTGCTTTCAGTACCCCACCTGGGAGACTATTCAAAGCACTGATCACTCTTCACATGAAAAACTTCCAGACGTCAATTCCTAAATTTACCTTTTGTCATTTTGAACCCTGGTCCAAATATTAACGTTTACCTTGAAGTAGTAGTATTACCAGTGTATCTTTTCTATACCATTTACGATATACGTCCTTAATTCAAGGTCACTTCCATTGACATTATTTTGCAAATTCTTTTTTTCTGCATTACATTTCCTGTGTTCTTTATGTTGCTTAATTCAAATTATTGGATAACTAGATGCAGTAAAATGTATCACACATGACCAGTAGAGACACCATTTTTCTTAACTGAAGAATGCTGAACAAAAAGGGAAAAGTAGCAAATCAGCTCTGTAACATCGTATATTATACATGAAATGTAACCAGATTATCCAATTTATGATCAGTACAGGTCAGTAGGAAATACATTGCAGGGGGAGGAGACTTCTAATCTAAAAAGATTAAAAGTTAAACAAGAGGAAACAACACGATACATTGTGCATTCCATTTTTGCTCTTTATCAGTTCGAATTCTGTCCCAAGTCACTTTTCCTCGAAAGGAACATGTTTTCCAATATATTTATTTACACCATTCGCATTATAAGAGTCCTTGATAGTCAAATACTTTGTGTTAGAATGTGCACCTTCTTATAATAGATGTACTGCAGTATAGCCAGAGACCATGGAAGAAATCATTTTAGAGGACAATTATATTCAGTGGGGAAATATGTGGCAGCATTTTGTTATCTGTAATTTATTTATATAGAGATGTGCACAGATTACAGTGTGGGGACACTTGTTTTAATAAAGAGTGCAGGTATTCTGATGCAGTACACTTATGCGTTGAACAAGTTTATTTTGAATAAACATCAAAGGAGATACAATATTAATTTCTCAAAATATAATCAGCTGCACTAAAAGTAATGTACGGAAGTGAATATTCGATACAATGTGAGATGCAACGAATAAACAATATTTTCCACATTCCTTTACCCGAGGATATAAAATGTGACATGAAAATCAGGAGCTAAGATCCAGCAGCTTTTTAATGGAAAGCCTTAAGGGACAACCTCAGATGGAGGGTACATGTGTCAGATAGTCTTTATTGCCAAGTCCCATCCAAAGTCACTTTTAACACATCCTGATGCATACATGTTATTATAGTCCTGTTTTACTGCAGACTTATGTTCACAACTTCACTCTGAATGGGGGGACGTGGGGAAGAAATCAACACAGCCACAGCTAACCTATTTTACTGTGATTGCTATTGCAGATTATTTATTTATTTGTAATATTTCTCTGAAGAAAACAATGGAATAAAAAACCATCACGGTCACTCCATATGGGTCATATTGCTGGCTAGAAAAAAAAGTGATGGAGGAATCTGTTGTACTTTTTAAAAAGCTAGTTAATTCGGTGCCATGTCTATTGACAATGGGGTAGAGTTTACCCTTTGGATGCAATCGGCAGTCAGGGCATAACTTGCACTTGAAATTGCACTGGTTTTCAGAAGTGAAGTTATGGCTCAAGTTTCTGCTCAAAATCAGTTGCATAATCACAAATATAAAATCTTCCATGAACCAGCACAATTGGGCAGCGCAATAGAATGTAACTGTTTATCTTTCTTCCTTGTATTAAAATATTTATTGCTGTATTTAACAGTGATAAACTGGTGCAGTTTGATTAATACAGCTGAAACTGAGTTTATCACAAAATATAAGCATTTTTAATCAGTTTGCACCTGAAAAAACTATTTTACTTTGAAGAGCATTCTTGAACGGTTCCAAATGGGTGTAATTGGCAGAAGCTCGCCATTCTCATTATTTTGATGTCGGGGCACGGTCAGTTTTGAGGGCGGGACTGGGTTTCCACTGCAATGTTTTTTTAAACAAGCGTTAAAGATCACAGAAACTTGATTTATGCTCGACGTAACATTTGCTTAAAATTCCTTGAGCTTTTACACTGGTTTGAACAACTTATGGCAAACAGGCCAATATTTTTATTTGTGCAACAGCACAAGATTTGGCAGGGTTATTCATTGACAGATGACCAGAAGTAAAGCCAACACGTGGACAAAACTCACTTACGTTTAAAATCTTTTATCTTAATCTTTTACGCTGATTCGGCTGATTCCACCTGGATTGTGCTGACATAACTAGTAGAAACAAGCAGAGCCCGAGCTCTGGTAGTACAGCATCCACAATCAATGGTAGCGCCGGACTGACAATGCTCAATGCATTGAATCTTAAAATTACTACTGGGGAAATCAGGGCAGTTTTGCTTTAGCATAATGCAGTTAAGTGTTATTCCGATATTAGGAACTCTCGGCAATGGAAGAAAATTGGTATATTTGAATGTTATACTTTGATGAAATTTACATTGGATTAAGCATTCCTTCAGCTGCAATGAACGATATCATTAAGTTACATATTCTTAAAACTAAAACAGTTTTAAGAATATGTAACTTAAACAGAATAGGTTGTGTAGACCATGGCTGACTGACCATATTAAAAAGAAATCAACTCCATTTCTTCACTTACCATTAATTAACATTGACCCATTTTTTGCCCTGTGACATTGTCATGCTGCTGCAAAATGTTTCACACCAAATTTCAGATCCTTATCAATTAGAAGACGAAAGAAGTTTGTTATATTTTTAACAAAAATATCAAAACATCAGTACTGCTGATATTTTCAAAATTCTCTTGGTTTCCTCAGAGCGCACATTTATTCAGCAATGTAAAAGTCAATTTTAGTTGAGATTCACTGGTTGGGTTAACACTGCATACAATCACTGACAACTTTTCGAGCCAAACGTCTGCTTGTAAAAACATTTCCCCTTAATTTCAGTTTTCTTCATTACAGCAATCACATCAGTCTTGACGGCAACATCTTCATTATTGTCTTGCAGCTGACCATCATTTGCCCAATGATGCACGAGATGATAATGAGCATGTAGGACAGATCATGACTATCCTCTTGAAATAAGCTCATGTTATCTGTGTTGAAGTATTTTATGCTCCATGAATTTTCTGTTTGTGTGAAATCTTTTCTGGGGATTCAAATCTTAATTGAAATGTGATTTTCATATTTTCATTGACAGCATGACAAACGATAGCAAAGTTACTGCAGCCGACATGAATTAGATGTACGTGTAAAGGAACAGCAGCTGCAGGCTCATCTTGCAGCCAACTAAAGTACAGCACCACAAAGCATTATATTTACAGTTGTGCACTCGATATCCCTCTTATAACCAGAGATAATGTAACATTGAAATCATTAAAACAATGGATAACTTACATGATGTTATTGAATTATTTATGCGGGATCTTATAATACAACTTACCTTAATAAGTACCTGTACCAGCAAACATTTTTTTTTTTTTAAAAAGATGTGGAAGGGTCACCAGCTGACGAAGGGTCATCGACCTGAAACGTTAATTCTGTTTCTCTCTCCAGAGTACCTCCAGTATTTTTTGTTTTTATTTCAGATTTCCAGCATTCGCAGTATTTTTCTTTTGTAAGAGTGTAGAAATGCTATTTTTGTGAAAACAACGCAAAATGTCCCACAGAGGCTCCCTTGTAGAATTGGTTCATCCCAGAACATTTTTTCTTCTGCTTGTTACTGATAAACTACACTGTGGCTGCAGTGTGCACTGTCTACAGGATGTACTGCAGCAACCTGCCAAGGCTTCTCTGGCACACTTCCAAAACTACAACCTCCACCACCTAGAAGGACAAGGGCAATGGATGCATGGGAGCACCATAATTTGCTTATTATATTCTGGAATGGAGAAAAACACTTAAATTAATTCTTAGGATATGGGACTCGCTAGCAAGGCTAGCATTTAGTGCTTAGTTGTCCTAGAAAATGTGATGGTGAGCTGCCTTCTTGTAGTCTGTGTGGTGAAGGTACTCCCACAATTCTGTTAGGCAGTTAATTCCAAGATTTTGGCCCAGTGACGATGAAGGAACGATAAAATGTGTCTAAATCAGAATGGTATACAACACTGAGGGAAACACGGAGGTGATGATGTTCCCATGTGCCTGCTGTCCTTGTCTTTCTAGGTGGTACAGTTTGCGGGTTTGGGAGCCGCTATCGAAGAAGCCTTGGTAAGTTGCTACAGTGCATTCTGTAGATGGTACACTGTGCAGCCATGATATGTCGGTGGTGGAGGGAGTGGATGTTTAAGGTGGTGGATGGGCTGCAGTACATGGTGACAAAGCACAACAACGTTACACTAATGCACATTGTTGAGTCAGAACAGAGAGCACTTTAGTGTGCATCAGGTCAGGCTACACCTGACTCAAGGGTATTTGATGACGCTGATGGTATAAAAGATGGAATACGTTGATTCTTTTTTTTCATTCATTCTCGGGTTGTGGGCTGTTAGAAGTACATTTGTAAATGAATGCGATATCTCGAGTCCACAGAGCAGCAGAGCTGAAAAGATCTAAGCTCAGATAGTTTTTATTTTGGACAAATTAAAAAGTTATTAAGTTAAAAGATTTTTGAAGAACCAATTTGAAGGGCAGACATACCATCTAGGAGTAAAAGAGAAGATAAGTAAATGAAGTAGCGTTTTAAAAGCTTGAAGATTGTAAGAGAAAGTAAAGATTGAGGCAGGCAAAGAGTTCAACAGTTTTGAAGTCCTGGAAAAACAAGCAAGAGTAGGAGAGACCAAAGTCTTGATTTTAACACAGTTAGAATAAGGACTCAGGAAGAGAATGTAGGATGAGAATGTAGGATAATGCTTTTGCAGCTCGCAGTTAAGCAACATTATAGGCACATTTTTCACAGGTCTCTGCATGTAGTCAACATATCACGGTTACTTATAAATTTAAACACAGCACTGGAGAACCATTTAAGTCGTTTATTGAATAAAATATTTCCAGCATGCTTCAAAATCAATTTAAAGCAAAGTTTTGTCATGCATACTCTAATCTACTGGGAAATGATTGATGGCCACGGAGTTAAACTTCCCCTCTTTAAAAATACAAACTTAAGGCATATAGCTTAAATTATTTGATAGTTGAAAATTACTGCAGAGGGAGACCAACTGTACTAGTTTCAGCTTTGTAATTAGCAGAATTTTCACCAATTACCCATATTTTCACAAATCACTAATGGGTACTGATAAATCGCCCTGTGGCCTCAGCTGCCACTTGTAATCTGTATCAATTGAATGAAAATTTCCCCAAACTGAACAAAGCTGGAATTAAGAAAAGCTGTCATAATACAAGGTTATGATATATTGGCTGGTGCTCAAACAATGTATACCACTTGGAAGTTACCAGGGCTCAAAATTGAAGCCTCAGGATCATCAAACAAGAACAGCTGACAAAAAATACCGCTGTGCCAACATAAAAAAGTAAACAAGTAACTGTTAGACATCTATCTATCTATTTACACACACACACACATCTATATCTATCAGAATATATATATACCAGATGTTTATTCGAGGCCGTTTATATAAAAGGTGCACAAGAAACTTCCTCAACGCACTCTCCAGCAAATTCATACTGATGTCAGAATGTCTTTTATCGGTCCATTGGACCGGTCACACCTACAGGCTGACTGGCTTGCTATATTACATGAGCAGTGCTAATTCAACTCCAAAGCCAATCTAAGCATTTTATATATTTTGAACATGTTTCATGTTTCATAGGTAGTCAAATTCAATTACAATTAATTATGCTCTGTTAATGAGGATAAGTGTGTAGAGAAATTGTACATCACATCATCATTCAGATGTGACTAATGTTTATTGTGCATCAAAACTCAAATATCAAACATTATTTGGAGTGGAACTTGAGGCTGCAAGAACCAGATGTTATTTCCTACCACTGTTGATTATACACAGACTATTGGTAAGTTCCCCACCATCAACATCTTAAGGCTCACTATTGGCCAGATGCTCAACTGGATAAGTCATGTCAACACTGTGACTACAAGAACTGGGCAGAGGCTGGTTACTCTGCAATGTGTGTCTCACCTCCCCAGCCCTCAAAAGCTACACACCATCAGCAAGGCTAAGGCAGGTATTCCCATTGCGCACCTGGATGGGTGCAGCTGCAACAACACTCAAGGAGCTCCACGCCATTCAGGGCAGAAGAGTTCACTTAACGTGCTCTGTTGCCAGGCTCAATACCCACCCCAGTCACCACCATAGCACCATGGCTGCAGTATGTATAATCAACAGGATGCACTGCAGCAAATCACCAAGGTTACTTCAACACCAGTTCCTCCCCGCAACTTTTACCGCTGAAGATAACAGAGCAACAACCTTGTGAAAACACCATCGCCCCAAGTTCCCGTCCAAGTCACACATCATCCTGACTTGGACATTATCACTGTACTATCATCACCACTGGGTCATTATTGAGGAATCCCCCACATAAAACCATTATGGGAGCACCATTATCAGAAGGACTGCAGCGGTTCAAGGTGAAGGACCATCACCACCACTCCCGTCTCAGGTAACTTGGGATGGGCAATACATGTCACCCTACCAGCATCACCCAGGGCTCAAGAACAAATATTTAAAAAATAATTGAGCAAAAAATGTTTTAAATGCCATATAGCTTAAATTCTTTGATAGTTGAAAATTACTAAAATGCGACTACAGCTTCTGCGAGTTGTATCACAAGCTTATTTAGAAATGTTACATATGGCAAACGTATAAATAAAATAAAACGCAGGCTTTACATTTTTTTTATTTTCTGTGAATTAACTTTCTGGGGCACGTCTCATGTGAAGGTTTATTTTCTTCAAGTCTGTTTGCAGCTAGCTGCCTTATGAGAATAGGAAGATATTTCCTGGTATGAATGTATTAACTGGCTTTATTTTAGAATTTCCAATTGTGGAATTACCATGGTTTGGAAACAAAATAGAGTTGGGTTGGCATCATGATGTTTTACATAATTTTTAAAATATGGCAATTCCCATACATAGAAATGCACTAGTGTAATACTGTGATGGGCGATGTGAACCACAAACCTATTTCTAATGAGTGTGGCATTGAATTATAGGGCTGGATTTTGAGCTTTTTGGATTTTGGGCATTAATCGTGGCGTGGCATTGAAGTTAGCACCTGAAAATAGTTTGGGCCTTTGACTGCAAGTTTCGGCAAAAATGTAAGTTGGAGGAGCATTGGCGTTAAGTCAGGCGTTACACAACGGACATTGTGCGCCCAAGCCGAAACTTGCGGTGGTAAAGAAGTCTCATTGTTGTTTACTGCCCTGCAACATAATGTTGTACATTGTATGGTTTTATTTTGGTGGGGGGAGTTTTTGTGACTTTGTTGCAGTAAAAGTTATGGTTCATTATTTGCCATTGCATCATTCCAACATTCACCGGAGATGTGCCTTTATGGGGGCACACAGCGTGTCCAATATTAGCTCCATCCAGGAGCCGATCCATTACGAGCTGGTGACGTGCGAGTGTTGGCCCTGCAGTATCTCCATGCCGCCTCTCCCGTGGATGGTGTGGCTATTGAATGGGGACCTCGCCAGGCTTCATTTCGTCGTTCATCTAACGCAGCGTTGCACGCCGATTGACGTCATCATCGCGCTAAAAACGGAGGGTGGGGCGGTAAGTTTTTTGCGCCGCGCAAACTAATAGCCGAAGCTTCCGGCCGCGCGCTAAATCCTGAACGCCCGGCGTTATGCCCAATAACAGCATTTAACGCCTCGCCGGGGCGCTAACCAAGGTGCAAATGAGCTTAAATTCCAGCCCATGGTCTGTAACCTTGAAAACTATTTTCAGTTTTTTTTTACATGCTCATGGTGAAGATTTCTTCCTTACCCTGCCGTAATTGGGAGAAAATCCACACCATCCTTATTGCAGTGGTCAACATGAGTTCAAAGGCTTTGTTTTGATAATATTGATCCACTCTTATCCCTTCTGAAGCTATTTAAAATTTAAATTAAATCAGTATGTCCTTAATCCAGATAATCCCTTGCCGCCTCTGGGCTGCCTTGAGACCCAGGACTGGGACAGATGTCTGTGAGCTCGTATTTTCTGATCAATGTAAAGTATACTGGAACAAAAACAGAAAATGCTGGAAACACTCAATAGGTCAGGCAGCATCTGTGGAGAGAACAAACACCTTAATGTTTCTAGTGTGCAAACTATTTGTCAGAACTGATGAAGAGTTCACGCAATCATAACGTTAACTTGTTTGTTCTCTCCCCAGATGCTGCCTTTGTCCAGCATTTTCTGCTTTTTGTTTCAGATTTCCAACATCTGTAGCATTTTGCTTTTTGATCTTAAAGTATTCTGGAGTTGGGGTATTGTGGATGTCTGCTTTAAAAGGTATGAAAAGTTCCAAAATTAATACATGTCTGGGGCTAGATTCCCAATGTAAAGATGTGGATGTAGTGTACTTGGATTTACAAATGCATTTGATAAGGTGCCACACAGGTCATTACACAAAATTAGAGCTCATGGGATTGGGGGTAATATATTGTATTAGCATGGATTGAGGATTGGTTCACGGACAGATAACAGAGAGTAGGGATAAACGGGTCATTTTCGGGTTGGCAGGCTGCAACTAGTGGAGTACCGCAAGGATCAGTGATGGGGCCTCAGCTATTAATAATCTATATCAATGACTTAGATGAGGGGACCATGTGTAATGTAGCCTAGTTTGCTGATGATGGGAAAGTAAGTTTGGAGGAGGACACAAAAAGGCTGCAAAGGGATATAGACATGTTAAGTGAGTGGGCAAGAACATGGCAGATGGAATATAATGTGGAGAAATGGGAAGTTAGGGTTATCCACTTTGGTAGGAAAAATAGAAAAGCCGAATATTTTTAAATTATGAGTTTGAGAACTGTTGGTATTCAAAGGGTGTCCTTGTGTATGAATCACAAAGTTAACAACAAGCAATTAGGAAAGCAAACTGTATGTTAACCTTTATCACAAAAAAATCGGAATGCAAAAGAATAAAGAAATTTTACTGCAATTACATCGGGCTTTGCTGAGACCACACCTGGAATACTGTGTACAGTTTTGGTCTCCTGACCTAAGGAAGTATATAATTGGCCAAGAGGAAGAGCAATAAATGTTCACCAGACTGATTCCTGGGATGGGGAGATTGTCCTATGAGGAGAGATTGAGTAGACTAGGCCTATATTGCCTAGAGTTTAGAGGAATGGAAGGTGATCTCATTGAAACTTAGAAAATTCTTAAGGGGCTTGACAGGGTAGATGCAGGGAGCATTTTTCCCTGGGTTGTGGAGTCTAGAACCAGGAGTCACAGTCTCAGAATAAGGGGTTGGCCATTTAGCTTTGAGATGAGGAAAAATTCCTTCACTCAAAGGATTGAGATTCTTTGGAATTCTCCAGCCCTAGAGGGCTGTGGATGCTCAGTCATTGAGTATATTGAAGACAATAGGTTTTTCGATACTAAGGGAACCAAGGGATATAGGGATAGTGCGGAAGGTGGGGTTGAGGTAGAAGATTAGCCATGATCTTATTGAATGGCAGAGCAAGCTTGAAGGGCCGAATAGCCTACTCCTGCTCCTATTTCTTATGTTGTTGTACTCTTATGCGGACCGTTTAAAGTTGTAATGAAATAATGACAACCTTTTCATACTTCAAATTTCTGCAATCTCATCCTTTTGGCTTCAAAGGTAGAAATAAAGTAGATGTTAAAATGCTGGAAAATGCATCATTTAAAAAAGTGTTCAGGATCTGAATTTCAAGGGGAATGGGAATGGAGGCAGAGGCAGAGACAGAGGCAGAGAACGATCCAGACCCATTAGAAAATAAAACTTTCATTTTCAGCATTCACATCCCGCGTCATTAATTTTTTAATTTGCCATTGCTGCAAACTGTCATTTTGTGGCTTTCTTTCCTTAAAATAAAAGCAATTGATTATTTAAGATACCTGCAGCGTAAGTTATGACAGGGTCATGTTCCACTGCACATTCTAACTCCACATCTGCAGCCTTCGTCATGGCTGACCACAAAATCCTCCTCCAACGCCTCTCCTCCATTGTTTAGCTGGGTGGGTCTGCCCTTCGCTTGGATCCATCTCTATCTATCCGGTCGTAGCCAGAGAATATCCTGCAATGGCTTCTCTTCCCACTCCAGCACCATTACCTCTGGAGTCCCCCAGGGATCTATCCTTGTCCCCCTCCTATTACTCATCTATATGCTGCCCTTCAGGGACATCATCCAACAACACAGCGACAGTTTCCACATGTACGCCAACGACACCCAGCTCCATCTCATCACTACTTCTCTTGATCCTTCCACTGCCTCTGAATTGTCACACTGCTTGTCCCACATCAAGTTATGAATGAGAAGAAAATCCCTCCAGTCTTCGGTCCCCGCCACAAACTCTATTCCATAGCCACTGACTCCATCCCCCTCCCTGGCAACTGTCTGAGGCTGAACCAGACTGTTTGCAACTTTGGTGTCATATTTGACCCCCAAATGCGCTTCCAACCCCATATCCTCTTCATCAACAATTCTGCCTACTTCCACCTCCGTAACAGCATCCATTTCCACTCCTGCTTCAACTCCTCTGCTGCTGAAATCTTCATCCATGCCTTTGTTACCTCCAGACTCTAAAATTCCAATGCTTTCCTTGCCAGCCTCGTACCTTACACTGTCATGTATCCTACATGGTTACTGTTTGCACTATTACAAGGTGTGCCACCAGAAGGCACAGCAGTGGGAGACTTGTAGGTTACCTGTACAGGTGTGCCTGGCCTAGTATAAAAGGCAGGCCACCATGTGTGATCTTCACTCTGGAGTTATCAATAAAGGACTAAGGTCACTACAGTTCAAGTACAACACATTGCCTCGTGGAGTCATTATCAGAGCATCTAAAGACATAACATACACCTTCGTAAACGAGCTCATCCAAAACTCTGCTGCCCGTGTCTTAACTTGCACTAAGTCTCTTTCACCCATCACCCCTGTGCTCGGTGATCTACACTGGCTCCTTGACCAGCAATACCTTGATTTAAAACTTCACATTCTTGTTTTGAAATCCCTCAAGGACCATGCCCCTCTCTATTTCTGTAACATCCTCTGGCTCTACAACCCTCCGAGATCACTACAGTCCTCCAATTCTGGCCTCGAGCGCATCACTGATTTTTATCACTCCACCATTTGTGGCCATGCCTTCAACTGCTTCGGCCCCAAGCTCTGGAATTTCCTCCCGCAACCTCTCCTACTTACTCTGCTCTATTCAGTCACTCCTTATAAGCTACTTTTTTGACCGAGCTTTTGGTCAGCTATCCGAACATCTCTTTATGTGGCTTGAAGTTAAATCTTGCCTGATAACGCTCCTGTGAAGTGCACATGGACATTTTACTACATTAATAGCGCTATATAAATGCAAGTTGTTGTTGTAATAAATCCAGACCTTAACTAGAGCTACAATTTCCCTTGGGCAGGACGTGCTGTCGATGTGGTTTGTGTGCGCCAGCATATCTGGGGACCAGTGGGTTGAGAGAAGAGACAGAGGGTGCAAGGAATTGGTTGGTGCTTGGGTGAGGAGCCTCCATTGGAACATCATGCTGGTGAGACAGTCGACATCCTCTGTGTCAAATTGAAAATTTTCCTTCACCCTGGCTCCTGAGCTGCTGGACCCTGCTGCACTTTGTTAGTTTTTTGTGCTAGCATTTCAACCCACCCTATCCTCCAGATCCTCAGCTATACATGTTCTTTGTGTCTCATAAATGTCTTTAACTGCTTTGATTTCTCTAATTATGCCTCCTACTGTCTCATGCGAATATTACTTCTGCCATTTAAGCATCACCTATTTTACACATCAGCACTTTTCAGATCATTCTACTCCTTTCCTCATGGGTGTGTTCATGTATGGGCCAAATCTTGCTGGAGCGGAGAATCTCATGCCATTCGCCATTAGTTCGAATTTTTCCTGCACTCTTCGGCTCAAAATATTTTTGTGTCTAATTTGCTGGACGTGAGCGCTGATAACTGCGCGGTGAGAGCAATGGAGCATCTGGGACCTTAGTGTATGGCGGGACCAACAATGTAGCTCCTTAACCAACGATTTTAAGAAATGAGAAAGAATCAAGGGAACGACGGAAAATATGGTGAATTAAAGTCAAATTAGGTACAGAAAGAGAACTGAATAAAAAGAAAGAAAGATTGGATGGAGACAGAAAGAAAGAGGCAGAAAGTAAAAGTAAGAAAAAATTTCAATGTAAACGGGAATTAAATGAATATTCTCCGCCCAAATCCATGGGATTACTCATTTAAATCAATGTGGCGGTGTTTGCGGGTGGAAGTGCTTTTGGAGCGGGGCAGAAGGCAGGCAGTGTCATGAGCGCTGCGCTATGTCAGTGCGACGGTTATGACATCACAATGTCCCTCCCCTTCATTTAAAGGGGAGGGCCGATGCAAGCTCTGCAGCCACTTTAGTGGTGCCCACTGGGCTACCAGGGAGGGCTTTGGCTGGGCCAGCGGTTTGGCACCCAAGAGGAGGTCCCAGGCTGCCTATTGGCCGAACTTATGGCCACCATTGTCGGGCTGACTTCAAAGTTGGCCGGTAATTAAAATAAAATGGTGTCCGTGGCTGTGTGACCTCCCCTTTTAAGGGCGGAAGCTTCGCCCAGCCACTGGCAGCTTCCCGCCGGGAAAATCTGTCAGGGGCACCGAGCGGCGGCTCCACTCCCGCAGGCCAATTTCCGTCGCAAGGCGGAAAGGGGTCGTCGCCAAGCAGTAAGGGGTCGGCGCATGCCCGATGGGGTGGGAATGCGGAGCGCGGCGGAAACCCATTTCCATCTGCCCTTGGTCGAAAAGGTCTGACTGCCCCTTAGAGACGATAATCGACCTTAAAGAGGGGGGCAACTTCGGCCCCAAAATGTTTTGAATCTCCAAGAACAATTTACTACATTTAGGAATGACACTGAACCATTCAAATTATTCTCTTTCTGGACCTGAAAGATTTATTGGCATTGAATTAACAATTATCACGTTGTTAAAAGCATACTTACACTCTTAATTACCAGTCCTAACATATCTAATTGCCTATTATAATAGGCAATTAATGTGCAACTCCAAGAAATACTTAATGGCCCAATCCAGCTTTTGTGGTTATGAACATAAGAACATAACAACATAAGAATTAGGAACAGGAGTAGGCCATCTAGCCCCTCGAGCCTGCTCCGCCACTCAACAAGATCATGGCTGATCTGGCCGTGGACTCAGCTCCACTTACCCGCCCGCTCCCCATAACCCTTAATTCCCTTATTGGTTAAAAATCTATCTATCTGTGATTTGAATACATTCAATGAGCTAGCCTCAACTGCTTCCCTGGGCAGAGAATTCCACAGATTCACAACCCTCTGGGAGAAGAAATTCCTTCTCAACTCAGTTTTAAATTGGCTCCCCCGTATTTTGAGGCTGTGCCCCCTAGTTCTAGTCTCCCCGACCAGTGGAAACAACCTCTCTGCCTCGATCTTGTCTATCCCTTTCATTATTTTTAATGTTTCTATAAGATCACCTCTCATCCTTCTGAACTACAACAAGTAAAGACCAAGTCTACTCAATCTATCATCATAAGGTAAGCCCCTCATCTCCGGAATCAGCCTAGTAAATCGTCTCTGTACCCCCTCCAAAGCTAGTATATCCTTCCTTAAGGTGACCAAAACTGCACGAAGTACTCCAGGTGCGGCCTCACCAATACCCTATACAGTTGCATCAGGACCTCCCTGCTTTTGTACTCCATCCCTCTCGCAATGAAGGCCAACATTCCATTCGCCTTCCTGATTACCTGCTGCACCTGCAAACTAACTTTTTGGGATTCATGTACAAGGACCCCAGGTCCTTCTGCACCGCAGCATGTTGTAATTTCTCCCCATTCAAATAGTATTCCCTTTTACTGTTTTTTTTACCCCCAAGGTGGATGACCTCACATTTCCCGACATTGTATTCCATCTGCCAAACCTTAGCCCATTCGCTTAACCTATCTAAATCTCTTTGCAGCCTCTCTGTGTCCTCTACACAACCCGCTTTCCCACTAATCTTTGTGTCATCTGCAAATTTTGTTACACTACACTGCCCCCTCTTCCAGGTCATCTATGTATATTGTAAACAGTTGTGGTCCATTTGTAAACAGCACCGATCCCTGCGGCACACCACTAACCACCAATTTCCAACCCGAAAAGGACCCATTTATCCCGTCTCACTGCTTTCTGTTAGCCAGCCAATTCTCTATCCATGCTAATACATTTCCTCTGACTCCGCTTACCTTTATCTTCTGCAGTAACCTTTTGTGTGGCACCTTATCGAATGCCTTTTGGAAATCTAAATACACCACATCCATCGGTACACCTCTATCCACCATGCTCGTTATATCCTCAAAGAATTCCAGTAAATTAGTTAAACATGATTTCCCCTTCATGAATCCATGTTGCGTCTGCTTGATTGCACTATTCCTATCGAGATGTCCCGCTATTTCTTCCTTAATGATAGCTTCAAGCATTTTCCCCACTACAGATGTTAAACTAACCGGCCTACAGTTACCTGCCTTTTTTCTGGCCCATTTTTTTTAAACAGAGGCGTTACATTAGCTACTTTCCAATCCGATGGTACCTCCCCAGAGTCCAGAGAATTTTGGTAGATTATAACGAATGCATCTACTATAACTTCCGCCATCTCTTTTAATACCCTGGGATGCATTTCATCAGGACCAGAGGACTTGTCTACCTTGAGATCCATTAGCCTGTCCAGCACTACCCCCCTAATGATAGTGATTGTCTCAAGATCCTCCCTTCCCACATTCCCGTGACCAGCAATTTTTGGCATGGTTTTTGTGTCTTCCACAAAACCGAAGCAAAATAATTGTTTAAGGTCTCAGCCATTTCCACATTTCCCATTATTAAATCCCCCTTCTCATCTTCTAAGGGACCAACATTTACTTTAGTCGCTCTTTTCCGTTTTATATAATCGGCAAAAGCTTTTACTATCTGTTTTTATGTTTTGCGCAAATTTACTTTCGTAATCTATCTTTCCTTTCTTTATTGCTTTCTTAGTCATTCTTTGCTGTCGTTTAACATTTTCCCAATCTTCTAGTTTCCCACTAACCTTGGCCACCTTATACGCATTAGTTTTTAATTTGATACTCTCCTTTATTTCCTTGGTTATCCACGGCTGGTTATCCCTGCTCTTACCGCCCTTCTTTTTCACTGGAATATATTTTTGTTGAGCACTATGAAAGAGCTCCTTAAAAGTTCTCCACTGTTCCTCAATTGTGCCACCGTTTAGTCTTTGTTCCCAGTCCACTTTAGCCAACTGTGCCCTCATCCCACTGTAGTCCCCTTTGTTTAAGCATAGTACCCTCATTTGAGACACTACTTCCTCACCCTCAATCTGTATTACAAATTCAACCATATATGAGTTCACGTTAAAAAATTGGCAACAAATTTGCTAATTTGACTCATGAATTTCTGGTTTGGGAAATGAATGTAGTACAGGTCAGGAAAGAAGTCATATTGGTGCAGTCAGGGACTAAGGCACAGTCGAAGGAGTTTTGCTCTATTAGGCTACACCCCGAGCTCAAGAGTAAAACTCTATTGACGATATTCACTCTTCAGTATGTAAATTCTCCAACTTGATCATCAAAGAATTTAATTCAAAGGACTTCTATTCAGTAAGATATTGAGGGGAAATGCTTTTGTAATGACACCCTGTAATTTTTAAAATTCTTACCTCTATTTTCAAAGGGGGGGGCAATAAATATAAAATTGCCCTGGGAACTGTAACATCCTGACCATACACAATACTATACCTATGGTTCCCAATCTTTAAAGGAACAGGCGAGACCACCCAAAATGGCAGTACAGAGGGTACAAAGGTCAACCATGTTTTTTTTATATTTGTTCCTGGGATGTGGGTGTCGCTGATAAGGCCAGCATTTATTGCCCATCCCTAATTGCTCACGAGAAGATGGTGGTGAGCCACCTTCTTGAACTGCTGCATTCCGTGTGGTAAAGGTACACTGTACTCTTAGTGCTGTTTGAGAGGAAATGCCAGGAATTTGACCCAGTGACATTGAAGGAATGCCGATATATTTCCAAGTCAGGTTGGTGTGGACAGATCAATGTGGATAAAGGGGAACCAGTGGATGTGGTGTATTTGGACTTTCAGAAGGCATTTGACAAGGTGCCACCTAAAAGGTTACTGCACAAGATAAAAGTTCACGAGGTTGGGGATAATATATTAGCATGGATAGAGGATTGGCTAACTAACAGAGAGTCAGGATAAATGGTTCATTCTCTGGTTGGCAAACAGTAACTAATGGGGTACACAGGGATCGGTGCTGGGACCCCAACTATTTACAATCTATATTAATGACTTGGAAGAAGGGAGAGTGTAATGACGATACAAAGATGGGAGGAAAAGCAATGTGTGAGGAGGACACAAAAAATCTGCAAAGGTCATAGACAAGCTAAGTGAGTGGGCAAAAATTTGGCAGATGGAGTATAATGTTGGAAAGTGTGAGGTCATGCACTTTGGCAGAAAAAAAAATCAAAGAGCAAGTTATTATTTAAATGGAGAAAGATTGCAAAGTGCCGCAGTACAGCGGGACCTGGGGGTACTTGTGCATGAAACACAAAAGGATAGTATGCAGGTACAGCAAGTGATCAAGAAGGCCAATGGTATCTTGGCCTCTATTGCGAAAGGGATGGTGTATAGAAGCAGGGAAGTCTTGCTACAGCTATACAAGGTATTGGTGAGGCCACACCTGGAATACTGCGTGCAGTTTTGGTTTCCATATTTACGAAAGGATATACTTGCTTTGGAAGCAGTTCAGAGAAGGTTCACTAGGTTGATTCCAGTGATGAGGGGGTTGACTTATGAGGAAAGGTTGAGTAGGTTGGGCCTCTATACATTGGCGTTCAGAAGAATGAGAGGTGATCTTATCAAAATGTATAAGATTATGAGGGGGCTTGACAAGGTGGATGCAGAGAGGATGTTTCCACTGATGGGAGAGTCTAGAACTAGGGGGCATGATCTTAGAATAAGGGGCCGCCCATTTAAAACAGAGATAAGGAGGAATTTCTTCTCAGAGGGTTGTGAATCTATGGAAGTTGCTGCCTCAGAGAGCTGTGGAAGCTGGGACATTGAATAAATTCAAGCCAGAAATAGACAGTTTCTTGAGCGATAAGGGGTTATGGGGAGCGGGCGGGGAAGTGGAGCTGAGTCCATGATCAGATCAGCCATGATCTTCTTGAATGGCCTACTCCTGTTCCTTTTTCTTATGTTCTTATGTGTATGACTTGGAGGGGCCTTGGAGGTGGTGGTGTTCCCATGTGGCTGCTGCCCTTGTTCTTCCAGGTGGTAGAGGTCACTGGTTTGGGAGGTGCTGTTGCAGAAGCTTTGGTGAGTTGTTGCCAAAGCTTCTTGTAGATGGTACAAGTGTGCCAGTGATGGAGGAAATTAATGATTAAGGTGGTAGATGGGATGCCAAACAAATGGGCTGCTTTGTACTGGATGATGTTGAGCTTCTTGTGTGTTGTTGGAGCTGCACTCTTCCAGGCAAGTGGTGAGTATTCGACCACACTCCTGACTTGTGCCTTGTAATTTTCCGGTCAATGGTGGGGCATTCAACGATGATAATGCCATTGAATGTCAATTGGTTAGACTCTCTCTTGTTGGAGATAGTTATTACCTGGCACTTGTGCGGCGTGAATGTTACTTGCTATTATCAGCCCAAGCCTGAATGTCGTCCAGGTCTTGCTGCATGCAGGCATGGACTGCTTTATTATCTGAGGAGTTGTGAATGCCACTGAACACAGTGCAGTCATCGGTGAGCATCACCACTTCTGACCTTAGGATGGAAAGAAGGTCAATGATGAAGCAGTTGAAGATGGTTGAGCCCAGGACACTGCCCTGGGGATGTCTTGGGGCTGTGATGATTGACCACCAACAACCATCATCCTTTGTGCTAGACTCCAGCCAGTGGATAGTTTTTCCCCTGATTCCCATTGACTTCATTTTTACTAGGGCTCCCTGATGGCACACTGAGTCAAATGCTGCCTTGATGTCAAGGACAGTCACCTTCGCCTCGCCTCTGGAATTCAGCTCTTTTGTCCATGTTTGGACCAAGGCTGTAATGACGTCTGGAGCTGAGTGGTCCTGGCGGAACCCAAACTGAGCTGCATAATTCTATGCTAGTAAACCATGAATTCTACAAGTTTAATCAGTCCTTGAGTATGACTCCGTAACGTGGTAAACATTTGTCCAGCAGAGTTAGGAGTTTTGACAGTCACATTGATTAAAAACAATTTTTTAAAAACTGGACAGGCCAGTCTCTGAGAATTTTTAATCCACTGAAATGCCATGGCAACAAAATCTTTTACTTTCACCTAATTGAGTCACAGACTGTGAAAGTACAACATTTAGCTGCTAAATTAATCAAAATCCAAATAGTATGGACTGGCTCATAAAATTAAACCCAAGCAACTAATCAAATAAAGACAATTTCTACAGCTGCCTTCACTCATATTTCAGCCTAATGTTTTTGAACAGCCAAATTGACAACCAATTCAACTCAATTGTTGAGTATATTCAAGACAGAGGTCGATAAATTTTGGGGAACTAAGGGATTTAAGGGATAGGGGGATAGGGCGGGAAGGTGGTGTTGAGGTAGAAGATGAACCATGATCTTATTGAATGGCGGAGCAGGCTCGAAGGGCCAAATGGCCTATTCCAGCTCCTATTTCTTAGTTTCTTATGTTCTTACACCAAATGTAATGCATGGTTTATGCAAGTAATATAAATTTGCTGTCTCTGCAATTCATTAAATTGTTGAATGTCACATTTTAGTCACAGTTGCACAATTAAAACTCCTCTCTGCTCGAGTATTTTAGTATTGAAGTACATTATATTTAGAGTTTAGTGAAAAAGTTGGAAGCGTCATCTTAAGTGCCAAGAAATTTGCCATCAAGGTGCTTTATAGAGCAGAGTCATAATTGTCACTGCCATTATCTTGGCACAAGTGTTCTGCATCATTCTACAAACACATGTTGAACCATACTGAAGCTTGAATCATCAAAAACTTGTATATTTTCTGGCTGATGAAACTCCAGACAGAAAACTTGATGAAAGGTCATTGACCTGAAACGTCAACTCTGTTGCTCTCTCTACGATGGTGCCTGGCCTGCTGAGTATTTCTGTTTTTATTTCAGATTTCCAGCATCTGCGGTATTTTGCTTTTGTAAAAAGGAGGCAACTTATACTTCCTGCTCATTGAATGGAAAGCTGTGAGAAAGGCAAAACAGTATTAAATGCAAAATCAGAACATACTACTCCTTTGAGATAGCTGTTTATGGTGAAAGAAACTTGCATAGCTGCAGAAATTTAAGTGATTTTTTTCAGTCCATAGTTTTAACTTCGACTGATAGTAATAAATACAACAATCTCTTAAAGTAATATGCAATTATTACGAGCTGATAAGATATTCAACTGTTCATGGTGAAGATCAGTTTCACCAACATGCACCTTACACAAAGTGCTGACAACCACTCTTCATCTCAGAATTCTTGCCTACAAAGACTTGCGGACAAAATGATGAATTCAACGCTGCAAGATCACAAACCCATGTGTTTCTAAAATTAACCTCCATTGTGAAAACTTGAAATACTTAATAGGAGACTAAGTAAGTAGAACACAACTTACAAAGTAGAACAGATTGTATTTTGGAAGTGTCTCATTACAGAGCAACTAGATATTGTAAAATAAAATAGTGCCCATTTGAACAGAATGTACCCTACAGTAAATCTACCACTATTACTTCCAAGCAGGGGAGTATCCCAGGGAGACAGTAAGATTTGAAATGGAAGCGATAAAGGACAAAACTCTGGAAAATACAGTTTAAGAGACATTAGGTTTAATGTTTAATCATGAGTAATTATTGTATAGCATTTTATTATCTTTATTTCTATTGCAAGTTGGAATAAGCTGTGATTATCATCTAGTTCTAATTATGCCTTACAACCAAAATTAAGATGGTGTTTTCATGGATCCAGAGCACTTCCACATCTCAGTGTGTAACAGATCAAATGCATTAAAACACCACACCAGATATCTGCTCCGCAGAGACATTAAATTTTAATGTACTTTGTAAGTAAATGACTGTTTCCTGCTTATTTTTTATCAATAGACTTGCACTTGTAATTATACACATCAAGCTGCAGTGGATGAATGAATGATTGTTTTAAGCAGAAAATTAAATAGTTTGATTGGATTTCAATGTCAGGCCTCCACTGGGATTTAAAGGGGAATTTCCTCCCAACTGAATTGGATCAGAAATGATGGTAAAATCTTGCAATATCCTAAGCTGTTGGTAATAGCAACGTTATCATTCAACACTGTGATGGCTGTTTGCTAAATCATTGCTTTAAGACAGTGCCTGTCCTTTTTGGAGCCTGGGTTTAACTCAGGCTGATGGAATTAAGATATCATCCCTCCACTGACAGAGTCCAAACGTGCTCAGACAGTCTTGACCCAGATTCCCAATGGACACCAGATCGCTTGTTTATAGGTCAACACTAGCTGAGTGCAAGGATAGAGGGATGTTCTTCTGAGATTCAAGCTAAACTACAATGTTGCTGTGGCCATTGAGCTCTGCACTGTATGTAAACATGCTACGCTCAACCTGGGATTGTTTGGCATGCGCACTGGCTATAAAATATTCAATTTTCCAGGAAAAAGGCTTCATTTTTATTTATCTATTCTAAGTTATCCCCCATTTTCAGGTTTACCTCACCTTCGCATCGTTCCATCTGAGTGATTTTGCTCAGAAGACGGGCAGTCTGTGCTCAGAATACTGGCAGTGCCACCCATGAGGAGACAACAGCAACTGGCCAGATGTAAATCTACTTTCTGATATCTTTCCTCGCCCTACAGAGAGATATCACAATCTTTGCTCAGCAGCTCCACTGTCAGTGTGGCTAAGATCAGGAACTGAGCAGAGTGGGAATCACGTCTATGCACATTCCACTCTGTGGCACGAAATATTCACGTACTGGCACTTGGTGCCACTGTGCTGTCTGGCTTTTCCCCTTTTCAATAATTAAATCTGGAAATGGATAAAAATTTAATATAAGAAATTATCTGAAGCAACGGTGTTTGTTGGAGAAATGATTTGTGGTGGTGGTTGGATGGATGCGGAAATAAGAAGTGAGTACCCCCATTAATCGTATAGTTTCTAATTGATAACATTGGAGATTCAGAAATGCAATTGGAAAAATTGCAGACAATGGAAATGAGGGGGGGGGGGGGAAAGAATCTGATAAGCTAAATAACATCTACAAAATGAGCATAATAAAGTCCAAGAGTAAATTCAATATTGATTAATTGTAAGATATTATTTATTGGGTACGTGAGATTTCTGGATGGTGTTACAGAGTAAACATTTTTTTTTACACAAACAGCCACAGATGAAATTGAAAGAGCTCAAGGCATGTTCCCTTCTTTTGTACTCTCTAATACTCTGAGTGTTGGGTTTAAGAGTGCTCCCTTAGTTGAGTATTCACTCTCATGTCCCAGAATGCGTTTCACTTGCCCAGATTTATCATGGTAAATTTACAGCATTGCTGAGAATCAAACAGGGAATCCTCTTCACTGTCTATTGACTTGTAGGTTTTATCACATCCTCTCACATGATCATCTTTAACTTCAATAGTGAGAATGACACTACCCTAGATCATGACTAAGGCTTCAACAGCCAAAGAAATTCATAAAACAGTACAAGATTAAGTGTACAGTAGCAATGACTGGTTTTACAGTAATTATTAAATAAGAGCATAAGAACATAACATAAGAGCAGGAGTCAGCCATTCGGCTCTTCAAGCCTGCTGCGCCATTCAATGAGATCATGGATGATCTACCTCAACTCCACCTTCCTGCACTATCCCCATATCCCTTGGTTCCCTTAGTATCCAAAAATTCATTGACTTCTGTCTTGAATATACTCAACGACTGAGCATCCACAGTTCTCTGAGGTAGAATTCTAAAGATTCACAACAGTTTGAGTGAAGTAATTTCTCACCATTTCAGGCCAAAATGGCCGACCTCTTATTCTGAAACTGTGACTCCTAGTTCTACACTAGCCAGCCAGGGGAAACAACCTTCCAGCATCTACTCTGTCAAGCCCCTGTAAGAATTTTATACATTTCAATGAGACCACCTCTTATTCTGCTAAACTCTGCTAAATCTCTCCTCATAGGACAAGCCGTCCCTATCCCAGTAATCAGTATAGTGAACCTTTGTTGCACTCCTTCTAAGGCAAGTATATTATTTCTTAGATAATGAGACCAAAATTGTACACAGTAATCCTGGCGTGGTCTCACCAATGCTCTATATAATAGCAGTAACACTTGATTGGCATATAAATGTAATGCTTTGTAATAAAGGTGAACATACCATTTGCTTTCCTAATTGCATGATGTACCTGCATGTCAACTTTCGTGTACAAGGACACCCATGTCCTTCCGAATCCCAACATTTCCCAATCTCTCACCATTTAGAAGTATTCAGCGTTTCTATTTTTCCTACCAAAGTGGATAACTTTCCATTTCTCCACATTTTATTCCATCTGCCATGTTCTTGCCCACTCACTGAACCTGTCTATATCCCTTTGCAGCCTTTTTGTGTCTTCCTCAAACTTACTTTCCCACCTAGCTTTATATCAGCAAACTAGGATACATTACATTCGGTCTTCTTATGTAAGTCATTGATATAGACTGTAAATAGCTGAGGCCCAAGCACTGATCCTTGTGGTACCCCACTAGTTACAGCCTGCTAACCCAAAAACGACCCATTTATTCCTACTGTCTGTTTTCTGTCCATTAATCAATTCTCAATCCATGCTAATAGATTACCCCCAATCACGATTCTTAATTTTGTGTAATAACCTCGTGTGATATCTTATCGAATGCTTTTTGAAAATCCAAATACATTACATCCACTGGTTCCCCTTTATTTGTTCTGCGAGTTACAACCTCAAAAAAATCTAACATGATTTCCCTTTCATAAATCTGTGCTGGCTCTGCCCAATCATATGATTTTCAATGTGTCCTGTTACCATGTCCCAAATTGACCACTATTATCCAGGCCACGTTAAAAATATATTGCAATTATTATTTTTATGTGGCCAATGGTTTCCTTTTCTTACAACAAACTCTTCTTTGGCCAGTTGTAATGGCCCCAAGTTTCGCCATGATTTGCTCCTGATTTTTAGGAGCAACTGGTGTAGAACAGAGTATCTTAGAAATCGGAATTCTCCACATTTAGTTTGCTCCAGTTCTAGTCAGTTAGAACAGTTTCACTTTGGAACAGAATTTGTTTTTCAAAAGGGGGCGTGTCCGGCCACTTACGCCTGTTTTCAAAGTTTCGTGAGTGAAAACTTACTCCAAACTAACTTAGAATGGAGTAAGTGAAGATTTTTGTACGCTCGAAAAAACCTTGTCTACACTTTAGAAAATCAGGCGTAGGTTACAAGTCAGGCATAGGGAATGGGGGGGGAGGGGGGTTTAAAGGGAAGTTTACAAACATTAAACACTTCAGTTTTACAAATAAAGAGCCATCATCAATAATAAATGATAAAAACATCAATAAATCAATCAAAAAAAATTAATAAGAAATAATTTTTTTTTTAAATCAATAAATAAAACATTTTCTACTTACCGACTGCAGCACCGGTTGCCCTCCAACAGCATGCTGGGATCCCCCCCCAGCCACCCCTTCCAGCCCCGCACCCCCCGTGTGTCTCTATCAGTGTCTCTATCTCTCTCTCATTCTCTGTCTGTCAGTGTCTGTGTTTCTGACAGCGAGGGGAGGGGGTAGAAAGGAGAGGGGGGGGTAGAAAGGAGAGGGGGGGGTAGAAAGGAGAGGGGGGGTAGAAAGGAGAGGGGGGGGTAGAAAGGAGAGGGGGGGGTAGAAAGGAGAGGGGGGGGTAGAAAGGAGAGGGGGGGGTAGAAAGGAGAGGGGGGGGTAGAAAGGAGAGGGGGGGGTAGAAAGGAGAGGGGGGGGTAGAAAGGAGAGGGGGGGGTAGAAAGGAGAGGGGGGGGTAGAAAGGAGAGGGGGGGGTAGAAAGGAGAGGGGGGGTAGAAAGGAGAGGGGGGGGTAGAAAGGAGAGGGGGGGGTAGAAAGGAGAGGGGGGGGTAGAAAGGAGAGGGGGGGGTAGAAAGGAGAGGGGGGGGTAGAAAGGAGAGGGGGGGGTAGAAAGGAGAGGGGGGGGTAGAAAGGAGAGGGGGGGGTAGAAAGGAGAGGGGGGGGTAGAAAGGAGAGGGGGGGGTAGAAAGGAGAGGGGGGGGTAGAAAGGAGAGGGGGGGGTAGAAAGGAGAGGGGGGGGTAGAAAGGAGAGGGGGGGGTAGAAAGGAGAGGGGGGGGTAGAAAGGAGAGGGGGGGGTAGAAAGGAGAGGGGGGGGTAGAAAGGAGAGGGGGGGGTAGAAAGGAGAGGGGGGGGTAGAAAGGAGAGGGGGGGGTAGAAAGGAGAGGGGGGGGTAGAAAGGAGAGGGGGGGGTAGAAAGGAGAGGGGGGGGTAGAAAGGAGAGGGGGGGGTAGAAAGGAGAGGGGGGGGTAGAAAGGAGAGGGGGGGTAGAAAGGAGAGGGGGGGGTAGAAAGGAGAGGGGGGGGTAGAAAGGAGAGGGGGGGGTAGAAAGGAGAGGGGGGGGTAGAAAGGAGAGGGGGGGGTAGAAAGGAGAGGGGGGGGTAGAAAGGAGAGGGGGGGGTAGAAAGGAGAGGGGGGGGTAGAAAGGAGAGGGGGGGGTAGAAAGGAGAGGGGGGGGTAGAAAGGAGAGGGGGGGGTAGAAAGGAGAGGGGGGGGTAGAAAGGAGAGGGGGGGGTAGAAAGGAGAGGGGGGGGTAGAAAGGAGAGGGGGGGGTAGAAAGGAGAGGGGGGGGTAGAAAGGAGAGGGGGGGGTAGAAAGGAGAGGGGGGGGTAGAAAGGAGAGGGGGGGGTAGAAAGGAGAGGGGGGGGTAGAAAGGAGAGGGGGGGGTAGAAAGGAGAGGGGGGGGTAGAAAGGAGAGGGGGGGGTAGAAAGGAGAGAGGGGGGTAGAAAGGAGAGAGGGGGGTAGAAAGGAGAGAGGGGGGTAGAAAGGAGAGAGGGGGGTAGAAAGGAGAGGGGGGGGTAGAAAGGAGAGGGGGGGGTAGAAAGGAGAGGGGGGGTAGAAAGGAGAGGGGGGGTAGAAAGGAGAGGGGGGGTAGAAAGGAGAGGGGGGGTAGAAAGGAGAGGGGGGGTAGAAAGGAGAGGGGGGGTAGAAAGGAGAGGGGGGGTAGAAAGGAGAGCGGGGGGTAGAAAGGAGAGCGGGGGGTAGAAAGGAGAGGGGGGGGTAGAAAGGAGAGGGGGGGGTAGAAAGGAGAGGGGGGGGTAGAAAGGAGAGGGGGGGGTAGAAAGGAGAGGGGGGGGTGTAGAAAGGAGAGGGGGGGTGGGAGAAGGAGATGGGGGAGGGTCCGGTCCAGGGGCAGACGGGAAGCAGGAGTCGGGTCCGGTCCGGAGGCGGGGGGGGGGGGCGGTAAGCGGGAGTTGAGTCGGGTCGGGAGGAAGCAGGAGCTGGCCGTGGGAGGAGCCTTATTCACGCAGCCTCAGTGAGGCCATTGGGCCAGGGCTAGGGGCTGCATGCTTCGGCCCCTCCCACACAGTTTTGGGCGCCTGGAGCTACAGCACTTGCGTGCCCACTGTAGCGCGCATGTGCAGAGGTCCCGGCACTGTTTTCAGTGCAGGGACCTGGCTCCGCCCCCTACAGCTCGTGCTGCGCTGCGCCGAGCTGCAAACGACCTGCAGGGAGCTGGAGAATCTGGAAGTTTTTTTTAGGCGCACTTTGTGGCGCGAAAAACAGGCGTCCAGGTCGGGACTGCGCCGTTCTAGGCGCGGCTCGAAACTTGGGCCCTATAAAATGCACTGAACTCAAGCTCTTGATCTGAATATATGCAACTTATGTACATATATTCAAAATGATTACAAAGTACAAGAACATATGACAAAGTCCTAAGCAACAGGCCATGTACACCATCTAATGTATTTAAAAAATCTTACATCTGTGCACACTTTCTGTCCACAACACCTTATTGACTGTTGTCAGGCTTTGGTCAAACTTTTGTGTTAGCTTTCCCATTATAAATTCCTCGGCCCACATCTACAATGCAAACTACCCAAGTAATGCTGCAGTTATACCCTCCCACCAGTGGTTATGCTGTAGCTCCTGAGCCTGTCTGATGTTCCAACCAACTACTTTGCGCTTCCAAAATTCCTCTACATTTTGCTATTTAATATAAACAATAAAAAATCCAAGTATTTTATATAAAAAAATAGAATTTATAAATTTCAAATGAGAACTGAATTATGTCTTCATACTCTGGTCCAAGTTTCCACTGAATTATGTCTTCATACTCTGGTCCAAGTTTCCCCCATCCTCTAACCCCACTTGAGCTGAAGACTACACTTGGTCTTTATTCCTGCAGCAGTACTGTGGAAGATCGAATAGTCGGAATGAATACTCTTACCATCAACTTTATACAATATACTGTTCTTCGCCTTGTTCAGTTTCCATTTCTATATCTTGCTGCTGTTCCTCTTCCAGACAGGCAGGATGGTTATGGCCACAAATGAGTACAATAGCAACAATTGCTCGCACTTTTTCAGTGCCTTTAATATAATAAAATTGACCAAAGTTCTTCAGAGACAAAAAAAATAACAGTAATGGAAGAAAGGTTCAGATGATGACATAAGAGATGAAAGAGGTAGGTTTTAAGGAGGCTACTTAAGATGGGGAGAGTGATCACAAGGCAGAGAGATTCAGGCACAACTGCCATATGCCTTTTACTGGCAGTCAGAGAAGATGTACCAATGTAGTTATTATACCTGATTTTACACAATAGCAGATGAGCAAGGAGAAAGACAGGCATGAATTCTGCAGACCGAAAACATTATTTACTTTTAAAATAGGAGACTGCTATTGGCCTTTCTTCCTCTTCTCTACCCAAAATCTGCCCTCCCCTCTCAAATACCCTCACCTCTTCCCTGTCCTCTTCCACTCCCCCTCCTCCCAGGCATCCAACAATGCTGTACCTTCTTTCTGGCCTCTATCCCTACTCTATCGCCCTGCGCCCCCCCCCCTCACCCCTCACCCCTTCAAGGTTCTAACCTTACTGTACCGTTCCATTTGCCCCCAGCCTATAACTATGACATATTGGCTCTCCTGACATCGAACTTCCTTCTCCTTTCCTTCATTGGCCTCTAACCTCACTCTATCCTTCATCAGTCTTCCAACAGCCCACATGTAATTATTCCCCCACCCTCTAACCACACTTCACCTGGACAGTGCAGCTGAATCTGGAATCCCTAATATGTAAACAAAACAATAAACTTTAAAGGAAAATCGTGTTTAATTAACTTGATTGAGTTTTTTGATGAGGTAACTGAGAGCGTTGATGAGGGCAACGCGGTTGATGGACTTCCAAAAAGCATTTGATAAAGTACAACATAACCGGCTTTCCAGCAAAGTTGAAGCCCATGGAATAAAAGGGACATTGGCAGAATAGATATGAAATTGGCTATGTGACAGAAAACAGAGAGAGTAGTGAATGGTAGTTTTTCGGACTGGAGGAAGGTATACAGTGGTGTTCCCCAGGGCTCGGTGCTAGGACTACTGCTTTTCTTGATATATATTCATGACTTGGACTTGGGGTGTACAGAGTACAATTTAAAAATTTGCAGCAGACACAAAACTTGTAAGTATCAACAGTGAGGAGGATAGTGGTAGACTTTAAGAGGACATAGATAGGCTGGTGGAATGGGTGGACACATGGCAGTTAGAATTTAATGCAGAAAAGTGCGAAGTGATGCATTCTGGTAGGAAGAATGGGGAGAAACAATGTAAACTAAAAGGTACAATTCTAAAGGAGGCGCATAAACAGACGGACCTGGGGGGTACATGTGCACAAATCGAAGGTGGCAGGGTAGGTTGAGAAAGCAGTTAAAAAAGCACACGGGATCCTGGGCTTTATAAATAGAGGCATAGAGTATAAAAGCAAAGTTATGATAAACCATTATAAAACACTGGATCAGCCTCAACTGAAGTATTGTGTCCAATTCTGGGCACCGCACTTTAGGAAGGATGTGAAGGCCTTAGAGAGGGTGTAGAAAAGATTTACAAGAATAGTTCTAGCGATGAAGTACTTCAGTTATGTGGATAGACTGGAGAAGCTGGGGTTGTTCTCCTTAGAGCAGAGAAGGCCAAGAGGAGATTTGATGGAGGTGTTCAAAATCATGAGGGTCTATACAGAGTAGAGAGAGAGAGAAAGTATTCCCATTGGTGGAAGGGTCGAGAGCTAGAGGACACAGATTTAAGGTGATTGGCAGAAAAACCAAAGGCGACAAGAGGATTGGAGTATAGGAGCAGGGAGGTCTTACTGCAGTTGTACAGGGCCTTGGGTGAGGCCCCACTTGGAATATTGTGTTCAGTTTTGGTCTCCTAATCTGAGGAAGGACGTTCTTGCTATTGAGGGAGTGCAGCGGAGGTTCACCAGACTGATTCCTGGGATGGCAGCACTGACATATGAGGAGAGGCTGGATCGACTGGGCCTGTATTCAGTGGAGTTTAGAAGGATGAGAGGGGGATCATAGAAACATAAAATTCTGATGGGACTGGACAGGTTAGATGCAGGAAAAATGTTCCCGATGTTGGGGAAGTCCAGAACCAGGGGACATAGTCTTAGGATAAGGGGTAAGCCATTTAGGACTGAGATGAGGAGGAACTTCTTCACTCAGAGTTGTTAACCTATGGAATTCCCTACCGCAGAGAGTTGTTGATGCCAGTTCATTGGATATATTCAAGAGGGAGTTAGATATGTCCCTTGCGACTAAAGGGATCATGGGGTATGGAGAGAAAGCAGGAACGGGGTACTGAACGAATCATCAGCCATTATCTTATTGAATGGTGGTGCAGGCTTGAAGGGCCAGATGGCCTACTTCTGCACCTATTTTCTATGTTTCTATGTAAAAACTTCTTTCCGCAGCAAGTGGTTATGATCTGGAATGCACTGCCTGAAAGGGTCGTGGAGGCAGACTCAATCGTGACTTTCAAAAGGGAACTGGATAAGTACCTGAAGTAAAACATTTCACAGGGCTACAGGAAATAGCGAGTGGGACTTGCTGAAGTGCTCTTGCAGAGAGCTGGTACGGGCTCGACGGGCCGAGTGGTTACAGCACAGAAGGAGACCATTCTATGATTCTAACAGAGTTATATTGCTATAGTCAGAAAAAATAAGTGTCAAATATAAAAGCTATTTTTAATAAAACGTAATACCGGTTGTGAAAACAAGCAATCATATATTTTTCAAATTGCATTTATATTCTTTCTTTCTCTGTTCTAAATGCTGAAAAATGGTGTATTCCATGGAGCAACCTTTTTAAATAGACTCAATCATGAATCTATTGTGTTAAAAATTACATTGCCATTTGTTTGCGGCTGCTCAGCACTATTCTGCGGGTATTTTAATGTTTTGTGGTTTGGGGAAATTTCCCATATCCACAGCTCTAATGAAATAATTCCCATCAAGTAACATACAGCAACTGAATGCCCTTTATTGTGCTGAAAGTTTATTTTAAATCACAGCTATATCTTCAACAATTGATTTAAAATCTATTACCTACTTCCCAGGAAGTGTGCCAACACACACCATTGAAAATCCCTCCCAGTCATCTAAAGTCCTCAGTCCCTTTAATGCTTATTTGCCATTTTAGCATTTTCTTCAGAAACATTTCATGCTTTTGGGGAAAACAAGCACACTAATAGCTCTGAAACAGAGCTAGAGTCTCTCCTGGAGGTCTATCATCAAAATAAACAAGATCACACAAAATGAATACACTACAGGTATTATAGAGAGGCAGACTGTGGAGCTAACTGCAGACATACTTGCTGATTGATAGATTACACAAAAGAGAGCTGACATTAAATGCTAATTTTACCTTTTCCATCGGCTCTGTTGAGTGTTGTGCCAGACACCTGCTTTTGAAGTTGAATATTCTATCAATTATTGAATTGATTAATAATAGTTCTGGTTATATCTGCAATCTGTACCAAGTGATATTGTACAGATGCTACACTGAACAAACCTCAGATTGAAGTCAACAACAGATTGTGGTTTGATGGACTAGATCCAAACTGCAAACTAGATCACCTCCCATCAACTGGGATGTTTAAAAAGATTGCTCGATTAATTTACAGCAGAAGAAAATTGTCAAACCCTTGCTCCATTACCATCTTCCCCCAAGCCGAGTGGTTATGGGTACAGGTGCAGCGTCGAGAATCTGGAGTTCCGGAATGTTCCAGAGTCCGGACTCCAGACCGATCGGTAGCAGGCTCATCCGGAATCCTTAAAATGTTCCGGAATCCAGACCCAACGACCCTGCTGACCTCGGGACACCGCCGCTGCCTGACCCCGGGCCTCGCCGCCACTCGCCTCGCCCCCGCTGCCATTACCTCGGGACCTCCTCACCGGCCCACCCGACGGCCTCCTTGGCGGGGCCCACACAAACACCTTAGCGGGACCCGCCCAACAACATCTTCCTCGGCGGGCCAGGCCCGCCCAACAACCTTCTTGGCTGGGCCAGCCCGCCCAAACACCTCCTCGGCCCGACGACAACCTGCTTGACGGGGACCGCCCAACAACATCCTCCTCGGCAGGGCCAGACAGGCCGAACAGCTCTTCGGCGGGAATTCCGCCCCCACCCCACCCCTCCCCTCCTCCTTTCTGACGTTGCGAAACCCGGAAATACCTAAATCTGGTGTTTCTGGATTTGTAACGTCAGAAAACAATTGAAAGTCCGGAAAAGCCCAGAATCCAGAACGGCCTCGGTCCAGAAGGTTCCAGATTTTAGGCGCTGCACTTGTACTGGGCTTGTAACTGAGAGGATATTTGTTTAAATCCTATCATGGCAAGTAGTGAAACTGAATTCAATAAATCTGGTCATTTATAGGGCAGCACCAGAAATTAGCTGAATGAGTGCAGCTCCAACAACACTCAAAAAGCTCGACTCCATCTAGAACAAAGCAACCCACTCAATTGGCACCTCATCCAGCACTATCTACATTAACTCCCTTCACCACCGGCGCACCATGGCTGCAATGTGTACCATCTATAAGATGCACTGCAGCAACTGGCCACGGCTTCTTCGGCAGCAACTCCCAAACCCGCGACCTCTACCATCTCGAAGGACAAGGGCAGCAGGTGCATGGGAACACCATCAGGTCCCCCACCATCCTGACTTGGAAATATAATCGCCTAGTCTTCATCGTCGCTGCGTCAAAATTCTGGAACTCCCTCCCTAACAGCACCAGGGGAGCACCTTCACCACAAGATGGCAGCAGTTCAAGGCGGCGGCTCACCAACACCTTCTCAAGGGCAATTAGGGATGGACAATAAATGCTGGCCTTGCCAGCGACGTTCACATCCCGGAACAAATAAAAACAAAGCACCAGAAAACTTACCATGAAAGCAGCTGTATTGTCGTAATTTAACTGGTTCACTGCCGTCCTTCAGAGAAGTGAACATGCCACTCCTACTCAACCTGGCTGATACATGACTCTTAATGTCCTGAGGGCAACTAAGGTTGGGCAATACCCAATAATGGTTTAGACCTGTGTGTACTGTTTAACTGTTCCAATCCATCTGTACACCATATTTTTTTTTAAACCGCAAGCAAGTGAAGTCACTAACTTGCAGATTCATTTTTCTGTTGGCATCTGAAATTAGATTTCAATTTGTTCAACAATTCTGCAAGAGCTTTCTTGGAATCTTGTTTCCCCAGATGTCTTTTCAAAGTGGAATTGTTCTATAAAACTTGTAATCAAATGAGTTTCACCTTAAGTTCAATTGTATGGCACTAAAATGGTCACGGTCTAGATGTCTCCAGCATTGAGAAATCTACAAATGTGTACAAATTAATGTTGAGGTTGTGCAGGATCAGAGCTCTAACACACTACAATGTGGAATGGTAGGACCAGAGATGCCTCATAAGCAGAGATCTAAAATAAAGTGAGAGAGGTTGGTGGGGGGGGCGCGCAAAGCTGGAGAGGTAGTCATTCCCAGATGAATCTTGTTCCTCATTCTCCTCTCCCCACTCACCACCTCCCTGCCGCAACCCCCACCCCCCTGCCCCACCAGCAACTAAAATTGCCAACACTGAAAGGTTTTTAAAAAGTTTTATCATATGACCTCCTGCCTCCAAACACCCCACCCCCACAATTGGTCAACTGTCAGGTCCGTCAGTCAATAATGGCGGGTATAATATCCATATTCTTCTTCATGCCAACTGCTCTGTCCATTGCATGGTTTTACCCGGAGTACGCATGAGTCAGGGTCATATTGCTTCCTGGCCATGCTGTTTGTTGCCAGTCCAGCTGGAGCGAAACAGGAGAAGAAAATGTACCGATGATTTTTACATAAAAGTACAACACAGAATCAGGTCATTCAACCCAACTGGTACATGTCGGTGTTTATGCTCCACAAGAGCCTCCTCTCACCCCTTTTCAACTAACCACATCAGCATAATGTTCTATTCCATTCTCCCTGATGAGTTTATCTAGCTTCCCTCAAATGTATCTATGCCATTCACCTCAACTACTACTTGTGGTATCCAGTCCCACTCTTTGGATAAAGACGTTTCTCCTGAATTTCCTATCAGATTTATTAGTGACTACCTTTTATTTATGGCTCCTAGTTTTGGTCTGCACCACAAGTGGAAACATCTTCTCAATGTCTACCCTATCAATTGGTTAGATCAAAGCTCTGCAGTCCTGCCATATCCAGTCATGAATGGTGATGGACCATTAAACAATTAATGGGAGGAAGCTGCATGAATATTTCCATCCTCAATGATGGCAGAGCCTAGCATGTGAGTGCAAAAGACAAGGCTGAAGCGTTTGCAACCATCTTCAGCCAGAAATGCCAAGTGGATGATCCATATCGACCTCTTTCTGAGGTCACCACCATTACAGAAGCCAGTCTTCAGCCAATTCAATTCACTCCACATGCTATCAAGAAACAGCTGAACGCACTGGATATAGCAAAGGCTATGGGCCCCCGACATCCCGGCTGCTGTGCTGAAGACTCGTGCTGCAGAATCAGCTGCACCCCTAACCAAGCTGTTCCAGTACAGCTACAACACTGGCATCTATCTGACAATGTGGAAAACTGCCCAGATATGTCCTCTCCACAAAAAGCAGGACAAATCCAATCCATCCAATTACCGCCGCATCAGTCTACTCTCAATCATCAGCAAAGTGATGGAAGGTGTCGTCGACAATACTATCAAGCGGCACTTTCTCACCAATAACCTGCTCGCTGATACTAAGCTTATGTTCCTCCAGGACCACTCAGCTCCAGACCTCATTACAGCCTTGGTCCTAACATGGGCAAAAGAGCTTAATTCCAGAGGTGAGGTGAAAGTGACTGGCCTTGATATTAAGGCAGCATTTGACCAAGTGTGGCATCAAGGAGCCCTAGTAATATTGAAGTCAGTGAGAAATCTCTCCAATGGCTAGAGTCATACCGAGCACAAAGGAAAATGGTTGTGGTGATTGGTGGTCAATCATCTCAGCCCCAGGACACCGCTGCAGGAGTTCCTCAGGGCAATGTCCTAGGCCCAACCATCTTTAGCTGCTTCATCAATAACCTTACCTTCATCATAAGGTCAGAAGTGGGGATGTTCGCTGACGATTTCAGAGTGTTCAGTTCCATTCGCAACTCCCCAGATAATGAAGCAAGACCTGGACGACATTCAGGCTTGGGCTGATAAGTGCCGAATAGCATTCGCGCCACACAAGTGCCAGGCAATGACTATCTCCAACAAGCGAACGTCTAACCACTGGCCCTTGACATTCAACGGCATTACCATAGCCGAATCCCCCATCATCAATACCCTGAGGGTCACCATTAACCAGAAACTTAACTGGACCAGTCACATAAATACTGTGGCAACAAGAGCAGGTCAGAGGCTGGGTATTCTATAGTGAGTGTCTTACCTCCTGACTCAGCAAAGCCTTTCCATCATCTACGAGGCACAAGTCTGGAATGTGATGGAATAATCTCCAATTGCCTGGATGAGTGCAGTTCCAACAACACTCTAGAAGCTCAACAGCAACCAGGACAAAGCAGCCCCCTTGACTGGCACTGCATCCAGTACCTTAAATCTTCACTCCCTCCACCATTGGTGTACCCTGGCTACAGTGTGTACCATCTACAAGATGCACTGCAGCAATTTGCCAAGGCTTCTTCAGCAGCACCTCCAAAACCCGTGACCTCTAACACCTAGAAAAACAAGGGCAGCAGGAACATGGGAAGATCTCCACCCGAAACTGCCCCTCCAAGTCGCACACCATCCTGACTTGGACGTATATCGCCATTCCTTCATCATCGCTGGTTCAAAATCCAGGAATTCCCTCCCTAACAGCACTGTGGGAGTACTTTCACCACAAGGACTGCAGCAGTTCAAGGCAGCAGCTCACCATCACCTTCTCAAGGACAATTAGGGATGGGCAATAAATGCTGGCCTTGCCAGTGATTCCCACATCCCATGAATGAATAATAAAAAAACTTTCATAACCTTAAAGACCTCCGTCACGTCACCCCTCAGCCTTCTCTTTTCTAGAGAAAAGAGCCCCCGTTTATTCAAACTTTCCTGATTGATATAACCTGTGTCTCCCTTGTAACTTTTGTTTACACCTTCTCCAGTTCCTCTATATCTAGAGCTGTGCACAGTACTCATGTGTCATCTAACCAAGGTTCTATATAAGTTTAACATAACTGCTCTGATTTTCAATTCAATCACTCTAGAAATGAACCCCACTGCTTTGCTTGTTTTTTTTATGGCCTGTTTAGCCTGTGTTGCAATGTTTAGTGGTTTGTGTATCCGTATCCCCCAATCCCTCAGTTCCTCTACCCCATTTAGACTCTTATTTTCCATGGCGTTTGTAAACTTTCTTATTCTTCCTATAAAAATGCACCACATTGGAATTAATTTGGCAATTACATGACCAATATTTTGCCCACATTTTGCACAGGACTATCCAGGAGGTGAGTCTTTAATTCTGGGAGGCTCAAGGAATTTCCAGGAACGTTAGCAACCCTTCATACAGCTAGTTTCAAAGCATTAGCAGAGCCCTGGGAGAAGGCACCTGCTTGCTGCCCCTCACAGCTGAGGACAATAGATCGCAGTATACCCAAACAAAAGAAAGATAAACTAAGAGAAGTAATTTCTCATTCAAAAAAGTAGTTGTACAATTCTGGGTAGAGGAAAGCTAAATTTGCTGAGGAAAAAATAAGTGTCACCAAGAATTCACCTTTTCTTATTTTTTTTAAGAAGGATCTAAGGGTAATAAACTGCATAACAACTTCACAAGTAATTCATGCATTCTTTTCTCTATTACTTTATGAGGGTAAAACGTGTTTTAAACAACACGTCTTTACATAGAGAAACATAGAAAATATAATTAGGTACCAAGAGCTGAGGATTCTCTCTGGCTTTCTGATTGGTACTGCAATGTTCCACCAGCAGAGCATTCATTGTGACTTGCATTCTTTCCTAAATTGTGGCTGTCATCACATTATAGCTATATACGTCCTCGGGCACTTTGTAATTGGAAGGTCAGAGATGAAAAATTGAGATAGATATTAAAATGTGGAAAAGTATAGGAAATTGTCTACAAAATAAAAAGGTAACGGGCACCCTCCTGGAACAAAGAATGTTTTGCGGGCTGGATAACTGAACAGATGGCCAAGGTAGTTTTTTTTTGTACATGCATATACCAGACCAAACGTAATAAAAGATCATCCCGACCCTCAACACACACCTACAATCCAGCCCTATATTCCTGTTATGTAGTGCTCTCTGTACAAGATACTATTTTCTTTCCGTTGGGTTGTGAAACAAAACTGTCATTCTCTTGCTGGTCTGAAGCTAACCGGGCCACTGCCAAATCAATAAACAATAGATGCAATTGATAAATACACCGCCCAGCATGACTAGCACCATAGGAAGGGACTGATTCAACACCGTCTCAGCTGAGCGAGCTGATCTCAGCCAAGCAACAGGAAGGGCACTACAACTGGACTTGTATGGGGAGAGGGAGAAAAAAAATCATCCAGGCATCTTGTATCTGATATCTACACAGAGGAATCTACTGAAAATGCACATTTGTGGACGTCATCTGAGAATATGATTGTTCTTAGATTGCCAAACTGCCTGTCTAAACTCACCATCTGCGCTCAAGCATAAAGAATAGCACTTCAGTTAGGTACTGGCGGAAATGTGTGACATGAGTCAGTGCCTTCAAGAGAAATGGGGAGGAAAAGTAATAATGTGATGCATCAGAGGCCAAAGTATGATTATGCTAATCTTAAAGGTGCAACATTAATGACAGACATTTTCCGCATTCAGACCAGAGGGATCTCATTTTCATAAAATAAAGATTAAAAATACCTCACACTGGACATGTTTTCTGAAAAATATTTTCAATCAAATTGATGTTTTTCTGTAACTCCTACCCTTGATAAGTATTTGGATATGCACTTGAAGTGCCATAACCTACAGGGCTACAGACCAAAATATGGAAAATGGTATTGGGCGGGATAGCTCTTTTTCAGCTGGCACAGAGACGATGGGCCGAATGGCCTCCTTCTGTGCCGTAAATGTCTATGATCTCAGTTGTTCATTGCACAATATCATCTCTGGTCACAAATATCTTGTTTTTTTTCTGTTTTTCATTGGAAAACCCTCTTCACTGGTAGATTCGCCCAAATCATTAAACAATTATGATCAAAAAATAAAATTCAGACTAAGATGCATTCCACACAGAATGGTTGTAAGCAGTTAAATCTATTGATATAAAGAAAATACAATCCAGATAATCTTTGTAGAATGGTAGGTTATTTTCAAATAAAGTCCTGTCATTTGCCAGGGAGATCAGGCGTTTTGTCATAATTATTGTAAATCTCACATGGAGAGTAATGAGCATTATGTGCAGACGAGTAACAGAAGAGCAGACATATAATACAAACCCAAATAGAAAAGGCTCACATTATATGACAAATTTCAAAACAACTGCTGAGTCGCGCAGTACTTCAGTATTTTAAAACTGTTTACGGAGTACTTGCTGGAAGCGTTGACGCATGCTCGTAGACCCCTGTTCCTAAACCTTACCAGAGGCTGCAATTAGCAACATCAAGCATTATAGTAATCAGATTGCTATTTCTATGCAACAGTTTTCATAATTGACATTCATTAAAATCAATGCCTCCATTTTGTGCTTCTGTGACTTGTAAATTCAACAGGATTATCCCCTCGAAGAAAGCTAAGGTGGAACTTACATATAGCCAATAGCAAAACTGCCAAAAGTTCCCATTGCAGCTTTCAAAACTGCATAAAGCAAATGTAAGACCACTTAATTTCATCGCAGTCTCCCGCCTGAAGTTGAAGATAATAGACAGTGTGTGACAAGGGGATTCCGAAGGAAGGGCCGTGCAACTGGAGGCCCCTGACCCAAGAGGCCAATGACTACAATGCTGCACCATAGCTATCTGAAACATGTCCCAGCTTCATACTCCCTCCCTCCCTCTTAGTTGGCGGACCCTTATCCTCGGTACAGTTTCAGACGAGGTACTTGTGGCACAGCCCTCTCTCTCATTGCATTCATTCTGCTGACACGCCTCTGATAGTCACGACCCTGTATATCCCATCTGTGAAAAGCACTGAAACGAAAGGTGTGAGGAACGCGTGCGATGCAACCTCATTAAGTATTGGTCTTGTGGATGTCATCACAATCTTGTAACACACCTTTGGCCATCGGTTATTCCAGATGTTAAAAAGCATAGTTGCCACAATGTGGAGTCTTTGAGTAGGCGCTGTTCTTAGACTAGCCCGCACTGGGAAACATGTTCAAAGCTGGCTTGTCTGCTGCCAGGGAAAAGTTTGCGATGCAGCACATTGCTTTTCATGACACTCTATAGACATTTTATTTTAGAAGAAGATTTCGTGACACAGTTATGCCACGGCCTCCAAACGACATAATTGCATATTCTCCGGCATCTACAGCATCTTGCCCCTTTAATGACCCTGTGCTGGATAACAAGTCTCATTTTAAAATACAAGGCATTCCAAATGTGACTAATTAGAGAAGTGTGGGAGGTCGTTTCTTTGACCAGTAACCGCTTATATATAATGAATGCCTGGTTTCAAAAGCACTTGGATTATCAAGCCATTGCCCCCAAGGCGTATTTGAATAAAACAAACAATTCGTAAGGTGATTGACATCAAAGGACAAACAACCGCACGTGCGGGCTCGCTACCTGAACCTGTGGCAAAGTGCTTCCCCACAGCAACGCAGCCAGTGTCAGCAAGGATAAGGAGAGCCTCGCGCTTCCTCATTGCGTGCGGGGATATTCTGATTTGTGGCAGATTCGTTGTAAAAGGTGAATTCCATTTTGGAAAATGCTACTATTCAATGTTACAAACACAACAAGCCAACCCACCACTACAGTCTGTGAGATCAGTCGCCTTGTTGTTGGAAATTGTCAAATGACGGCAATAAACTGTACAGAATGAGTTCGGCGCTTTTTCGGATTTCAAACAACCAGATCAAAGCACACGAATGATGCATTTCACATTGGAACAGCGCAAGAAGCGTGGAGAAAAGTGCCCCATTATTTGCTGACACAATAAATTTAAAAAACCGTCACATTCTGCCTGCCCTAATCCTCACAAACAGCTAATTGATCTGTTTAATAGCGGTCATTATGTTTAAAAGACGTGACCGATCGATAGAGAAACCGAGAGAGACTATCACCCCCGCACACACACAAAACACAATTAACTACAATCGAGTTACTTTCATTCTTTTCCATCTCACTATCCATTTCCGCCTGCTCATTCAGTCCGACAGCCACAATTCGATGGGTTAACGACTCGATTTCCTATTTCATATCTGCAACTGACTCTCTCCAGCTGCCGCCTGTCATTCTGCCTCCCCACCTCTCCATTCCCATTTTCTCCCTGTGTCCCTCCAATTTCTGGCTGTCCACGTTCTTTTTTTCTTACTTTCTACTGGGTGCTGTTAGTACAGATGATAATCTCTTATTTAAGTTCTCAAACCCTGAGTTCATCCTGCTTTATTGTACCTACACTCCCCTGTTTCAACACACACGTCCACTGGTTGTATGTTGCATTCTGCACAGATCTCGCTCTTCATTCACAGGTGTCCCCGAGATATGTCCTCTCACCGGTTCCCCCCTAATTCACAGTCTCTCTCCCCTCTCTGGGAAATTGGCAAACACTCTTCCACATTCTAGGCTTCTTGGCTGCAAATACTCGATGTTTGCACGTATACCACTACTGCACCAGGTTCAATTCCTATATTGCATCCCCACCGCCAAAAAAAAAAATCCGCTTTAAATTCTGTCTTCCGCGGCAAGCAAGTGAGATGGGCAACATTTGCACGGATCTTTGAGTGATGCTTGCCGCCTCTCTGAGAGGCACCATCTCGGTCTCCCCTACCTTGTGCTCGCGTCGCAGCGCTGTTCAGAAGTAAAAAAGCCACCAAGAGGCAAGTCTCCAGCCCCGGCTTCCTCGGCATGGTCAAACTGCAGCTTAGAATCCTTGTCTTCCCCCAGGTAGATCCTCTCCACATTGCTGGCGCTTCCTCTCTTTTTCTGTGTGTTCCTTTTTAAAACCACAATCCGGAGGAGGAGGCGGGAGGTAGGTGCTGGTTCGACAGGAGAGCGCCTCAAAGCTGCGAGTATAACGGGATCTGACTCCCGAGCGCCAGGCAGCGAAAGTAAAGCCAAACAAAATGCCCCTTTAGGAGAGAACGGCACTTTCCGATGCCGGCACCAAACCCTCGCACTCTGCCAGAATAAAACACATCCAAAATATTTAAACCGGACATCAAACTTCTTCAAAAACTTTCAGCCGCCTCCACGCCTTGCTGCGAGTTCCCCAGCTCCCTGCCCCTTCTTTAATTGGTGTGCTTTGTGAGGGCTTGCTTTGGAAGTCAGGACATTGCTCACTTCTTCCAGATTCTCTCTCTCTTTTTCTTTCCTGTTTTTTTTTAAAAAAAGGCTTGTGGTTTACTTTCTGGGTCTGTGCTGAAGAACAATTCCAGTCTCTGCCGCCCCCCCCCACCACCTCACCTCCAAACTGCGCTCCCCAGTTCCTGCAACTCAGCACAGTTGCCCTGGGAGACAGCACAGAAAGTTTGGCCGGCCCGAGTGTCTGAGCTGCCTGCCCCCCCGAGGGGGGAGTTGGGTGGCTGGGCTGGGCTGCTCTCCCCCGCCTCAGGCAGGGTGGGCGGGGGGCTCTGCAAAGACCGCCACCCTGGGGCAGGGTGAGGTGAGGAGGAGGGGGGGTGTAAGGGGGCCAACTGCTGCTGCCGCTTTGCTGCTTCACAGAACCAGCCGACAATCTCCCTCGCAATCTCTCGCTCTCTGCTTTCGCCGGCTGGGTTGTCACTCAGCGGCGGAGGGGGCGGGGCCACGCCGGAAAACCACGCCCCTCCCTCTCCTCCCTCCGGCGCGCGTGCCCGGCCCGACCCAGCCCAGTGTGGGCTGGCGCGAGTCTGCGCAGAGAGGCGAGTGGGAGGGGCGTGGGGGAGCCCCGCGCGCCCGGACTGCATGGTCCCGCGCGCCCGTGCGCAGACTCAGGTGTGGCGGGGATCACTCGCGTGCCCGTGCGCAGACTCAGGTGTGGCGGGGAGCACTCGCGAGCCCGGTGCGGGTGCCCTGTGTGCGGGTTTTTTTTTTAGGTGCGATCAGCGCCACCTAGGCGCAAGCGCGGGAAGTTTGCGAGGAGCTCATGAGCCCGGAGCGCGAGCCAGTGGCATTGCACAGGACCGATGGAGAGGTGATTCGCAGCCAGTTGCAAAATATTTATATTAATGCAATACATGAAATTACACATCGGAGCGTTGCATTTATTACAATTTGACAGCTTCGCTACCCCCTTTGGTCTAAAAAGGTCACAGTTAGCTCGCTTGCCCGGATTTGTGAGTTAGCTCAGTTCCTGCAACACTATTCCCTGCAATAATCTTCAAGCATTAAGAGCGAAGATCTGTCCGCTTCGCGCTATAAATCCTTCCCTCCCCAGCACTAATCTGTTTTCTGTAAATTTGAACATCATGTGCATAGTCAACGATGTGCTCAGAAAGGGACAATGTGAATTTCTGGCGGCCGTTTCGGTAATGCAACAATTCCGCATTCTGTTCGCGATTATGAAGGTGAAATAAGCTAACATTAAAAAAAGGTGAAAATCACGGTTGGAAAGTTGGCTGGTGGTGTGTCTGCTGCAGCAACAACACGATGCGGAGCCCTGCGCTGGACCGCCTCTGTGGAGAGAAGCAGCCCGGGTTGACCTCTCAGGTCGATTACCTTTTGTCATAAGCGAAGACAACTCGACTTTCCTCTCGCCACAGGTGCTGCCTGACCTGCGGGGTGTTCCCAGCACTTTCTGTTTTCATTTCAGATTTCCAGCAGTTGCTTTTCATGAATCTATGTTTACTCAATTTTCGAAGCAAACTGTTCCAAACATCGACCTTCTCTAAAAGCTGCTCCATGCAATAATACACTCTTAATAAACCTGGAAAATGTTTCTCCGATATTAAATTACTGTCTTCTGTTTAATCTATAATATATTGAATAATGAATCATAGTTTCCCTATCCTTATGTAGCAGGTGCACTGGATATGATGGAGGTGCCATGATAGAGACCTGATAATGGCTTAAGGAGCAATAAGTCGGACATCAAAGAACAGATGCATACTATTAAAATGTTTTTTGGCAGCGCAGTATATTTACTACATAAGCAGAGACAAGATTTAACGTCCTGTTGATCATTGCCTTTGGGCAAACATTTAACAAATCTTACATGTCAGAATTAATACCAATAAATGGACACCACTGTGAATTTTCATTTCCTAATTAATTTCAGAAAGAGTTGGAGATATAAGTAAGACTATTTTTTACAAAACATGAGGGAGGCCCTCTCTCACAGCATTCCTCAAATTCCCCCTTCACTGAACAATCTGAAGGTATATTGAGCAGATGGTTGGAGAGACTTGAAACTCTTTTTGGAGTTTATCTGCAAAACAAAACACATTAAACCGTGCCACCCGACCTGGGTGACACACCAGACATTTACAAGGCCCTTTTTTTCTTTTTTTTGTTTTTTTTTGGGGGGGTTTTTTTCTTCTTTTTTTTGGTTTTTTTTTTGGGCACTAAAATCACAATTTTTCCCCAGTGCCCCCTATAAAAGGGAAGGGGACACTAAAAACACCGGCAATTAAAACAAATTAAACTTTAAAATGTAAAATCAAATTAAAATTTGGTTGCCGGGCGTGATGATGCACTCCAGTCCCTCCGGTGCCCACCTCTCGCGGAAGGCCGCGAGTGTACCGGTGGACACCGCGTGCTCCATCTCCAAGGACACCCTGGACTGGATGTAAGAGCGGAAGAGAGGCAGGCAGTCAGGTTGTGGAGAGACTTGAAAATGCATTGTGCAGCTGGGCAGGTGGCAAATTATAAATGCCCAGGGTTATCAGATAAGTTTATCAAGTGTTTCAACCACCTCACACAATTTGGGATGCTCGGGTCAGTCAGACACCCATGGAGGTTGAAACTAAAGAGAATGCATGACTCTTGCTGGTGATTTATGATATTTATGGTGTAAGTTACTGTGGCCGAGAAATTCGGGTCATTTGCGCCTCCCTAACAGGGCGCAAAATACTTTGCAACCAGGCGCAGCGCCGCTAATGACTCCTGCTAAATTCGTCGGGACTTTAGCGGCGGCGGTAACTTGTGGCGCCCGCTTCACTGCACTGGCAATGCTGATGTCATCACCACACGCAGCGCCCCATTAGCACCCCGGACCCTAAATTGAGTATCGCCCCCTGAAGCTGCGCCGGGCAGCCACAGCTTTAGGAGATGCGCACCGGGTGAAACTTAAAGGGTAGGTGTGCTGCGGTTAAAAAAAAAATCAGCCGATGTTTTTCCTGCACCCCATTGGGGCTTTGAATGCAGGGTACGTGCATCGATCATTCAGCCCGGCACTCTGCTTGAGTGGCACGGCACCACTGCTCCCCGGTGGTCCAGGTAGGACCCTTTCTTTACTGCAGCGTATGAAACTTGAGCCCTTCCCTTTAATTAAGAGAGGAGTCCCTCCTACGCAGCAGTGCTTCGCAGCCCAGTGCGCAGCGCCTGCTCCCGACGCGTCCGCCCCGCTATCACCCCAGAAAGGAAGTGGAGCACTTTAACCCCAATTTCTCGCGAGAGGCATGACATCTGCGCCTGGCACGTTACCGCCCCCAACCCAATTTTTCCCCGTCTGTTTCCAATGATGTCGCCATTGCTTTGGTTGGTTTCACAAATGTTATAAATATCGAAAGCAACAAAGTGCCTTTCTAATATCTAGTAAAAATGAATGAAGAATCATAAAATAGTACAGCATAGAGGGCCTATCGAGTTTGCACCAGCTCTTTCTAAGAGCAATCTGTTTAGTACCACCCCCCTTTCCCTGATTCTCTGCAATTTTTCTCCTTCAAGTATTTATCTAAACCCCTTTTGAAGGCTACTATTGCATCTGTATCCACCACCCTATCAGGCCATGCATTCCAAATCCTAAACACTCGTTGGTGTAAAAAAGTTTTTCCTCAAGTTGCCTCTGGTTCTTAAATGTATACACATTTCAATAAACTCACACGTTATAAATAGCACAGATAACTAGGAATTGTTTATAAACTTTATCTGTGAGATTATTGAACATGGCATTTGCTAATAATAGATATTTTAAGTATATACTAGGCCGGAAACATTATGTGCATGGAAGATAGAGGCCTTCCCTGCGAGGACATCTGGAACAATTTTGATGCCGAACTTCAGGGGACTTTTCACCATAAGAGCATCGTTGTCTTGAGCAAGTCATGGGTGAATGTGCATGGTGGAACGTGCATCAAGCATGGATTAAAAGGAAACCTGCCTTGTGATGTGCTTTGCTATTCAATATATGTGGGAACAGTGACTGTCTCAGGGGGGAACAGAAGGTGTCATCTGCCCAAGAGTCTTGACACAGATGATGTATTAATTGCACTGTCAGACCTGAACGTGCTGCACAATGCAAGTGCTATTTATACCACAGGTATCAAGACAATTAAAATGCACTAAGTTATAGAAAATGTAGACTATGGGGGCCTTTCAAGTTTATAAAATATATACTATCTGTATTTCCTAGAAATCGACTTTTGATTGTCAACCAATGAACCTCCAAAGAATAAATCACAATTAATAATCCTACAGCGTAGCTGTCGCCATGCATCACACTGAATAGAGTGATTCTTGAATGATAGTTTGTGTGATCCTGTAGTTTGAGATCAGTATGGGACTACCAGGTGGGAGGCTGGAAAAAAGTACAACCAGCAAAGAACTGACGAGGTAAAATAAATCTTAGAAAATTCACCAATAACTTAAAAAAATAACGAAACTTTCTGAATTCAAAATCCTCTGCGACACTAAGGCTTTGGCAACCAACAAAGTCCATTTGTAACAATATTGATAAAAGAAAGACTTGCAATTCTATATCGCCTTTCACGACCACCGGATGTCTCAAAGCACTTTACAGCCAGTGAAGTACTTTCTGATGTGTAGTCGCTGTTGCAATGTAGGAAACACGGCAGTCAATTTGCACACAGCAAGCTCCCACAAACAGCAATGTGACAATGACCAGATAATCTGTTTAGTGATGTTGATTGAGGGATAAATATTGGCCAGGACACCAGGGATAACTCCCCTGCTTTTCTTTGAAATAGTGCCATAAGATCTTTTACATCCACCTGAGAGAGCAGATGCGGCCTCGGTTTAAAGTCTCATCTGAAAGTTGGCACCTCCGACAGTGCAGCACTCCCTCAGTACTGCACTGGAGTGTCAGCCTAGACTTTTGTGCTCAAGTATCTGAAGTGGACTCACAACTCTTTTGGAGTAAGCAATAAACAAACATTAAATTATGCCCCCCGATCTGGGGGACACTCCAAACATTTCCCAAGGCCCTTTTTTTTGTGTTTTTTTGTGTTTTTTTTTGTTAAGTGGACTCACAGGTGCTACCAACTGAGCCACAGCTGACACTCAATTCTGGTTCTGGCAGCAATTATGCTATTCACTTACAAGAAGTGAGTACTTACTTGTTTTATATGGTATTTGATTTTCTCAGGTGACTTATTCTCAGTCCTCTATCAGCATTGCGTTTGATTATTAAAGTCTGCCTTCAACAGTTTGACAAAGAGCAGATATCAGATAATGTTGCTCATGGTGAGTTGCAGATATGCATTTTATAATGTCTTTTAAGATAATTAATCTCCCTTGGCATGGCTCACAGACAAAAAAGTTGAAATATCTTCCTGTAACAGTCTGCTTCTCTCCACATTTCCAATTTCCTTTTATGTCAGTCATGCTTTGTCTTCCATGTTTCCGGCAGCATTCTCATTCTCGTGTCTGTAACACTTCTCATCCTTGTTTACAAATCACTCCATGGCCTCGCCCCCTAACGTTTTGCAGCCTCACAACCCCACAAACGTCTGCGCTCCTCAAATTCTACCCTCTTGAACATCTCACATTATAACATCGGTGGCCGTGCCTTCAGCTGATTTGGCCCTAAGCTCTGGAACTCTTTCCCTAGACGTCTCCGCCTCTCTACCTCTCTTTCCTCCTTTATGTCGCTCCTTAAAACCTACCTCTTTAATCTGCCTTTATTTCTTCTTTTGTGGCTCAGTGTCAAATTTATCTGTTTTATCTTGTTACACTACTGTGAAGCACCTTGGGAGGTTTGACTACATTAAAGGCACTATATAAATAAAAGTTATTATAATAATAGTAATAATGTTTCTACCTCTTTTGTAGGTATTTGCTCTCCTCTGTCAACTCTCTTTTGCATGCCTCCAATATTTCTGTGTGGTTCTCACACATGTTCCTTTACTGATGTAATCAATATCGATCTCACCTTTTTTAAGGTTACTGTATACAGAAGGTGAGAGGCAGCATATGTTTAGGAACATAGGAACAGGAGTAGCCCATTCAGCCCCTCAATTCTGTTCTACTATTCAATTAGATCATAGCTGTCCTCTCTCTTAACTCCATCTACCCGCCTTGATCCCATAACCCTTAGTAACCTTGTCCAACAAAAATCTACCAATCTCAGTTTTGAAATTTTCAATTGACCCAGCCTCAACAGCATTTTGGGAGAGAGTGTTCCAGATTTCCATTACCCTTTGTGTGAAGAAGTGCTTCTTGACATCACCCCTGAATGGTCTTGCTCTAATTTTAAGGTTACACACCTTGGGGCCGAAATTCAGGGTCTCAGAAAGACCCGTTATTACCCGTTTGCAGCGGCCATGTGGCGGAATCCTGCGGCCACCACTTTGTGGTCAACTGGCTGCCTTGACCCAAATTCAGGTCGGGGATTTTTCGGCCTGGACCCGATTCCGCTCCGATGCTGATGACCGCTGCAAGCGTGTCATCAGAATGCGCACCACCGCTCTCACCTGAAAAAGATACCGTCAGAAATTCACCTCACAAAATCAATCGCCCGCCGCACGGTGCCCCTGACAGTTTTTTCTGTCAATGCACCTTATCTGGAGTGTGTGCGGCCCGGCAGCGTGGCGGCCCTTCAAGGGAAGGGCCCACTGCCGCAGCCGCCGCATATTTATTTTTGCCGGCCAACTTCTCGATCGGCCAGCAAGGTAGTACCCACAGGTTTGGCCGGGCCGTCAACAGAGGAGAGAGAACGTGGTGATGAGTGGCAGTGGCGGAGTCCTGGACCCAACCCAAATTCAGCCCCCCAGTCGATCTCCCGCCCCCACTATGACCGACTTCCGGTTGGACGACATCCTGAAAATCGATCGGACGGCCGCCTCATGGATCCCAGCGGTAAAACCAGGTAAAAAGTCATAGGTGCACCAGCTTTCTGACGTACCTGAATTTTCGCCCCCTTGTTCTGGAATCCCCTACCAGAGGAAATAGTTTCTCTCTATCTCCCCCATCAATTCCTTTAATCATCTTAAACACCTCAATTAGGCCACCCCTTAATCTTCTATACTCAAGGGAATACAAGCCAAGTCTATGCAACCTGTCCGCATAATTTAACCCTTTTAGCCCCATTATCATTCGGTGAATCTGCACTGCACCCATTCCAAGGCCAATATATCCTTCGTCAGGTGTGGTGCCCAAAACTTAGTGCAGTACTCTAAATGGGGTCTAACCAGAGCTTTATATAACTGTAACATAATTTTCACCTTTTTTATTCCAGAGGTAAAGGCCAATGTTCCATTAACTGTTTAAATAACTTTGTATACCTGTTCATCGGCTTTTCATGATTTCTGTACTTGGACCCCTAAATCTCTCTGCTCCCCACAACTCCGAGCTTCTCACCATTTACAAAACACTCTGATCTATCTTTCTTCGATCCAAACTGGATGAACTCAGACCACCTGCCATGGTTTTGCCCACTCACTTAATCTATCAGTGTCCTTTTGTAACATTCTGCTTCCATCTACACTATTTACTGTACCACCTAACGTCTTGTTGTCAGCCGAGTTGAATACACGGCTCTCTATTTCTTCATCTGAATCAATAATAAATATAGTGAAACACCCTTTAGGATGAATGTGAAGCTGGGGGGGAAATACCTGTCGGGGGCATGCTGCAACATGGCAATGGAGAGAGAAGATGAGGACAATTAAACAACTAACGGAGGAGGAGGTTCCATGAATATCCCCATCCTCAATGAGCCCAGCACGTAAGTGCAAAGGCTGCAGTGTTTGCAACCATCTTCAGCCAAAAGTACCGAGTGGATGATTCCTATTGGCCTCCTCCCGAGGTCCACACCATCACAATAGCCAGTCTTCAGCCATTTCGATTCACTCCACGGGATATCAAGAAATGACTGAGTGCTCTGGATACAGCAAAGCCTATAGGCACCAACAACATCCCAGCTGTTGTCCTGATGGCTTGTGCTTCAGAAATAGCCGCGCCTCTAGCCAAGCTGTTCCAGTACAGCTGCAACCCTGGCATCTATCCGACAATATGGAAAGCTGCCCAAGTATGTCCTGTTGAAAAAAGCAGGACAAAGCCAATCCGTCCAATTATCGCCCCATCAATCTACTCTCAATCAGCAGCAAAGTGAGGGAAGGTGTCATCGACAGTGCTATCAAGCAGCACTTACTCACCAATAACCTGCTCAGTGATGCTCAGTTTGTATTCAGCCTGGACACTCGGCTCCAGACCTCATTACAGTCATGGTCCAAACATGGACAAAAGAGCTGAATTCCAGAAGTGAGGTAAGAGTGACTGCCCTTGACATCAAGGCAGCATTTGACCGAGCATGGCATCAAGGAGCCCTAGTAAAACTGAAGTCAATGGGAATCGGGAAAAACTCTCCACTGACTGGAGTCATAACTAACACAAAGCAAAATGGTTGCGGTTGTTGGAAGTCAATCACCTCAGGCCCAGGACATCGCTGCAGGAGTTCGTCAGGGCAGTGTCCTAGCCACAACCATCTTCAGCTGTTTCATCAATGACCTTCCCTCCATTATAAGGTCAGAAGTGGAGATGTTCGCTGATGATTCCGTTTACATTTACAACTCCTCAGATAATGAAGCAATCCATGCCGCATGCAGCAAGACCTGGATGACATTCAGGCTTGGGCTAAGTGGCAAGTAACATTCACGCCACACAAGTGCCAGGCAACGTTTATCTCCAACAAGCGAATGTCTAACAACCGCCCCTTGACATTCAACGGCATTACCATCATCGAATCCCTTACCACCAACATCCTGGGCACCACCATTGACCAGATATTTAACTGGACACGGCAAATGAGCCAAAGGTGGGCAGCAGAAACGTTACAAGGACACCCTGAAAGCCTCCCTGATAAAGTGCGACATCACCACTGACACCTGGGAGTCCTTGGCCGAAGACCGCCCTAGGTGGAAAAAGTGCATCCAGGAGGGCGTTGAGCTCATCGAATCTCAACGGCGAGAATGTGAAGAGGTCAAGCGCAGGCAGCGGAAGGAGCGTGCAGCAAACCAGTTCCA